>NC_036848.1:41927045-42009954 GCF_002910315.2 Salvelinus sp. IW2-2015
TCCTCAAGGATTGATTCTATACTTCGTTTGACATGTTTCTAGACTGTAAGGAACTTTTTGACTTTTCGTCTGCACTTAGTGATCGCGCGACATGAATTGATTACTGGGCTAAACGCGCGAACAAAAAGGAGGTGTTGGACATAAAGATGAACTTTATCGAACAAATCAAACATTTATTGTGGAACTGGGATTCATGGGAGTGCATTCTGATGAAGGTAAGTGAATATTATATGGTATTTCTGACTTCTGTTGACCTCACAATGGCGGATATCTGTTGTCTGAGCGCCATACTCAGACTATTGCATGGTTTGCTTTTTCAGTAAAGTTGTTTTTAAATCTGACACAGCGGTTGCATTAAGGAGAAGTATCTTTAATTCTGTGAATAACACTTGTATCTTTATCAATGTTTATTATGAGTATTTCTGTAAATTGATGTGGCTCCGTGCAATTCATGGGTGTTTTGGAGGCAAAGCCAAATGTAAACTGAAGTTTTTGGATATATTGAACTTGATCGAACAAAACATACATGTATTGTGTAACATGTTGTCCCGGGAATGTCATCTGATGAGGAATATAAAGGTTAGTGATTCATTTTATCTCTATTTCTGCTTTTTGTGACTCCTCTCTTTGGTTGGAAAATGGCTGTATGCTTTCTGTGACTAGTTGCTGACCTAACATAATGATATGTTCTGCTTTTGCCGAAAAGCCTTTTTGAAATCGGACACCGTGGTTGGATTAATTGTCATAGGGGGAGCTGTTAGCACTTTTTTGTTTTTGACATTGCCAAATTAAACTGCCTAGTACTCAATTCTTGCTCGTACAATATGCATATTATTGTTATTATTGGATAGAAAACACTCTCTAGTTTCTATAACCGTTGGAATTATGTCTCTGAGTGGAACAGAACTCATTCTACAGCACTTTCCTGACAGGGAGTGAGATTTCAGAAATCTTGGCCTCTGTCCCAGGTCAGTTTTAATGTCCCTGTGAATGCTATGAGGATACAAACACTGCTACGCCTTCCTCTAGATGTCAGTAAGTGGTGACAATTTGAATGGAGTCGATTGCGCAATCAGGGCCTGTATAAAACACCAAAGACCGGAAGGAGCTTTCTTTTGGACCCTGCGCTCGACGCACGATGGACGTCGGACTGGCCTCTTTCCAAAGCCTTGGTTTAGCCAGTAATATATCGCCGGTCATGTTTTTACTCGTTATAGGTGTTAAAAACATCATAAGGTAGTTAATTTAACCGTTTTATAGAATTTATATCCGTTTAGGATTTTGAGGCATTTATTTGTGACGTCCTTCCTGAGCTGGGCACTTTTCCTGTACATACCGAACGTTAGTGGCCATTTCGACGGGACAAGAGGACATCTTTCGACCAAAAGACGATTAGACCGGAGAAAGGATACATTGCCCAAGATTCTGATGGAAGAACAGCTCATAGTAAGAACCATTTATGATGATAAATCGCTGTTCTGTTGAAAAATGTTAAACGCATATATCGCCATTTTGTTTTGTGTAGCTTCGCTTTGGCGGACCCGGTAGTGCACAGTAAGGATAATTTTTGAAATGTATTCAGCGATTGCATTAAGAACTAATTTGTCTTTCGATTCCTGTCAACCCTGTATTTTTTAGTCAAGTTTATGATTAGTTATCGATAGACTAGATCACTCTCAAAGATGGCGCCGACATTTTCAGGCCAGTTTTGCTACTATTCTCATTGTATACCACGTTTTTTTGTGGCTAATATGCACATTTCGAACAAACTCTATATGTATGTTGTAATATGATGTTACAGGAGTGTCATCAGAAGAATTCTGAGAAGGTTAGTGAAAAAATTAATATATTTTGGTGATGATAACGTTATCGCTCCCTTTGCCTTGAATTCATGCTGGGGTAACGTTTGCACATGTGGTATGCTAATATAACGATTTATTGTGTTTCGCTGTAAAAACGCTTAGAAATCTAAAATATTGTCTGAATTCACAGATCTGTGTCTTTCCATTGCTATGCTTTGTCTATTTTTATGAAATGTTTTATTGATGAGTAATTGGTAATACACGTTGCTCTCTGTAGTAATTCTGTCGTTTGGGAGATTGGTGTGGTGGCTGCAATGGCAAACTATGATTATACCTGAAATATGCACTTTTTCTAACAAAACCTATGCTATACATAAATATGTTATCAGACTGTCATCTGATGAGGTTTTTTCTTGGTTAGTGGCTATTTATTTCTTTATTTGGTCGAATTGGTGATAGCTAGTGATGGAGTGGAAAAATAGTGGAGTAAAAAAATGGTGTCTTTTGGCTAACGTGGTTAGCTAATAGATTTACATATTGTGTCTTCCCTGTAAAACATTTTAAAAATCAGAAATGGTGGCTAGATTCAAAGAAGTGGTATCTTTCATCTGCGTGTCTGTGGACTTGTGATTATGTATTTAGATTGCTACATTCTACTTGGACGCTATGCTAGCTATGGCTAGTCAAGGTGGGGGGGGGGGGGGGGGGGGTGCTCCGGATCCGGCATAAAGGTTACGAGAATTTATCTTTAAATGGCTGAATACCTTGTATGTTTTGAGAAATTTAAATTATTGAATTTCTGTTTGATTTGGAATTTTTGCGCCCCTGGCGCGCAATTATCATTGGCTGTTGGCGAGGGTTCCGTGTAGCGCTAGTGTAGCGATGACGTTGTCCCCACAGTGGACCGTAATATACCCATCAGAAGGCCATTGTTTTTAACCTCTCTGGGATAGCGGGACGCTTGCGTCCCACCTGGCCAATAGCCATTGAAAATGTAGAGCGCCAGATTCAAAAAAATTATATAAAATCAAACTTTCATTAAATCACAKATATAAGATACCAAATTAAAGCTACACTCGTTGTGAATCCAGCCAACATGTCAGATTTCAAAAAGGCTTTTCGGCGAAAGCATAAGATGCTATTATCTGATGAGCAAAATGTCAACAAGAGAATGTAGCATATTTCATTACCATTAGCATATTTCAACCATGCCGGCGCTACTCAAAACGCAGATATAAAATATAAAACATGCATTACCTTTGACGAGATTCTTTTGTTGGCACTCCAATATGTCCCATAAACATCACAAATGGTCCTTTTGTTCGATTAATTCCGTCCATATATGTCCAAATTGTCCATTTATCTGTCCCGTTTGATCCAGAAAAAACAGCTTCCCCTTTGAAGAATGTCACTACAAAATATCTAAAAACTTACCTCTAAACTTTGCCAAAACATTTCAAAGTACTTTTGTAATACAACTTAAGGTATTTGTAAACGTTAATAATCGATCAAATTGAAGACGGGTCAATCTGTTTTCAATACAGGACATCAACAACCTCACGCTACTTTTCAAGTCTTGCGCAACAATCAAACGAAACACAAGACGTCACTTTACTTCCTGGTGTATTTCTTCCTCATTGTTCAAAAGAATAACTTCAACCTATTTCCATACACTGGCGACATCCAGTGGAAGCAGTAGGAACTGCGAGGGTAGTGATTAGAATTCTGGCCTGCCCATAATATCCCTTTGAACAGACAGTGACTTAAAAAAAAAGGTTAGTCCTCAGGGTTTTGACTGCTATATAAGTTCTGTTATACTTACAGATATGATTCAAACAGTTTTAGAAACTTCAGAGTGTTTTCTATCKAAATCTACTAATAATATGCATATCTTATATTCTGGGGATGAGTAGAACGAAGTTGAAATTGGGCACGCTATTATTCCCTAAGTGAAAAATCTGCACCCTATCCTCAAGAGGTTTTAACATAAATCTTCAATAATGTTCCAACCAGAGGAATCCTTTGTCTTCAAAAATGCAATGGAACTCAAGCTAACTCTCACGTGGTCAGCTCATGGCACTCTGGGAGAGACCTTACTCAATCCCCTCTCATTCGCCCCCACTTCACAGTAGAAGCATCAAACATGTTTCTAAAGATGGTTGACATCTAGTGGAAGCCTTAGGAAGTGCAATATGACCCCATAGACACTGTGTATTCGATAGGCCAAGAGTTTAAAAACTACAAACCTCAGATTTCCCACTTCCTGGTTGGATTATTCTCAGGTTTTTGCCTGCCATATGAGTTCTGTTATACTCACAGACATCATTCAAACAGTTTTAGAAACTTCAGCGTGTGTTCTATCTAAATATACTAATACTGTGCATATATTAGCAACTGGGACTGAGTAGCAGGCAGTTTACTCTGGGCATGCTTTTCATACAAACGTGAAAATGCTGCCCCCTAGCCCAAACAGGTTTGATGAAGCCGGTGACTGATGTGGTAAACTACCATATTCCAGTCTGTGCTAGCTAAACAGTCCTGTATCTTAGCATCCGCTTCATCGGACCTTGTAAGCAGGAATCAAGAGTATAGAGTTATGGTCAGATTTGCCAAATGAAGGATGAGGCAGAGCATTGTACAGTATGCGTCTCTGTGTGTGGAGTGAAGGTGTGTGGAGTGAAGGTGTCTAGAGTTTTTTTTCACCTCTAGTTGCACAGGTGACATGCTGGTAGAAATGAGGTAAAACAGATTTCAGTTTTCCTGCATTAAAGTCACTGGCCACTAGGAGTGCCGCCTCTGTGTGAGCATTTTGTTGTTTGCTTAATGCCCTATACAGCTCGTTGAGTGTGGTCTTAGTGCCAGCATCGGTTTGTGGTGGTAAATAGACAGCTACGAAAAATATAGGTGAAAACTTTCCTAGTAAATAGTATGGTCTAGTTCTGTTTAGACAGCTGTACTCTACTGTACACACAACTTATTTTCATTTGTTAGGTAAAGTGTAGGCACTCTGTCTTTATAAGCACATCAATATTATATTTAGAGAAGAAAATGTTTTGTCTTTGTAACACGAACACATCCATTGATTTTTTGTTGATGTATATATACTCAAGCTGGGCAATATTCGTGCAATGTCCACATGTAGCCTACACCTGTAGGGATATTAGTTCTGGGATTTGTCTCCTGGGAAAGATCTAACAGCGGACATAAGAATAGACGAGACTGTTGAGCTGACTCATGACCGCAGACATTCAACTCACAATAGTTGATATCATTTCCACGGTAACATGCATTTACATGACGTGATGAAATATTTAAACTAAGTTGCAAGCTACTTTCGTAGCAAGGCGATGTAAAGCAAGTGTCTTATGAAACAAATTCCAGACACTGGCACTTGCTATCTTTCCCTAATTTATTTGACAGAAAAACATAATCTAGATAGAATAGCCAGCTGCAGCTATCACATAGCTAAACTATCTAGCTGCTGTCAGCTTGGCTAAACACAAGGTCAGCGCAGGCTTTGAACTACACATAGAACTGAATTAACTACACATAGAACTGAATTAGCTGACCATCTTGAGATGGCGAGTCAGTCAGGAGGGGAGAAGTCCTCAACTTCAACACTTTGTTCTCTCCATAGCAAAGTTAGCTTAGCTTACCTCGCTGACTTACTACTGCACTTGTTTTTTGTGAATGAATGGAAAAGACACACCCAAGAAATACCCACATCAAACCACACCCACAAGACAACTCTCATTTGCCTTCAGTCATGGGCGTTAGCATTTCTTAATGAGCATTGATGAAAAACGAGACCAAATCAACCACCTGGCTTACGTTAGCATTAGCCACCTAGCTAACGTTAGCCACAACAAATAACAATTTGTAACATATCATATGTATTGCAAATACGTAACATGTTGTACGAATTGCAATTCCTATCATATCACACCAATTGTATTTCCTAACATATCATACTAAATGTTGGTAGACAGATTTACATTTACTATGTTACATCTACCCCTGAGRCCAGGTTGCATGAAAGGACCTAGTAATAAGTAACTCAATTAATGATGGAGTTTGTGTATGCGTGAAAGAAGACGAGAGACAACACAAGAAAAGGACAGAGAGAGGCTACAGGCAGGAAGGATTCAATGCCATTTTCATCATCAACTCAGTAAAAATCCCTTTAACATATCTGACACTAGGATGACATTACTAAAACATCCCTGCAGCAATCTAAGACCTTGATTCTAGCATCATGTCGCTACGTCACGTCATTCATTAGTGTAATGACCCATCTATTCTGCATTTACGTAACAAAACAAAAAGATGGCTTTGTCCCAAATTGCACCCTATTCCCTGGTCAAAAGTAGTGCACTAGATACTTTCAAACAGGGCCCTGGAATATAAGAAATAGGGTGCCATTTGGGAAGCATCCAAGCTCTAATATTGAAAGTGGCCATTTGCCAAGCCAATCACTCAGAGAATAGAGAAGCCAGGGTGGCTGTGCATCCTGGAGACAGGAAGTGATTAAACAGACTTGGAACAGAGGAGCGTTATATTTCTCCTTTCACACTCTGCTAGCTAAAACAAGTTGGAACCTGCTTAGAAGTACAGTGGTTCCTCCTTTAAAAGTTGTGAGCTTACACCGCGGGACTTAGAGTGTCACGGTTTCATTGCTCCAGACCACCACAAGGGGGAGTAAGAGCACTCATTATGCTTTTGGTGCCAAGGTTTTTATATGACCAATCATATCGAATGATAGTTCACCTAAGCGCAAACCAGATGGGATGGCGTATCGCTGCAGAATGCTGTGGTAGCCATGCTGGTAAAGTGTGCCTTGAATTCTAAATAAATCACTGACAGTGTCACCAAAAAAGCACCCCAACACCATCACACCTCCTCTGCCTTGCTTCACGGTGGTAACTATACATGCAGAGATAATCCGTTCACCTACTCGGTGTCTCACAAAGACAAGGTGGTTGGAACCAAAAATCACAAATTTGGACTCATCAGACCAAAGGACAGACTTCCACTGGTCTAATGTCCATTGCTCGTGTTTCTTGGCCCAAGCAAGACTTTTATTTTAATTGGTGTCCTTTAGTAATGGTGTCTTTGCAGCAATTTGACCATGAAGGCCTGATTAATGCAGTCTCCTCTGAACAGTTGATGTTGAGATGTGTCTGTTACTTGAACTCTGTGAAGCATTTATTTGGGCTGCAGTTTCTGAGGATGGCAACTCTAATGAACTTATCCTCTGAAGCAGAGGTTACTCTGGGTCTTCCTTTCCTGTAGCGGTCCTCATGAGAGCCAGTTTCATCATAGCCCTTGAATGTTTTTGCGACTGCACTTGAAGAAACTTACGAAGTTCTTGAAATGTTCCAGATTGACAGACCTTCATGTCTTAAAGTAATGATGGACTGTCATTTCTCTTTGCTTATTTGAGCTGTTCTAGCTATAATAGGTACTTGGTATTTTACCAATTAGGGCTATCTTCTGTATACCACCCCTATCTTGTCACAACACAATTGACTGGCTCAAACACATTAAGAAGGAAAGAAATTCCACAAATTAACTTATAACAGGGCACACCTGTTAATTTAAATGCATTCCAGGGGACTACCTCATGAAGCTGGTTGAGAGAATGCCAAGAGTGTGCAAAGCTGTCATCGAGGCAAAGGGTGGCTACTTTGAAGAATCAAAAAGAAAAATCAATTTTGATTTGTTTATCACTTTTTTGGTTACTACATGATTCCATATGTGTTATTTTATAGTGTTGATGTCTTCACTACTATTCTACAATGTAGAAAATAGTACAAATAAAGAAAAACCCTTGAATGAGTAGGTGTCTCCAAACTTTTGACCGGTGGTGTACATTTACATTAAGTTAATTTAGCAGACACACTTATCACACCATAGTGCCGTCAGATTTTTGATATCAATGTAGAAGAGGGCCACAACATTTTTAACCGCCATAAAGAAATGGCATAGAAAAGTATTTTGGATTTTGAAAATACAAATTACAGCTTTCAAAAGTACAATACTTGACCAAAAGTATGTGGACATCTGCTTGTCGAAATCTATTTTTAAAATCATGGGCATTATTATGGAGTTGTTACCCCCTTTGCTGCTATAACAGCCTGCACTCTTCTGGGAAGGCTTTCCACTAGATGTTGGAACATTGCTGCAGGGACTTGCCTCCCTTCAGCCACAAGAGCATTAGTGAGGTCGTGCACTGATGCTGGGCGATTAGGCCTGGCTCGCAACCGGTGTTCCAATTCATCCTAAAGGTGTTCGATAGGCTTGAGGTCAGGGCTCTGTGCAGGCCAGTCAACTTCTTCCACACGGATCTTGACAAAGCATTTCTGTATGGACGTCGCTTTGTGCACGGGGTCATTGTCATGTTGAAACAGGAAAGGGCCTTCCCCAAAGTGTTACCACAAAGTTGGAAGCACAGAATAATCTAGAATGTCACTGTATGCAGTAGCATTAAGATTTCCCTTCACTCAAACTAAGGGGCATAGACTGAACCATGAAAAACAGCCCAGACCATTATTCCTTCCGCTTCAGCACTCTGCGGTACCGTTCTGTGAGCTTGTGTGGCCTACCACTTTGCGGCTGAGCCGTTGTTGCACCTAGACCTTTCCACTTCACAATAACAGCACTTACAGTTGACTGGGGCAGCTCTAGCAGGGAAGAAATGTTACGAACTGACTTGTTGGAAAGGTGGCATCCTAGGATGGTGACACGTTGAATGTAATGCCATTCTACTGCCAATGTTTGTCTATGTAGATTGCATGGCTGTGTGCTCGATTTTATACACCTGTCAGCAACGGGTGTGGCTGAAATAGACTAATCCACTCATTTGAAGGGGTGTCCACATACTTTTGTATTTAACGTGTATCTACAAAATACATTGGAGTGTAGTTCAGCCTATTGTAACACAACATACATAATACTCAGAAGTAATTAAAATACATATTTCAAATATATAACAGAAATACTGTCCGTCTCTGCAGTGCGTGCATAAAGTGCATGCCTGTGCGGGTGTGTTTGTGCAGAACAGATGGCGGACGGCAAGGGGAAAGCAAACGATTGACTTGGCAGTGGGATCGGTACTATTCTGGGAGAGTGTTCGCATTTGAGGAATCACTTTCCAATATAAACAGCTTGAAATCTCTGCTCGTCCCTGTGGGTTGGCTTTGCTCACCTGTGGGAGGTCTGTCTCCAAATGTTTTTTATATTCTCTCTGATGTCATCTGCCTGCGCCCTATGTCCAAGCTGATCCAGAGACTAATAACCAGTCACCTACTAACCGTTGTAATCATTCCCTCTCCCAAGGCTTTATAAATTGACCAATGTCCTGGTCCACTCTACTCTGGACTGGTCCCAACTTCCCCCTCCTCCCCGACCAACCCCATGTAGGACTCAGCTACCACACTCCCAGTATGAGCTTGTAACTGGTCCATCTATTTCTGGATGGATACATCTGCCAATTTGGGCCGTTTAGCAGGCACCTGTCGCAGGCCATTGGTTTCCATATGGACAGACAGTGTGCGTGTTTGCTCTTCCAAGACATTCCCAGCCAGCCCAGCCAGCCCTCCATCAAGCAGCTGCATTTAAAAGTGAAGGAGTCAATTTGATCGTGGGTGTGGTTGAGGGTTTATGTGAACTTGCATGCCATATTGACTCAGAAGCAATTGTTCATGATTCCTTTCCTCCAAATTGGATTTGGAGGGTTTTGAAGGGCATCCTTGGCAAATGAATGCCAATGCATTGAGTTAATTGAAAAGGGCAAATACATTTATTTGTCTGTTGATATTAGATGAAATAGGCCTATATTTCCACACAAAAAAGTAAACGACACACTCTTCTGCATGCAGAACCATTTTTCAGACCAATTAGGAACCAAAGCCTGGGGTTTGATCTGTATGGGATGGAGGAGCAGGTGTCTCAGCTTCCCTAGACACCTTGTACAAACACTTGGCCTTCTTCCTCATCTATCTTCTGTCCTTCTCCCATGTCTTGGGGTGGTTTAAAAATGAATACTAAAGTTTAAATGTAAGGCCAGCCTCGGCAGTACCAACAACCCTAAACAGTGATGTTTGTCCCAGACCTTGGTTCAAATACTATTTGAAACCATTTCAAAAACGTTATTTGGGCTAGATTGAGTTTGCCTGGTGCAATGAAACAATTAGAATTGTTGCAAAAGTGCAAATGCCACCCATCTGGCACTCCAGTCAGACTAGAGCAAACGCTAACAGTATTTTAATTATTTCAAACAGTATTTGAACCCAGGTCTGGTTTGTCCCTCCATTCATCCTGCAGTCTGCTCCAGCTTTAACATATTGGCATTTCTGAGGTGTTTGGCGGTAATTGTCAGCTGCATGGCGTCTCCTCGTTTGTTTCGCTGACATTTTGCCTTTGCTTGATTGTGTATTTAACGGGGGAAGGAAAGCAAAATTAATTGGAGAGAGGCCTAATCTGTCTGCTTGAAATGTCACCCCTGTACTGCGATGCCTGCACAGTGGCACATGAAACTGACAGGGAGGGAGAGGAAAGGAGAGTGGGTGCTGAAGACTGAGAGGGAGAGAAAGAGAGAAGAAATTCAGTTTGAGACCGTGCATTTAGAAAGTATTCAGACCCCTTCCCCTTTCCCACAATTTGTTAGGTTCAGTGGTGTAAAGTACTTTAGTAAAAATACTTTAAAATACTAAGTAGTATTTCAAAGTATTTTTACTTAAGTACTTTACACCACTGAACCTAACAAATTGTGGATATAAATAAATAAATATAATTTTAAGTAAATATACTTTAAAATAATACTTAAGTCGTTTTTTGGGGTGTCTGTACTTTACTTTACTATTTATATTTTTGCCAACTTTTACTGTTACTTCACTGCATTCCTAAAGGAAATAATGTACTTTTTACTCCATACATTTCCCCTGACACCCAAATGTACTCGTTACATTTTGACAGGAAAATAGTCTGATTCACACACTTATAAAGAGAACATCCCTGGTCATCCCTACTGTCTCTGATCTGGCGGACTCACTAAACACATATGCTTAATTTGTCAATTATGTTGGAGTGTGCCCCTGGAAATCTTTTTTTTTTACTTTTAGAAATTAAGTATATTTCAAACCAAATACTTTTAGACTTTTACTCAAGTAATATTTTACTGGGTGACTTTCACTTTTACTTGAGAAATGTTCTATTAAGGTATATTTACTTTTACTCAAGTATGACAATTGAGTACTTTTTCCATAACTGGTTAGTTTACAGCCTTATTCGAAAATTGATTAAATATTATTTAAAAAATTATCAATCTACACACAATACCCCATAATGTCAAAGAGAAAACAGTTTTTTTTGAAATTTTTGCTAATTTATTAAAAATAAAACAGAAATATTTTATTTACATAAGTACTCAGACCCTGTGTTATGAGACTCGAAATTGAGCTCAGGTGCATTCTGTTTCCAGTTAATCATCCTTGAGATGTTTCTACCTTGATTGGAGTCCACCTGTGGTAATTTCAATTGATTTCACATGATTTAGAAAAGCACAGACCTGTCTATATAAGGTCCCACAGTTGACACTGCATGTCAGAGCAAAAACCAAGCCATGAGGTAGAAGAAATTGTCCGTAGAGCTCCGAGACAGGATTGTGTCGAGGCAAGGATATGGAGAAGGCTACCAAAAAATGTCTGCAGCATTGAAGGTCCCCAAGAACACGATGGCCTCCATCATTCTTAAATGGAAGAAGTTTGGAACCACCAAGACTCTTCCTAGAGCAGGTCGCCCAGCCAAACTGAGCAATTGGGGGAGAAGGGCCATGGTAGGGAGGTGAAAAAGAACCCGATGGTCACTCTGACAATGCTCCAGAGCTCTTCTGTGGAGATGGGAGAACCTTCCAGAAAGACAACTATCTCTGCAGCACTCCACCAATCAGGCCTTTATGGTAGAGTGGCCAGACGGAAGCCACTCCTCAGTAAAAGGCACATGACAGCCCGCTTGGAGTTTGCCAAAAGGCACCTAAAGACTCTCAGACCATGAGAAAGAAGATTCTCTGGTCTGATGAAACCGAGATTGAACTCTTCGGCCTGGAGGAAACCTGGCACCATCCCTACGGTGAAGCATGGTGGGGGAAACATCATGCTGAGGGGATGTTTTTCAGCGGCAGGGACTGGGAGACAAGTCAAGATCAAGGGGAAGATGAACGGAGCAAAATACAGCGAGATCCTTGATGAAAACCTGCTCCAGAGTGCTCAGGACCTCAGACTGGGGCGAAGGTTGAACTTCCAATAGGACAATGACCCTAGGCACACAGCCAAGACAAAGCAGGAGTGGCTTGAGGACAAGTCTCTGAATGCTGTTGAGTGGCCCAGCCAGATTCCGGACTTGAACCCAATCGAACATCTCTGGAGAGACCTGAAAATAGCTGTGCAGTGACACTCCCCATCCAACCTGACACATCTTGAGAGGATCTGCAGAGAACAATGGGACAACTCCCCAAATACAGGTGTGGCAAGCTTGTATTATCATACCCAAGAAGACTTGAGGCTTTAATCGCTGCCAAAGGGGCTTCAACATTGTACTGAGTAAAGGGTCTGAATAGTTATGTAAATGTGATACTTCAGTTTTTATTTTTAATAAATTAGCAACATTTATAAAACCTGTTTTTGCGTTGTCATTATGGGGTATTGTGTGTAGATTGATGAAGTAAAACAACGATTTAATCAATTTTAGAAAAAGGCTGGAACGTAACAAAAATGTGGGAAAAGTAAAGGGGTCTGAATACTTTCCGACTGCACTGTAAATGTTCTCTCACACAACATTAGAATGCAAGATTAAACATGATAGTCATCTATTTTCCAGTCAGTTTCCAACCAGGAGTACACCTATATCTCGTAAGTGTTCAGATTTGAAACACTAGTGTTTACTTTTCCATCATCCTGTGTAGAGTGCATTTCGTCATTAGAAACTGATCTTACTTACCATGCCTTTCATTCAGATTAGTGTTAGGAATGTCTCTCACTTTGCACTGTAACAAGAATCTGTAATTTACACTGTAATTTGAGGTATTATCAACCATAAAAAACTGAAATGTTTTACTGCTGCATATAAATTGTTGTGCATTGTGGGAAAATTGCTGTATTTAAAATGGTACTGTAATTCCTCCATACAGAATACAGTACTGTATCTTTAGATGGCCAAAAACCTTTTGACCACTACAAAACAAAGGAGCTGATAGGGAGCTGATCGTAGACTTCAGGAAAAAGCAGAGGGAGCACGCCCCTATCCACATTGACGGGACCGCAGTGGAGAAGGTGGAAAACTTCAAGTTCCTAAGCGTACACATCCCTGACGATCTGAAATGGGCCACCCACACAGAGAGTGTGGTGAAGAAGACCTCAGGAGTCTGAAGAAATTTGGCTTTGTCCCTAAGACCCACACAAATTTTACAGATGCACAATTCAGAGCATCCTGCTGGGCTGTATCACCTCCTGGTACGGCAACTGCAAGGCCCGCAACCGCAGGGCTCTCCAGAGGCTGGTGCGGTCTGCCCAACGTTTAAACAGGGGCACACTGCCTGCCCTCCAGGACACCTACAGCACCCGATGATCATCAAATACACCAACCAACAGAGCCACGGCCTGTTCACCACGGCCTGTTCACCACGGCCTGTTCACCACGGCCTGTTCACCACACTATCATCCTGAAGGCGAGGTCAGTACAAGTGCATCAAAGTTTCGACCGAGAGACTGAAGAACAGCTTCTATCTCAAGGCCATCAGACTGTTAAATAGCCATCACTAGCCGGCTACCACCCAGTTACTCAACCCTGCACCTTAGAGGCTGCTGCCCTATATACATAGACATAGAATCACTGGTCACTATAATAATGGAAAACAAGTCACTTTAATAATGTTTACATACTGCTTTACTCATTGCATATGTATGTACTGTATTCTATTCTACTGCATTTTAGTCAATGACACTCCGACAATGCTCATCCTAATATTTATATATTTCTTAATTCCATTATTTTACTTTTATATTTGTGTGTATTGTTGTGAATTGTTAGATATTAGTGCACTGGATGTAACCCACATCCGGCGCCGACTGAGATGGCCGCCTCGCTTCGCGTTCCTAGGAAACTATGCAGTATTTCGTTTTTTATGTAATATTTCTTACATTGTTACCCCAGGAAATCTTAAGTTTTATTACATACAGCCGGGAGGAACTATTGGATATAAGAGCAACGTCAACTTACCAACATTACGACCAGGAATACGAATTTCCCGAAGCGGATCCTCTGTTTGGTCCACCACCCAGGACAATGGATCGGATCCCAGCCGGCGCCGCAGGAAGGGCAGAAGAAGCTGTCTTCTGGTCAGGCTCCGTAGACGTCCACATCGCGCACGGCTCCCGAGGTTACTACTCGCCAACGTCCAGTCTCTTGACAACAAGGTAGACGAAATCCGAGCAAGGGTTGCCTTCCAGAGAGACATCAGAGATTGTAACGTTCTTTGTTTCACGGAAATGTGGCTCACTCGAGACACGCTATCGGAGTCGGTACAGCCACCTGGTTTCTTCACGCATCGCGCCGACATCAACAAACATCCCTCTGGTAAGAAGAAGGGCGGGGGGGTATGCCTTATGATTAACGAGACGTGGTGTGATCATAACAACATACAGGAAGTCCTTTTGCTCACCTGACCTAGAATTCCTTACAATCAAATGTCGACCGCATTATCTACCAAGAGAATTCTCTTCGATCATAATCACAGCCGTATATATCCCCCCCAAGCAGACATATCGATGGCCCTGAATAAACTTCATTGGACTCTATGTAAACTGGAAACCACATATCCTGAGGCTGCATTTATTGTAGCTGGGGATTTTAACAAGGCTAGTCTGAAAACAAGACTCCCTAAATTTTATCAGCATTTCGAATGCGCTTCCCGGGCGGAAAAAATCCTGGACCATTGTTACTCTAACTTCCGCGACACATACAAAGCCCTGCCTCGCCCTCCTTTCGGAAAAGCTGACCACGACTCCCAGCGTATAGGCAGAAACTGAAACAGGAAACGCCTGTGCTCAGGTCTGGTCAACGCTGGTCCAACCAATCGGATTCCACGCTTCAATATTGCTTCGATCATGTGGACTGGGATATGTTCCGCATAGCGTCGGACAATAACATGATTCGGTGAGCAAGTTTATTAGCAAATGCATCGGTGATGTTGTACCCACAGCAACTATTAAAACCTTCCCCAACCAGAAATCGTGGATTAATGGCAGCATTCGTGCAAAACTGAAAGCGCGAACCGCTGCTTTTAATCAGGGCAAGGCGACCGGAAACATGACCGGAACATGGTCGGAACTAGAAGCACAAGCATTTCGCTACACTCGCATTAACATCTGCTAACCATATACATATGAGATGAGTATATACATATGAGATGAGTAATGTAGGGTATGTAAACATTATATAAAGTGGCATTGTTTTAAAGTGGCTAGTGATACATTACATCAAGATGGCAAGATGCAGTAGATGGTATAGCGTACAATATATACATATGAGATGAGTAATGTAGGGTATGTAAACATTATATAAAGTGGCTAGTGATAAGTTGATTACATCAATTTTTCCATTATTAAAGTGGCTGGAGTTGAGTCAGTATGTTGGCAGCAGCCACTCAATGTTAGTGATGGCTGTTTAACAGTCTGATGGCCTTGAGATAGAAGTTGTTTATCAGTCTCTCGGTCCCCGCTTTGATGCACCTTTACTGACCTCACCTTCTGGATGATAGCGGGGTGAACAGGCAGTGGCTCAGGTGGTTGTTGTCCTTGATCTTTTTGGCCTTCCTGTGACATCGGGTGCTGTAGGTGTTCTGGAGGGCAGGTAGTTTGCACCCGGTGATGCGTTGAGCAGATCTCACTACCCTCTGGAGAGCCTTCCGGTTATGGGCGGAGCAGCTGCCGTACCAGGCGCTGATACAGCCCGACAGGATTGCCTCGATTGTGCATCTGTAAAAGTTTGTGAGTGTTTTTGGTGACAAGCCGAATTTCTTCAGCCTCCTGAGGTTGAAGAGGCGCTGCTGCGCCTTCTTCACCACGCTGTCTGTGTGGGTGGACCATTTCAGTTTGTCCGTGATGTGTACGCCGAGGAACTTAAAACTCTCCACCCTCTCCACTACTGTCCCGTCAATGTAGATAGGGGGCTGCTCCCTCTGCTGTTTCCAGAAGTCCACGATCATCTCATTTGTTTTGTTGACATTGAGTGTGAGGTTATTTGCCTGACACCACACTCCGAGGGCTCTCACCTCCTCCCTGTAGGCCGTCTCGTCGTTGTTGGTAATCAAGCCTACCACTGTAGTGTCATCTGCAAACTTGATGATTGAGTTGGAGGCGTTCATGGCCACACAGTCGTGGGTGAACAGGGAGTACAGGAGAGGGCTGAGAACGCACCCGAGTGGGGACCCAGTGTTGAGGATCAGCGGGGTGGAGATGTTGTTACCTACCCTCACCACCCGGGGGCGGCCCGTCAGGATGTCCAGGACCCAGTTGCACAGGGTGGCGTCGAGACCCAGGGTCTTGAGCTTAATGACGAGTTTGGAGGGTACTATGGTGTTAAATGCTGAGCTGTAATCGATGAACAGCATTCTTACATAGGTATTCCTCTTGTCCAGATGGGATAGGGCAGTGTGCAGTGTGTCATCTGTGGACCTATTGGGGCGGTAAGCAAATTGGAGTGGGTCTAGGGTGTCAGGTAGGGTGGAGGTGATATGGTCCTTGACTAGTCTCTCAAAGCACTTCTTGATGACGGAAGTGAGTGCTACAGGGCGGTAGTCATTTAGCTCAGTTACCTTAGCTTTCTTGGGAACAGGAACACTGGTGGCCCTCTTGAAGCATGTGGGGACAGCAGACTGGGATAAGGATTGATTGAATATGTCRGTAAACACACCAGCCAGCTGGTCTGCGCATGCTCTGAGGACGCGGCCAGGGATGCCGTCTGGCCTGCAGCCTTGCGAGGGTTATCACGTTTAAATGCTTTACTCACGTTGGCTACAGTGAAGGAGAGCCCGCAGGTTTTGGTAGCGGGCCGTGTCAGTGGCACTGTATTGTCATCAAAGCGAGCAAAAAAGTTGTTTAGTCTGTCTGGGAGCAAGGCATCATGATCCGCGACAGGGCTGGTTTTTCTTTTGTAGTCTGTGATTGACTGTAGACCCTGCCACATACCTCTCGTGTCTGAGCCGTTGAATTGCGACTCCACTTTGTCTCTGTACTGACGCTTAGCTTGTTTGATTGCCTTGCGGAGGGAATAGCTACACTGTTTGTTTTCGGTCATGTTTCCGGTCACATTGCCCTGATTAAAAGCAGTGGTTCGCGCGTTAAATTTTGCTCGATTGCTGCCATCAATCCACGGTTTCTGGTTGGGGAATGTTTTAATAGACACTGTGGGTAAAACATCACCGATGCACTTGTTAATAAACTCGCAGACCGAATCAGCGTATTCGTCAATGTTGTTGTTGGCCGCAATGCGGAACATATCCCAGTCCACATGATCGAAGCAATCTTGAAGCGTGGAATCCGATTGGTCGGACCAGCGTTGAACAGACCTGAGCACGGGAGCTTACTGTTTTAGTTTCTGTCTATAGGCAGGGAGCAACAAAATGGAGTCGTGGTCAGCTTTTCCGAAGGGAGGGCGGGGGAGGGCCTTATATGCGTAGCGGAAGTTAGAATAACAGTGGTCTAGGGTTTTGCCAGCCCTGGTAGCACAATCGATATGCTGATAGAATTTGGGGAGCCTTGTTTTCAGATTAGCCTTGTTAAAATCCCCAGCTACAATAAATGCAGCCTCAGGATATGTGGTTTCCAGTTTACATAGAGTCCAATGAAGTTCTTTCAGGGTTGTCGATGTGTCTGCTTGGGGGGGAATAAACACGACTGTGATTATGATCGAAGAGAATTGTCTTGGTAGATAATGCGGTCGGCATTTGATTGTGAGGTATTCTAAGTCAGCTGAACAAAAGGACTTGAGTTCCTGTATGTTGTTATGATCACACCACGTCTCGTTAATCATAAGGCATACCCCCCCGCCCTTCTTCTTACAAGAGAGATGTTTGTTTCTGTCGGTGCGATGCGTGAAGAAACCAGGTGGCTGTACCGACTCAGATAGCGTGTCTCGAGTGAGCCATGTTTCCGTGAAACAAAGAACGTTACAGTCTCGGATGTCAAGAGACTGGACATTGGCGAGTAGTAACCTCGGGAGCGGTGCGCGATGTGGACGTCTACGGAGCCTGACCAGAAGACCGCTCCGTCTACCCCTTAAACGGCGCCGTTGTTTTGGATCGCCGGCTAGGATCCGATCCATTGTCCTGGGTGGTAGGCCAAACAGAGGATCCGCTTCGGGAAAGTCGTATTCCTGGTCGTAATGTTGGTGAGTTGACGTTGCTCTTATATCCAATAGTTCCTCCCGACTGTATCTAATAAAACCTAAGATTACCTGGGGTAACAATGTAAGAAATAACACATAAAAAAACAAAATACTGCATAGTTTCCAAGGAACGCGAAGCGAGGCGGTCATCTCTGTCGGGCGCCGGAAATCCTAATGAGTACTTGAAATTCCGAGATTTTACTGCTAAAGAGTTACAGGGGGTGTTGAATGGTAGTGTTCTGTCCTCCCAGGCCGTACGCATGGTGTAGTATTAGATAGGGTTAAAAAAGTGGAATGTTTATTTTAAATTTTTATGGGAACTAATAGCTGGCAGGGTAATTTTTTCCTTTTCCATTTTCCCCTTTTGGTATCACCAAGTATAGTGGATTGTACAGTAGGTGGTGGCGTGCACCTCTAACGTTTGTTTGCAGACCACCATAATACCATAGTAGAAGAAGACGAAGAAATCATCATAATAAGTGCAGGTTGTGGATATCCTCCCTCTGGCTGGATTTCGGTAGAAATTACTAATCACTTCACAAATCAATCTATTGTGACTTGCCGGTCTGCTGTGGCCCATGAGCCAGGTCTTTCAGACCACCATTTTTTTTGTTAACCTTTACTTATTTAGGTAAGTCAGTTAAGAACAAAATCTTATTTTAAGTGACGGCCTAGGAACAGTGGGTAAACCCTCTTGTCGCTCAGATCCCTTTAGCGGGATCATTTTCGTCTACATCCGGTGAATTGCAGAGCGCCAAATTCAAATTAAATTACTACAAATATTTAATTTTCATGAAATCACAAGTGCAATACACCAAAACACAGCTTAACTTGTTGTTAACCGGTGTGTCATATTTCAAAAAGGCTTTACGGTGAAAGCAAACCATGCGATTATGTGAGGACAGCTCTCAGCAGACAAAACATTACAAACAGCTAGCAGCAAAGTAGATTGGTCACGAAAGTCAGAAAAGCAATAAAATGAATCACTTACATATGATCTTCATATGTTTCCACTCACGAGACTCCCAGTTACACACTAAACGTTCGTTTTGTTCGATAAAGATTCTCTTTATATCCAAAAACCTCCATTTGGTTGGCGCATTTTGTTCAGTAATCCACAGGCTCGTGCAGTCACGACAGGCAGACGAAAATTCCAAATAGTATCCGTAAAGTTCGTAGAAACATGTCAAACGTTTTTTATAATAAATCCTCAGGTTGTTTTTACAATAAATAATGGATAATATTTCAACCGGACGGTAGCCTTTTCAATAGAAGAGAGAAAGAAWAGYTCTCGCTCCCMGCGCYCYCGCATGCACAAKTCTGAGGACATCTGGCTATCCACTGARGCGATGTGATCATTCTCGCTCATTTTTCAGAATAAAAGCCTGAAACTATGTCTAAAGACTGTTCACACCTTGTGGAAGCCATAGGGAAAGGAATKTYGTTYARATCCCTTTAAATGGAGGATAGGCTTGCAATGGAAAAGAATAGTTTCAGAAAAACAGCACWTCCTGGATGGATTTTCCTCKGGTTTTTGCCTGCCATATCAGTTCTGTTATACTCACAGACAATATTTTGACAGTTTTGGAAACTTTAGAGTGTTTTCTATCCTAATCTGCCAATTAAATGCATATTCTAGCTTCTGGGCCTGAGAAATAGGCAGTTTACTTTGGGCACGTTTTTCATCCAAACATCAAAATACTGCACCCTAGCCTAAAGAGGCTTTAACTGCCTTGTTCAGAATGACAGATTTGACCTTGTCAGTTTAGGGATTTGATCTTGCAACCTTTGGGTACAAGTCCAACGCTCGAACCACTAAGGCTACCTGCCTCCAACCATGTCAAGGATAACTGAATGTGTTATGAAATCTATAGTATGTGGTCATAAAATGTTTACTTCTAAATGATATACATTTTCCAAGGCAGTCACTTGGTGAATGCTTCAGGACTAGAAGTGACTGAACGCAACAATCATGTCTCTGTCACTAACAAACACATTCACGGGTGGGTATCTCACATTAACTCAAAAGGCATGCTGGCTAATATGCAAATAAGTCTTTACACCCTACAGTGTTATAACAACAACCCCAGTGTTTAGTGTTTAAACCTAAACACCTTGTGTTGAATAAACGCGTTCATGTGTTTAAAAAGTGTAACAGCAAATAAACATGTCCTGGTGTTAATAATCTAAACACTGTGACATGTTTTCATTGAAATGTTCAATACTTTAACGCGTTTGACAAGTGTTACAGAAAAGTGTTTAGTTATGTGTTCAGATCCTAAACACTTGGTTTTACAGTGTAAGTGCTCAGAGACATATCTGAACTGTCCTACTCCTCCCTGTGGTTCTTATCCTCCACAAATGTCAAAACCTGAATGTCTGTGGTGGTAGGAGCCAGTCAGAGTCTTCTCTGGACTGTTCTCTGCACCAGGTTGTGTGTGTGCAAATATTTAAGTATAGGAGCTATTCTCTTTGAAGCTTTGCCTCTGTTTGCAAGTATCAGGGAAAAATAGGGATCATTTTTTAAGTAATAATGTATAATTTTTTAGTTTTTGCTCAATCTGATTGGGTGGGCCTTGCAGGGCCTTGCTCCCCTAAGGAGGCTGGGGATGAAAGAGCTGTTCCTGAAAGAGTCTTATCAGTGATGCTGTTCTTCAACACTTTAAGTGTGTTATCTGCCTCTGATGGTTTGGTCTATGAGGGTAGAGGGGAGTCACATGATGACATACATAGAAAAAAAGGTTTGCGTCACCATGGATGGGGACAGATACAGGGGATTCTTTTTTCAACTTCTAATACATTGATAACTGGCAAGAGCTACAGGTCATACAGTGTACATTGCTGTGTAGTTAAGCTCTTCTATTCCTCCATCGTTTCCAAGTTTATTACAACAATCAATCCACCATTACTGCTCTGCAAAACACAGACTTGTGTTGGCACTCTCAATCACAGACTTGTGTTGGCACTCTCAATCACAGAAATGTTTGTGAGTCATACAACTATTTTCATACAACTCTTTTCACATCTGTCTGGGGAACACTAGCTTGGTAGGTTTTGTGTCTCCCCTCCT
Source organism: Salvelinus sp. IW2-2015 (assembly GCF_002910315.2). Classification (NCBI taxonomy): domain Eukaryota; kingdom Metazoa; phylum Chordata; class Actinopteri; order Salmoniformes; family Salmonidae; genus Salvelinus; species Salvelinus sp. IW2-2015. Next base: position 41,948,358 of record NC_036848.1, read on the forward strand.
GTCCAGTCTGTCAGGGGATTTGGTTAAATCTGTCACTATGATCTCCCCTCTGACTTTAGATGCAATGCTGTTAATAACATCCCTTCAGAAAGTAGAGCCCAGGAACATTCACTGCCACCACTGTCTCTTCTCTCCCCTCCCTCTCTCCTGTCTCCCTCTCCTCTCTTCTCATTGTTCTATTCTCTTCTCTATTCTTCTGCTCTTCTCGCCTCTTCTCCTTCCAATCAAAGGTGTACTGTCAAGTTGTACCTTTCCCACCATTCACTAACAGTTAGAAGCTGGTAAAGTTCCCTTCTACATTACTTTGATTTTCATTTCGTATATTCAATCTGGGGTGGAATGTGAAGCGTTCCCACTACCAATGTGATAGTTAAGAATAAAACATTTCCACTTTTTGAAAGTGTTTTTTTTTATCACCTAATGGAATAGACAAATAGTATCCAAACTACTGTATGACAAATACTAAGAAACATTTAGAGAAAATAGAAAATATATAGTTTACAGAACACTGCACAGTGGAGAATGTACAGTAGCTTACAATACTTTACACAATTATATCCAAGGACAATAAAGAGTATGAAAGGTTAATTTTGTTTCACTTCCATATTGTTTGTGTTGGTGGTGGTTGAGATTCCAAGGAAAACATGAGAGGAGAAATGTATTCCTTTGCTTACATACTCTTATTTAATGTATGTCAAAGCATTGATGTGTTTCTCTCTCTGTGGTCTAGGAGAATATATCAAATGGTTGTCCTTTGAGAAAAGATGGTTGGACTCTGTAAAAGATAAGAAATGTCAAATCAACCTTCTGAAAAGTAAGAGAATGAATCCACATTCTTATAGCTGCTACTAGTGGCGTAATGGACATTAAGTGGTGTGAGTTGAGTGGAAAGTAGACAGCTAGCCTTTACATTGGATTGGAATGACATTGTAGTCTCTCTTTAGTTCAGATGGAATAAATAATAGCATGTGGGTGGAATTTAATCTCAGAGAAAGAACACAATTTAAACACATTTTCACTTTTGTCTGTCAAGGTCTGTCAAGTTTTTTTCAGATATAAATCACAGCATGTACCCAATAAATGGTTCATTTCTTCGTTTCAAGGTGGAAAACATACCATGGATAGAAGAGGCAATAGAGGGACAGTTCTACACATTATACATTTACAATTGTTACTGAGTTGACTATCCTGACAAAATAAAGATGAACCTAATTTAATTCAACTTCTTTTTCTTTTTCTTAGGTTACCCATTAGGTGTTGAAAAAGCAGCACCTATTCTTCCTGGGGTTCACACAAAACATAGATCATAAGAAAATACAGAACACTAATGGACAAGAACTTACATGTCCACATGCCAATGCACATGCCACACATTGCGATGACCTGGGAGATGTGTAGTGCACGGCCACACTCAGGACTCATGATACAGTTCCTGGTCCTGATGCAGCACTTCTTACAGCCGTTCTCTCCTGAGTCAGAGCCTGAGCGGTGTTTGTCTGGGTCTGTGTTGGGTTGTCGCTTCTCTGGTTGGGACTGTGTGGTGTCTGGGTGCTTCTCTTGCCAATCAAAGTCACTGGCTCCTTTTCCCATGATGAACAGAATGCAGAGGCTCACTGAAGAATGAGGAAAAAGAAAGCTGGCTGAACAAAATGGAAGAGGTAGATTTTGTTCTGGTGTCTGGAGAAAGAGAAAGGGTAAAGAGGTGATATGTGAGTTTTATCATTTCACGTATTCAATGTAAGAAAGAGGGAATAAGAGAGCTTTTAAGTTTAATGATTCACTATAGTTAATTAACTAACTCTTGTCAAATATTAACGTTGAAAGAAATCTCACAGAAAATCAGGGAGGAGTATAAAATGGAGAATGTGAGCTACCCGTACTCTCTGAAAAGAGACAGACTTCCAAGCGTTACTGGGTATGACGTTGTGTTATATACAGTAGGTAACTTAAATTATCATTGTCATACTGGTGAACAAATGAGAGCCTTGTCTAAAAAGACCACAGGAGCCACGTCATAACACTGCCATTTGTGTTTTTATGAGTTTACAATGAGCGGCTAAAGACATTATTTTATACAGTATGACTCAACTTCTGGTCGTTGCATCCAGTTGACTGTTTTGCAACCATTTTCCCTCTCACCATTGATTTGCATACTTAATACACCAGTGACATTCCTGACTAAGTCACTAAACCACATGTGCAACTATTATGTCACTGGAACGAATTCCTGTGAGTGGTGGCATTTCTTTGTTTAAGTTACTATGCCTCAGGGTATGAGACAGGAGGAGCGGGTTGTGGAGGTGACGACAACAGAACACGCTGAAGAACAACAACAGCACCTTTTAACTGGGAGGGTTTCGCACAGAGATGAATACAACATATACACCTAACACAATACATGATTTCATCCATCAAGTCTTTAGGAATGCATATAGGGGGTCTAAGGTAATGTGTTACCTATAAATCTGTTAATCCAAAGATGATAAGAAAAACTCTCACACTGAAACTCCAAAATGAAGAGTGCCATCAACCATCAACACCTTATCTTCTTAAGTCCCACTGTTCAAGATCCATTTGACAGATTGACAATACTTCTTAACTGTAATGAATACATCCTCCTTGTTTTAACTGTCGGAAGCCATTCCCTTCCACTGGTATTATCAGATATTACAGTTTCGATTGCTAACATGCATTGGTCAAAACTGAAGTCACATTGTCGAAACTCTTTACACAGTCAGCGAAAAAGAAGTGTATGTGGACCAAACTGTGAACAATTTTTCATTGCTTCGGAATGATTTAGTTTYGAAACATGGATCAAGGAAGACAGGTTGGTGGGGAAAGAAGAGTGGCAGGGAGCGGGAGAACGCGTGGAGGACAAAGGAGAGGAAGACCAAGAGCGGTGGTCTCTGATGAGACAAGGGCCACAGTTATTGACCATGTTGTAAACCATGGTCTCTCTTTGAGAGAGGCCGGTTGTCACGCCCTGGCCTTAGTATTCTTTGTTTTCTTTATTATTTTGGTTAGGTCAGGGTGTGACATGGGTATTTATGTGGGTTTTGTAGTGTCCAGGGTGATTGTAAGGTTTAGGGGGTTTATTTAGAGTAGTTGGCTTTATGTTTAGTATAGTTGTCTAGCTGTGTCTATGTTGTGTGTAGTTGTCTAGGAAAGTCTATGGTTGCCTGAATGGGTTCCCAATTAGAGACAGCTGGTTTCTGTTGTCTCTGATTGGGAGCCATATTTAAGGTAGCCATAGGCTTTAGTTTGTTGTGGGGGAATTGTCTATGTAGAACGTTTGTAGCCTGTGTGTGTGTGCACTACGTTATTTAGCTTCACGATCGTTTGTTGTTTTGGTAGTTTGTAAGTGTTTTGTTTCGTTTTGCCTTCTTCAATAATAAAGAGAAGATGGCTTATTTTCCTCATGCTGCGTTTTGGTCCGAATCTCTTCCACACGATCGTGACACCGGTTTAACTTCTTTGGGACTGGGGGGGGCAGTATTGAGTAGCTTGGATAATAAGGTGCCCAGAGTAAAATGCCTGCTACTCAGACCCAAAAGCTAGAATATGCATATGATATACTTTTTGAATGATGTCTGTGAGTATAACAGAACTCATATGGCAGGCAAAAACCTGAGAAAAAAATCCAACCAGGAAGTGGGAAATCTGAGGTTTGTAGTTTTTCAAGTCATTGCCTATCGAATATACAGTGTCTATGGGGTCATATTGCACTTCCTAAGGCTTCCACTAGATGTCAACAGTCTTTAGAACCTTGTTTGAGGCTTCTACTGTGAATGAGGAGAGAATGAGAGCTGTTTCAACCAGATGTCTGGCAGAATGCCATGAGCTCAGTCTCGCGTGCGCCCGTGAGAGTTAGCTGCGTTCCATTGCATTTCTAAAGACAAAGGAATTCTCCGGTTGAAACATTATTGAAGATTTATGATAAAAACATCCTAAAGATTGATTCTAAACTTCGTTTGACATGTTTCTACGAATTGTAATATGACTTTTCGTCTGAACTTTCGCCTGGACTTGCCCGCATCTGAGTTTGGATTTGTGTACTAAACGCGCGAACAAAAAGGAGGTATTTGGACATAAATTATGGACTTTATCAAACAAAACAAACATTTATTGTGGAACTGGGATTCCTGGGAGTGCATTCTGATGAAGATTATCAAAGGTAAGTGAATATTTATAATGCTATTTCTGACTTTTGGGACACCTCTCCTTCTTTGAAAAATGGCTGTATGTTTTTCTGTGACTTGGCGCTGACCAAACATAATCACAAGGTGTGCTTTCGCCGTAAAGCGTTTTTGAAATCTGACACAGCGGTTGCATTAATTAAGGAGAAGTTTATCTATATTTCCATGAATAACACTTGTATCTTTTATCAATGTTTATGATGAGTATTTCTGTTATTTGATGTGGCTCTCTGCACTTTCACCGGATGTTTGTTTGAGACAATGCATTTCTGACCATAACACACCAATTTCAAATTAGGTTTTTGGACATAAAGATTAACTTTATCGAACAAAACACACATTTATTGTGTAACATGAAGTCCTGTGAGTGCCAGCTGATGAAGATCATCAACGGTTAGTGATTAATTTATTCGCTATTTCTGATTTTTGTGAGGGCTCTCCTTGGCTGGAAAATGGCTTTATGGTTTTCTATGACTAGGTGCTGACCTAACATAATCGTTTGGTGTGCTTTCGCCGTAAAGCCTATTTGAAATCGGACACTGTGGCTGGATTTACAAGAAGTTTATCTTTAAAATGGTGTAAAATACTTGTATGTTTGAGGAATTGTTGAACTGAATGGTTGAACTGTTGTTTTGAATTTGGCGCCCTGCACATATCCCAGAGAGGTTTAAAGGGTGCAACCAAATCTGCAGCGTTAAACAGTTGCATCAATAGTTCAAATTTTCCGGCAAAACAAGTTGTGACAAGGTGAGATGTGCATCCTTCAATGATAATTGAACTACATATTACAGTAAAATACAGCATGTTCACATTTTTAAATGTACTGACATTTTGAAATATATTGATTGTTTTGTGTTTTTCAGTAGGATCCAAAGGTTGCCTCCCACAGGAGGGAGAGGCAGAATATTATCAGATGTGCAGGAAATTGCCATTGTTGACATGGTAATTGGCAATAATGTGACCAAATAACCCCTATTACTGTTCAACCTCTCTTTCGTATCGTCTGAGATCCCCAAAGATTAGAAAGCTGCCATGGTCATCCCCCTCTTCAAAGGGGGAGACACTCTAGACCCAAACTCTTATAGACCTATATCCATCCTGCCCTACTGTTCTAAAATCTTCGAAAGCCAAGTTAACAGACAGATCACCGACCATTTCGAATCCCACCGTACCTTCTCCACAATGCAATCCGGTTTCCGAGCTGGTCACGGGTGTACCTCAGCCACTCTCAAGGTCCTAAACGATATCATAATCGCCATCAATAAAAGACAGTACTGTGCAGCCGTCTTCATGACCTCATTCTTATCGGCAGACTCAACAGCCTTGGTTTCTCAAATGACTGCCTCGCCTGGTTCACCAACTACTTCTCAGATAGAGTTCAGTGTGTCAAATCGGAGTGCGGGTTGTCCGGACCTCTGGCAGTCTCTTTTGGCGTGCCACAGGGTTAACTTTTTGGGCCGACTCTCTTCTCTGTAAACATCAATGATGTCGCTCTTGCTGCTGGTGATTCTCTGATCCACCTCTACGCAGACAACACCATTCTGTATACATCTGGCCCTTCTTTGGACACTGTGTTAACTTCTCTAGGATAGGGGGCAGCATTTTCACATTTGGATGAAAAGCATACCCAAATTCAACTGCCAGCTACTCATCCCAAGAAGATAAGATATGCATATTGTTAGTAGATTTGAATGGAAAACACTCTGACGTTTCTAAAACTGTTTGAATCATGTCTGTGAGTATAACAGAACTTTTTTAGCAGGCGAAACCTCGAGGACAAACCATTCATATATTTTTTTTTGAGGTCACTCTCTTTTCAATGGATTTTCATTGGGAATAATACAGATTTCTAATTGACCTTCTTGCAGTTCCTACCGCTTCCACTGGATGTCAACAGTCTTCAGAAATTAGTTGAGGGTTTTTCCTTTGTGTAATGAAGAAGTACGGCCATTTTGAATCAGAGTCACTTGAAGTGTCCTGTTAGATAGAGGCGCATGACCAGAAAGCATGCTACAGATTGTTTTAATCCTGTATTAAACACAGATAATCCAGTCTTCAATTGTATCGATTATTTACGTTAAAAAAATACCTAAAGTTGTATTACAACAGTATTTTGAAATGTTTTGGCAAAGTTTACAGGTAACTTTTGAGATATTTTGTAGTCTTGTTTCACGAGTTGGAACCGGTGTTTTTCTGGATCAAACGCGCCAAATAAATGGACATTTTGGATATATATCGACAGAATTAATCGAACAAAAGGACCATTTGTGATGTTTATGGGACATATTGGAGTGCCAACAACAGAAGCTCGTCAAAGGTAAGGCATGAATTATATTTTTATTTCTGCGTTTTGTGTCGCGCCTGCAGGGTTGAAATATGCTTATCTCTCTTTGTTTACAATGGTGCTAACTCAGATAATAGCATCGTTTGCTTTCGCCGAAAAGCCTAATTGAATTCTGACATGTTGGCTGGATTCACAACCAGTGTAGCTTTAATTTGGTATCTTTCATGTGTGATTTAATGAAAGTTAGATTTTTATAGTAATTTTTATAGTAATTAATTTGAATTTGGCGCTCTGCATTTTCTCTGGCTTTTTGCCAAGTGAGACAGTAGCGTCCCGCCTGAACTCAGATTTTTGCATATAAATATGAACTTTACCGAACAAAACATACATGTATTGTGTAACATGAAGTCCTATGAGTGTCATCTGATGAAGATCATCAAAGGTTAGTGATAAATTTTATCTCTATTTCTGCTTTTTGTTACTCCTCTCTTTGGCTGGAAAAATGGCTGTGTTTTTCTGTGGCTATGTACTGACCTAACATAATCGTTTGGTGTGCTTTCGCCGTAAATCCTTTTTGAAATCAGACATGTTGGCTGGATTCACAACAAGTGTAGCTTTAATTTGGTGTCTTTCATGTGTGATTTCATGAAAGTTTGATTTTTATAGTAATATATTTGAATTTGGCGCTCTGCATTTTTACTGGCTTTTGCCCAAGTGGGACGTTAGTGTCCCACATATCCTAGAGAAGTTAACTAACCTCCAAATGAGCTTCAATGCCATAAAAACACTCCTTCCGTGGCCTCCAACTGCTTTTAAATGCTAGTAAAACTAAATGCATGCTCTTCAACCGATTGCTGCCCACCCGACTAGCATCACTACTCTGGACGGTTCTGACTTAGAATATGTGGACAACTACAAATACCTAGGTGTCTGGTTAAACTGTGAACTCTCCTTCCAGACTCATATTAAGCCTCTCCAATCCAAAATTAAATCTAGAATCGGCTTCCTATTTCGCAAAAAAAGAGTCCTTCACTCATGCTGCCAAACATACCCTCGTAAAACTGACTATCCTACCGATCCTTGACTTCGGGGATGTCATTTACAAAATTTCTTCCAACACTCTACTCAGCAAATTGGATGTAGTCTATCACAGTGCCATCCGTTCTGTCACCAATTCCCCTTATACCACCCACCACTGCGACCTGCATGCTCTCATTGGCTGGCCTTCGCTACATATTCGTTGCCAAACCCACTGGCTCCAGGTCATCTAAGTCTTTGCTAGGTAAAGCCCCGCCTTATCTCAGCTCACTGGTCACCATAGCAGCACCCACCCATTAGCACGAGCTCCAGCAGGTATATTTCAATGATCATCCCCAAAGCCAACACCTCCTTTGGCCGCCTTTCCTTCCAGTTCTCTGCTGCCAATGACTGGAAATAATTGCAAAAATCACTGAAGCTGGAGACTTATATCTCCCTCTCTAGCTTTAAGCATCAGCTGTCAGAGCAGTTTACTGATCACTGTACCTGTACACAGCCCATCTGTAAATAGCACACCCAACTACCTAATCCCCATATTGTAATTTTTATTTTATTTTTTTGCTCTTTTGCACCCCAGTATCTCTACTTGCACATCATCATCTGCACATCTGTCACTCCAGTGTTAATGCTAAATTGTATTGATTTCGCCTCTACGGCCTATTTATTGCCTTACCTCCCTAATCTTACCTCATTTGCACACACTGTATATAGATTTTTCTATTGTGTTATTGACTGTACGTTTGTTTATCCCATGTGTAACTCTGTTGTTTTTGTTGCTGCTTTGCTTAATCTTGGCCAGGTCGCAGTTGTAAATGAGAACTTGTTCTCAAATGGCCTACCTGGTTAAATAAAGGTGAAATAAAAAACAGGGGACATACACAGCTATGCATAATGTAGGTACTGTAAAACTGTGGATTTACTGTATTTTAGAGAGTAATGGAGATGGAAGCCAGGCAAACTGCACATACATTTATCTTTGTGGATGAAGCTGGATTCAACCTGGCACAAACACGCCGCAGGGGAAGAAAAGTGATTGGACAGAGGGCAACCGTAGATGTCCCAGGCCAGAGAGGAGCTAACATCACAATGTGTGCAGCACTGTCCAATGATTGTTTGCTGTTACACAAACCACTCATTGTCCCCTACAATACAGATGCTCATTTCTTTTCTGGATGACCTACATAATCGACTTGTGCCAGCGGAGGAGAGAGGGGCAATAAACTCCCCTACCTTCGTTGTTGTGTGGGATAATGTGGGATTCCACCACTCTGCTGCAGTCGCAGACTGGTTTGTTGCACATCCCAGGATGTCAGTACTATTCCTGTCTCCATACTCCCCCTTCCTAAACCCCATAGAGGAGTTTCTCGGCATGGAGGTGGAAGGTTTATGACCACCATCCACATGACCAGATGTCTTTATTGGACGCCATGAATGCAGGGTGTGGAGACACTTCTCTTGAAGACTGCCAGGGTTGGATTAGACATTCCAGAGGATACTTTCCAAGATGCATCGCCAGAGAAGACGTAAGATGTGATGTTGATGAGAACTTGTGGGCAAATGCAAGAGAAAGGGAGAACTAGAACCACAGTACTGTACAGTTTAAGTGATTATACTATACATGTTGATGAGAACTAGAACCCTCCCAGTACTGTACAGTATGAGTGATTATACAATATATGTTTTTTTTAAATTATTATTGCAGCCCTGGAATTTCAGGAATTTGTTTTTTGTGTGAACTTTTTATTTTCACAAGTAAATTACTAAATGCAAAGATATAGAAATAATAACGGCTTTTGAAGCAAATTGCTGCATTTCTGTTTCATTCTTGTTACATATACTTTAGTACAGTCAAGAAAGTGAAAAGGTGTTATTCTTATTCTATAATGAAATACTGATTTTATGTGAAAAATCATTAACTTCAAAGAGAAAAGTTCATATTTTATGTAATGCTCCCTGTTAGTGTTTTGTAGGTCAGTGTGTTATGAGTGACAACGTATGCTTTCTGAGGGAGAATTGTTGCCAGTGTTCTGGTCGAATGAGATTATTTTGAGACATATGAAGTGTTTTGGTGGTTTGAATGAGTTTTGGAGGTGAGATTAACTGCTTGGCCAAGATGCATGTTGGTAATGCAGACTGTGAAGAGTTTTGAAAAGTGGCTTCAGTATTGACCAATTCTTGTTAGCAATTGAAAAAAAACTAAGTGACAACCTTGATGCTAGACTAACATCGTATCACCATCGTTTAGAGCTCTGCAATTCTTATCAATGACAGCAAATACGATGGCTTGCATCTGGCGAGAGACACTGGCATTTGGAGTGTACCCCTCCGTCTCCTCCCTCTTTAAATCCCATTGGTTTTTAATCATAAACAAAGAAATTCCATTATGGTCCTCAATTACAGTAGTGTATGAGACATGGGAGAAAGGAAGAGAGAGAGAAGGGACAGAAGAGAGGAAAAGGTGTAATGTTCTTACCTTCTTGGTTTTGAAATCCTTTTCTCTCTTCAGTGTGTTCTATCCTTGTTGGAGCTTGGACAGTGTATAAGGAAACTGGAGAGTAACAGCAGTGTGTGTCTGACTCACATTTACAAGACAGTTGTGTGATCGGGTTTTACCTGTTTGACTACATGTTACCGCCTGACACCATTTGCATCAGAGAACTATCTTTATTATTTTGCTCCTGCGTTGACTGAACACTATTGAACAGAAAATACTCCATAGAACAATCCAGGGTGACAACATGTTTTGGTGTTAAAGTGAGTCTTTGAGTTTGTCATCATGAATATTTTTTTCTGGTTCTTTTTGACACAATGAAGAAGTCACTGAAATGAAAGTAGGCCTATTATCTTGTGCATGCTCATTGCAAATTAATACATTTTACTGGAGCACAATTACATTATTGTCTGTTTATAAAATCACATGTTTTTCGTACCATCTCGACAAAACAGTTCCAGAAGGACATTTAATCAGAGCAGACTCCGCAAAAGATAATCAAATCCAATGAAACAATTACATCACGATCATTCAATTATACATCATATTCCATTACAAGACAAACAATGATTAATCAAAGAGAGCACTTTATTGAAACAATTAAAACAAAACTATGAAACCTTATAATCTATTCTGACAAAGTTAGTAAATGCAATGTCAACTTATCAGCTCTGTTATTCTTACTAAGAAGATTGACATCCATTTTTCAAGTGAGCCCTGTTTTTCTATTGTTAGAAGAAGGCATACCGACAAAGGCGACCCATCATTTAGYGCAGGTGGMGCAGTTTTGAGCCCCACCTGTTTAGTTTTTTTTTTTTACATATACAGTGCATTCGGAAAGTATTCAGACCCTTTGAATTTTTCCACATTTTGTTACGTTACAGCCTTATTCTAAAATGTATTACATCTTTTTTTACCTKATCAATCTACACACAATACCCCATAATGACAAAGCAAAAACAGTTTTTTAGACATTTTTGCAAAAAAATTAAAATGAAATGAAATATTACATTTACATAAGTATTCAGACCCTTTACACAGTACTTTGTTGAAGGACCTTTGGCAGCAGCGATTACAGCCTCAATTCTTCTTGGGTATGACGCTGCAAGCTTGGCACACCTGTATTTGGGGATTCTCCCGTTCTTCTCTGCAGATCCTCTCAAGCTCTGTCAGGTTGGATGTGGAGCGTCACTGCACAGCTATTTTTAGGTCTCTCCAGAGATGTTTGATCAGGTACAAGTTTGGGCTCTGGTTGGGCCGCTCAAGGACATTCAGAGACTTGTCCCAAAGCCACTCCTGCGTTGTCTTGGCTGTGTGCTTAGGGTCGTTATACTGTTGAAAGGTAAACCTTAGCCCCAGTCAGAGGTTTACTGAGGAGTGGCTTCCGTCTGGCCACTCTACAAATGCCGGATTGGTGGAGTGCTGCAGAGATGGTTGTCCTTCTGGATGAAGAGCAGTTCTGTCAGAGTGACATTTGGGTTCTCTGACCAAGGCCCTTCTTCCACGATTGCTCAGTTTGGCCGGGCGGACAGCTCTAGGAAAAGTCTTGGTAGTTCCAAACTTCTTCCATTTAAGAATGATGGAGGCCACTGTGCTCTTGGGGATTTTCAATGCTGCAGGCATTTTTTGGTACCCTTCCCCAGATCTGTGCCTCTACACAATCCTGTCTTGGAGCTCTACGGACAATTCCTTTGCGCCCATGGCTTGGTTTTTGCTCTGTTAACCTTATATAGACAGGTGTGTGCCTTTTCTAATCATGTCCAATAAATTGAATTTACAACAGGTGGACTCCAATCAAGCTGTACAAACCTCTCAAGGATGATCAATGGAAACAGGACGCACCTGAGCTCAATTTCAAGTCTCATAGCAAAGGGTCTGAATACTTATGTAAAGAAGGTATTTCTGTTTTTTTTTACTTAATAKATTTGCTAAAAAATCTAAAAACCTGTTTTCGCTTTGTCATTATGGGGTATTGTGTGTAGATTGATGAGGTTCTGTAATTTATTTTAGAATAAGGCTGTAACGTAACAAAATGTGGGAGAAGTCATAGAGTCTGAATACTTTTGAAATGCAGTGTATATACAGTACCAGTCAAAAGTTCTACTCATTCCAGTGTTGTTGTTTTTTATTTTAATAATTTTCTACATTGTATAATAATAGTGAAGACATCAAAACTATGAAATAACAGATATGTAATCATGTAGCAACCCAAAAATTGTTAAACTAAATTGGGCTATCTTCTATATACCACCCTACCTTGTAARAACAAATCTGATTGGCTCAAATGCATTAAGAAGGAAAGAAATTCCACAAAGGAACTTTTAACAAGGCAACATGTTAATTGAAATGCATTCCAGGTCACTACCTCATGAAGCTGGTTGAGAGAATGCCAAGTGTGCAAAGCTGTCATCAAGGCAAAGGATGGCTACTTTGAAGAATCTCAAATATAAAATATATTTAGATTTTTTAAACACTTTTTTGGTTACTATGTGATTTCATGTTTTTTCATAGTTTGTTGTTGCCTGTTTTGCATATTATTTTGGCATTAATACGTGTCACATATCAGTTTGCAAACAATGACATTTTTTTATTGAGTTAATAAAGCCGCAAACAAACATGGTCTCTTTTTTGCTTAAGGCAGCTCTAAAATGCAGGTGTTTTAGCCTAGCTCAGAGCTTTCTGTGGTGGTGGGGCAGCCAGCAGAAAATACGGAGTGTAGGGGTTGGTAATGTTCTCTAGTTGTGTTCTCTGTAATTGGCTCAGTGTTCTGTCACTCATGGGGACACTTCGTCACCACAAAATCTAATGGGATAGCTCGAAAATTCAGGCCCCTTGGGTGCTGCCATAGAGTTAAATTACAAGTGCCCATCCAAGAAAGCTCAAGGTCATTGGCCACAGATAAAATTACGTCAAATCACATTATATCTACCGTAGCTTTGATTGGACTGATAATGTCAACATCATACTTTCAAAATCTTAGCTAGCAATCTAGACAAGCAGTTATCATCATGAATCAAGTCGACAATCTACTGGCAAATCCTTTTCAATCCTTGTCAATTGAAGAGAAATTACAGATAAAACTTATCGGTGCTCATCGGCCATTGGACATGAATATTACACAACAAGTTGGAATTCGCAAATTCTACAATGAGTGGTTTGGAAGGAATCAATGGCTAACTACAAGCGTTGCAAAGGAATCATTAGCCTGCTATTCAAGTGGGTGTGTGGTCCAAGTCTGGGTTTAAGGGTCTCTTTTCTAATGGTAAATATTCAACACCATGGGCCAGAAAAGGTTGAATACATTGGGCATGCTGTTTATCCAGCATGATTTCTGCCGCGTTCAAAACAACTGCAAAATCTCAGACTTCAGAGTGTTCAAGACAACTAGGAACTCTGAATAAAATGAGCTCTGACAGGGAAAATAAGGTATGGCCTGTCATCCAAGTCGGTAACTCGGGCCTCTTTCTAGAGCTCCAACCTGAAGATCACTGACGTCATGATTTAACCTTGTTTTTTCCAATGTTCCCAGTTGTCTTGAAGGCACCATAAATCCAGAGAATGCCAGACTTTGATGCCAAAATTTGCCCTCAAGAAGGACCAACGCGCCACCTTCCTGTTCAAGTGAGCACAGCACAAGAGGTAAGACCAAAAAGGTATTGTATGCTGCTGCATAAATTATGTAACACACCAGGGAGATATGTATTCAATAGCTAAGAAAGTAATACTAAGTGTATGTTGTGTAGTACGCTGTTAGTAGCCCATGTGCCTCACCCTAAAAATGTGGTCCCTTTCCCACTCATAACTTAGCCTACTGTTCTGACTTGGTGGAGCACATGTAGCCTATAGCTTGTTTTAGAGAAATTTCATCATTGAATATTGTAAGAAGTTTCATTGTCTGCTTATATGCCCCCTTTTATTTATCCTACAGTTCTGACTTGGTGTACAGGGAGAATACTGTAAGAACGGCCCTGAATTCTGTCGCTGTACATTTCAAAAGTTCTGAATAAATAGTTATATTGACTACGTCCATTCTAGCTCGCTCATTAATGTCTAAATCGAAATTACGGATTGCCTCTTAACCACTCGTTGTCCCCTTATGGCATAGTTTGTACATCTCAATTGTCAGAAGAAAACACACACCACATTTGTGACCGATCGCCTTGATTCAGTCTTATGTAGCAAAATTTGAAAGTGTTTTTTTTACATTGGATAAAAGCAGACACAGAGCTACAAAATGGTATATGATACACTGCAGTTGAGGAACAATGGGAAAGTAATTCTGCTTTGAAAGTTGATAAACTTGTAACCCCACTTCTAAGAAAATGGCCCTTTAATATTTTGGCACACCTACTGGAGAGCTCTTCTTTGTCTACACCCATTCAACATTGTTCACACCCTCTTAAGCCAGCCCCACCCATCTCTTTAAGGATTCACATATGACGTCATGTGCTAAACAGTGAGTAGTGTAGTAAAGATTATGACTAAGAGGTAAAAGTAGTAGTCTACAATAAGGAAACATTCCAGGTAAACAGAAAGTGTCCAGATACAAATATTTTATAAATATTAGTGACACACTTGTCTAAATTGATGGGTCATGTGAAAGAAATGTGATAACCCCCAGCCACATCTTGCTAAGTGAATGGGTCTCTGCAGGTGTAAACAGTACAGCCAAATGGTTACTTGCATAGTAGCAACATCAACAATAGATAGTGTCAATATAAAGAAAAAAATAAGTGTAAATGCCATTAGAGAAAGAACAAATAATATGCAGTATGTACAAGAACAATATCAATAACGATATCAGTATCAGTATCAGGAATCAAAGTAAGACCCAAGTGCAGACTGTGTGAGGGTAACAAGGTTTATTGTAACAACAGGGGCAGGCAAACAACAGGTCAAGGCAGGCAGGGGTCGATAATCCAGATTAGAGGCCAAGGTACAGGACTGCAGGCAGGCTCAGGGTCAGGTCAGGCAGAGGTCGGTAATCCAGATTAGAGGCCAAGGTACAGGACTGCAGGCAGGCTCAGGGTCAGGTCAGGCAGAGGTCAGTAATCCGGAGGTGGAGCAAAGGTACAGGATGGCAGGCAGGGACAGGCAGAGAGGTCAGGCGGGCGGGTACATGGTCAGGACAGGCTAGGGTCAAAACCAGGAGGACGAGAAAAAGAGAGACTGGGGAAGAACAGGAGCAGAGACAAAACGCTGGTTGACTTGAACAAACAAGACGAACTGGCACAGACAGACAGAAAACACAGGTATAAATACCCAGAGGATAAGTGGGGAAGATGGGCGACACCTGGAGGGGTTGGAGAAGAGTACAAGGACAGGTGAAACAAATCAGGATGTGACAATCAGTGATAGATGAGGTAGTTATGTGCATACAATCAGYGGTAAAGTGGATGAGCAGCAGGATAAAAAAAAAATAGTAGCAGCAACGTATGGCGTGTGTGTTATGAGAGAGTCATGTGAATAGAGGCACTGCAGATAGGGCTGATGACTGGGAACTCGCCCCAAGTGATGAACTGGTCCGTCCGAACCACGCATGAACAAGGGAATCTATATTCGGAGAGCCTGTTTCTGTCCTGCCCTTGACTTTAGTGCAAGGCATGTGATGTCCATAGCCTCTTTGTTTTAAAACTGATCTTCTCAAAAATATAAGCTTGTCTAGCTGTGTCCTGTCCAGGTGGTGCTTGTACAGGCAGACCATCTATGGGAGGAAGGATATCAGCATTGCGCAGCAGCTGAAACCAGGTCCTGACTGAGTCCTTGGAGCTCCTTGGAGACAACAACATCAGGCTCCAGAGCATCGAAGCTGTTAAACAGGAAATAACAAAACAAATTTAGAAGACATTACATCCTTGCATAACATCAGTTCACCTCCCAAGATAAGAAGAATAACCTTATACAAAGCAATTAAAATTATTTTCAGCTGAAGTGCTGGTACTGCTTGATCTGTGGCAGCGGCCTGAAGTACGGAGTCAGGTGTTGTTGCCAGCCTTAGCTTTCCACCAGCACCGCACCATCCTCCAGTCCAACCAGCTGTGGGATGTTGACCCCTGTCACAGTGGTGTCCTTCACAACACCAACAATCTCAGACAAAGTCTTCACTCTGGTCTTTCTGAAGCGCTGCTTGATGAGSCCGAAGCACCAGTTGGGGCAAACTTGTTGTGGCCMGTGATCAGCAAGTGAAGGTCCAGACTGTGGTGGAGCTTGTGCATGGTCCACCAGGCACAATACCAGAGCACAAACTTGTTCTTGTTTTGGCCACTGCAGTTATCACAATTCAGGTCCACACGCGTTTCCCCAACTCCGTAGTTGGTGAAGAAATGGTGCATGTAGTTGATGACTGCGATGCTGCCTTTGTTGGATGGGCCAGCTCTCTTTTTGATGGGAGGCATTAGACCGTTATCCTTGTATGACGGTGGAGGAGAGTCAGGCGTGTTCTACTGATGCTGAAAGACAAATTTGTGACTTGTAATATACACTTAGTTTCCTGAAACGAGTCACATTTGTTTAAGCAAGTCAGCCATATCAGCTATGTTTTTTTGAAAGGCAGTAAATGAGGCTGAATGAACTGTTTTGCTGCCAGATAAGGCTCCGCTGACAGCCAGGTGTAGCAGTGGTAAAAAGAAATCTCTGCTGTTGGGACAGCTTTATGTCGGCCCTAACAGTTTGTGGGAAAGGTTTGTCACCGTTATAGTGCAATTAATGTATTGTTTAGTGTTGTGTAGTGGCTTTGCTGGCATGAATCCCCKAAAAATGTGGGGAGTTTTCCCTACTAAGATTTACATGCTAAAATCGCCACTGCATAGAGCCAACAGAAGTGTCTGACCCCAGAGCCATTCCAGAACTAGCACACAGGATAAAACTGGTCAATTAACACAATAATAACACTGATGGAACCAGAATTAAAAATCTTGTATGGTTCTTTATAGAACATTTCCCCATTAAGGTTCTGTGAAGAACCATTAAAAAAGGTTTTACCCTTACAGAAAAAAAKCGATTGTGTAGTTTCATGTCAGCACATGTTACTCTACACGTTGTCACATGTTATCACATTACCTTCACATAAGATCACATGTGATCACATGAAATCATGTGTTTTTGTAACAACAGCAGAACCCTTCTGCTGCTATACAGAAACTTTATTTAGTAGTTCTTTATAGAACTTTAGTAACAGGTTATTTATAGTACCATGAATGTTCCATTTAACACCTTATGAGCATGGTTCTTTAAAAAACATTCAAAAAAAGGGTTCTGTATAGCACCAAAAAGGGATCAGCTATGGTTACAAGCCTAAGAACCCGTATTTGGCACTATGTAGAGGCATATGTTTTTAGTGTGTAGGTGGTGATCTAATCCAACACCTCTTAATTATCATCATAAATAAACATCATTACCGTCACAAGAAGAACTTAAAGTCATATAATATAATTGGCTTGACAGCCAATGTTGCATTATTCAACATCGCTATTGAAATAGTACTTAAACAGGAATGGGTAATTATTTACAAGCTATCCCATAACGCCATCACTGAAAACCACATATCTTCTTCTGAGTCTTGCAGCGCAACAAGTCCAATGGCTAAATAAATTTGAAGTGCTCRGCACACGCCAGCAGAGAGCTTTCTCTAGGAACCCTTTGTATCATTGAAACATTAAAGGTTCCTCCAAGAACCCCTCAACTAACCAAAGTTGCAAATATGAAACCTTTGACGTGCAATGGTTCCCATGAGGATCTACAGGGTTCCTCGAGTCCCTAATTCAAAGAGCGTATAGCGACCGTGGCGATGGACAAACACACAAAACAACTGTTTCTGCAGGTTAAAGATGCTCAGCCTGTCCTCAGTGAAATAAGTATTTTACAAACAGAGGTGTTTTGGAATACAATGTCTCAAATGTACCACCATAGTGAAGTGTGTGTGTGTGTATGTGTGTGTGGTGTGTGTGTGCAAGGGTGTATGTGTGCYTGTGTACGTGTGTGTCCCTCCTAATGACCAAGTTGATCATAATAAGGCATAACTGAAAATAGTTTAGGTAATTTGTTTTCATTGCTGTGGGATAATGAAAGAGTACGTTGTTATTTGCTGCATTGATTGAATGCAAAATGTAACTTTTAATTGGAGATAAGTCCTCCGGGTTTAAATTTGTGTATGTGCATACGTGTATGCATGTTTGTATTTATATGTGCATGTGTGTGCACGTGTGTATGTGCGTGTGTGTGTGTCTGACTGTGTGCGTGTGTGACCACTCATGCATGCGTTCATGCAGTGTGTGTATGAAAGTTTGACAGTGCGTGTAAACTGCAATCTATGAGGTTCACAGTGGGGTGCAGCAGACACTCACAGTGCGGGGGGGCTGTGTTGCGAGACGTGTGCAGAGAGGTTAATGATGAGCACAGGGATGGAGACAGTTCATGAGACATCTCCTCCCTTCCCCTCCCCTCCCCGCCACAGTGCTCCACCCCAGGCCGCTGTTAGCCCTGAGCCTGCACCACAGATCGGCCCTGTGTGGGGGCCTTGCACCGCCGGCGTGCCTCCTCCATCCCTCCCTCTCCACCACGCTCATTTCTCACACCAAGCATCAAGCACAGGGCCAGGCACTAGGGACCAAACACTGAAATTGAATAAAGAGAGGCACATTTTTCAACTCCAACCCCCCCCCAAAAGACTGCTGGTGGTGTTTCCCACCACATCCCACTGCTCTGCTGCTCCCCTAACTGAGCAGTGCTTGCACAACCATACAAAAAAACTTTTAAAAGGCTGTTTTGCTTGTCTGACTTTGAGCCAATGACCATACTACCTCGTTTGTGTTTGAAATGTTTGAATAAAGGGAAGTATATATGGATGAGGAAACAGGAAATGGTCATCCAGATTTACCCTCTAACAATGGCAGCAATTCGATAATTGTTTTAATTATTCAATTTGAATTTACCGATCCTGGTGCCTCAATTGTGATATCTCAGATCCTGTAGGCCTACTGCTGTACCAGTGGATCTAGTTACGATCCTGCGACACATTCCGATCATCTCACAGCAGGAGCATCCGCAAAAATGTMTATATTGTTCATAACATTTCCTCAGTCATTGAGCTTTAGTCATATTAGCAAACAGGACCGATTGGGTGATGATTCACTTTGACTACATAGCCACAACGCATTCATGACACATCTATAAGCATTTCATGAACATGCTATGACAAGTCCTAACTGCATTTTTAAAGGTTAATGAAGTACATATATTGATCAATCATGTCATGCTATGCAAGAGCTCATATTAACCATAGGTATATTAATAGATGCATCATTATAATGACAGTGTAGTGTCATTCTTATTGCTGTTCTTAAAAGTGTGCTTCTGCCATACCAGTGTTGGGGAATATGCCTAAAGGCCAAACCACGTTTTGAAAATTATGCTGATATATAGCCTGTACTACGGAAATCTTCAATGGTGCATGTAAATCCCCACAGCGTTGAATTCTCAGGGTAAATMTTACAGATAAAATCGGGTGATATCATCTCTTTCATAACTCATTAACAGCCCTCCTCCACATGACAATTAAGTTGGTCATATTGGTCTATAGCACTCACACGAAAGGTCTATCTATGAATTCTATGCTGTCAAAGTACAGTCAAATCTCTTCTCCTTTCATGAAGCATTTATAAACATGCCCCACTTATCAAAAATAACACGGACACAACACAGAATGTTAAAGGAAATATGAACATTGTATTTACATTTTCCAGATGTAGCTAGCAAAMGAAAAAATGCTGAGGACATCGCAGAAGAATCCTACTATTGACATTTTTCAGTTTGACTTTTCTCAAAGTATTTCTGCCGTTTTGTTTCATAGCTGGTAAAATAATCGCACAAAGCCGAAGAACTACAATTCCTATACAGCCTATTTCACCTCACGATGCAATACTGCCTGGCTGGGGACTGTGCGCAAGTGAAAGGCTGCGCACAGCCAAAATAAGTGGGTCTAATTTATTGAAACTAAAGTCTACTGAAGTAAAGACGTTGTAGTTGTGTTTCTTGGCTATTTACATTGATTGTTCACAAGCTGGGTTGTTTTTCAATGTTTGAGTTTAAACTGCTAGGGAGGAGAAGACAACGCTTCTACTAGTCAGACTCAGTCGCACAGGCACAAACATGACTGAGTCATGTTACCACAGTAACATCCCGCCCTTAAAGGGTCTGGTGAACGTGTTTGTCTCGTTTGTGATATTTTGGTTAAAAGACTCAGGTTTCAAAAAATGCAATAAAACAATATACCACATTACTTCTTACTAGTAATATATTTGTTGTTTTAGAAACATWACAAAKCATGCTCATCCTCTTTTTGATGTTTTGTTGGTGTAATTTTAGGGAAATGGTGTAATTTGTCTGGAAACAAATTGGATTGGCTACCTGCCACAGTGGCTGGTGGACCAAAAAGTACATTTTAGGCCCTAATTACGAACATTTTACCAACAGGACAAATTTAGATACAGAAACATCATGACTTTCTTTCCATTTTGGCTACACAGTGCACGGTTTCCACGAGATAACACAGCTTCAAACTGGATATTTCGTAAAAATGTATAAAAAACAAATGTGCTCTTTGGTCTTCATTTAAGGTTAAGGGTTTGCATAACGTTAGCAGTATGGTTAAGGTTAGGGTTAATGTTAAGGTTAGGTTTCAAATTWGATTTTTTTTAAAGACACTYTAGAAATAGGTAGGGTTTATGACATTGTGGCTGTGTTAACTAGCGACAACCGAGGAGAATGAGAGAGGTCAGTGAAATGTCACTTCCTGGTGACCTCTCAGTTCGACAAAAATCGTTTGGATTGCCCATTCACCCACTGAATGGCACAAATACAGAATCCATGTCTCAAATGTGACTCATTTCAGGAAACTAGGCGTATGTCACGCATCACTACTTCACAGGAGAGCCATTTAAACGTAAAAGTTTTGGGGAAGAAATGCCTTCTGAAACGTTTGAAATTTCATGTGCCTTAATAACAAACTTGGATGCCATCTGTAAATAACAATACAATTGTTAAATTACGAGCCTAGTTGGTTTAGCCACAGAAAAAAATCTGAAACCTTTCCGCTAGCCATGATTGGCTGAGATAATGAATGGGCTGGAAATGCCTAGAGATGAGTTCGGATTGGTCTGACATGTAGCTCGCTTCTGTCTATTTGAGCTGGTCAGTATGTGTAGGTAATCCTTTCTAACACTGCTTTTTTTTWAATATCACATAGTAGAACTGCATAAGTGTTACTCTCCACTTTTAGGAGGACGYAGTTTTGAAATCAGTGAAATTAGAGTATGACAGCTAAGGGGATGGAGAAAACACCTGTCTCCGGATTATATCTTTAAACTAAGTGCAACAATGGCATCCGTGACAGAGAGGGAGAAGTGTCCATCCATGTATATGGGTAAGATAGTCTAGCTAGCTACATTTTCAGATATTACACGTTTCTAATATTGTCAGAAAGTTGTTTTCATTTCAAGTTAAAGTGTACTGGTAGCTATCTAGCTAAAGTTAGRTGGCTGGCTCGCTAGCTAACGTTACGCATATGATCTGTGTGGTAATATTATTTGTATCTCAGAGCCATTTGCTTTGCTAGTTATAGCCTAATGTTAGCTAGCTAACATTGAACCTGGTTGGTTAGCTACCTGCATATTCATGCAGGGTCGGAACATCATGAGTTGGGATTATGGTTCATTGTTTACCTAGCTAGCTAGCTACATGTCTTTACAACAGTCTCCACTATGAAAGTAAACATTTCAATAGAATGTTCATGATGTCACTGCAACAAATGTTGATAGACGTAGCTAGTAAATTCGCTCTGGCTATCTGCTCCGATTTCAGAGCACTCTCGTCTGAGTGTGCCATAGCGCAGAATAGCTGACGAATTTATGAACGCTCAACACCCATTGAATATGACCGGTGTCAGTAAACGTTTGCAAAAAACGTAATTAAATTGTTGCCAGCAGCACAGTTTGTCAGGACTTCTAGAAGTAGTCGGTGGAGGAGTCAGGCGCAGAGAGCAGGGTAGTTTGATACGTGGATATATTTATTCCCAAACAACAGAGTGTCGGTCAACGCCACACACACGGGCGCTAAAAGACCCAGTCCAAAACAAACAGGACCAAACGGTTCGGGAAATAAAATCCACCAAAATAAACACACACCAATAACAGAAAAACAAACCCGCACAAAATCCGGCGGGCCTACCGGGTTTAAATAGCCCAAAACCAAAACCCAAACAAGAAACAGGTGCACTAATCAGACCACACTAAATGAAACAGAAAAGGGGATCGGTGGCAGCTAGTAGGCCGGCGACGACGACCGCCGAGCGCCGCCCGAACAGGAAGAGGCACCATCTTCGGCGGGATTCGTGACACAGTTGCAGTCTCCAACGCTTTTGGATAACAAAAACATCATAACCAGCTCTGCTAGGGCGAGTAAAATGGTCAGAGTGAGCTGTTCTCTCATTTGTTTCTGGAAGTAGCTAGTAAGGTAGCCAACATTAGCCAATTAGCTTGGGTTCTGTTGTTAGGACAGAACGCTCGGCTCAACCCTGCTCCTCGGCCTCACATGACAATCCTTAATAAAGAGATGGGTGGAGCTAAAGCTTAAAATGGTGTGAATGATGCTGAATGGGTGTAGACAAAGAAGAGCACTCCAGTAGGTGTACCAAAAAATATTTAAAGGTAATTTTCTCAAAAGTGAGGTTACAAGTTTATCAACTTTCAAAGCAGAATTACTTTCCCATTGTTCCTCAACTGTAGTGTATGATATACCATTTTCTAGCTCTGAGTCTCTACCTTTATCCAATGTAAAAAAACACAATTTCAAATTTTACTACATAAGACCGAATCGAGCCGGTCGGTCACAAGTGTTTCAAGGCACATCATTCAAACAGTTTTAGAAACTTCAGAGTGTTTTCTATCCAAATCTACTAATTATATGCATATCTTAGCTTCTGGGCCTGAGTAGCAGGCAGTTAACTTTGGGCACCTTATTCATCCAAGCTACTCAATAATGCCCCCGTTCCCAAAGAAGTTAAGGCTTTGAAGGCGTGGAGATATTGGCTTGAGGGGGCTAAACACCCTTTCCTCATCTGGACTGACCACCGCAACCTGGAGTACATCCGGGCAGCGAGGAGACTGAATCCCTGAGCCCGCTCCACTCCAGTGTCCCGTTGGGCGTCGGTACGTTCCGTCTGCTGTCCGTGACCAGTTGATATTTTGGGCCCACACATCTCCCTCCTCGGGTCATCCGGGGATCGGTCGGACAGGGCGCTGTCTGACTGGGAAGTACTGGTGGCCCACCTTGGCTAAGAACGTGAGGGTTTATAGTTCCTCCTGCTCGATGTGCGCCCAGTGTAAGGCTCCTAGACACCTGCCCAGAGGTAAGCTACATCCCTTACCCATTCCACAACGGCCTTGGTCACACCTGTCGGTGGATTTTCTGACGGATCTTCCTCCTTCACAGGGTAACACCATGATCCTGGTCGTTGTGGATCGTTTTTCTAAGTCCTGTCATCTTCTCCCTCTGCCCGGTCTCCCTACAGCCCTACAAACTGCGGAGGCCCTGTTTACACACGTCTTTCGGCACTACGGGGTGCCTGAGGATATTGTGTCTGATAGAGGTCCCCAGTTCACTTTGAGAGTCTGGAGGGCGTTCATGGAACGTCTGGGGGTCTCGATCAGCCTCACCTCAGGTTTTCACCCAGAGAGTAATGGGCAGGTGGAGAGAGTGAACCAGGATGTGGGCAGGTTTCTGCGGTCCTATTGCCAGGACCGGCCGGGGGAGTGGGCGGCGTTCGTGCCCTGGGCAGAGATGCCGCAGAACTCAGACCGAGGCTCCTGCGGTGGACGATTGGTTCAGGCACGCGGAGGAGACATGGGAGGTCGCCCATGGTCACCTTCAGCAGGCCGCGCTACACCAAAAGACCAGCTCGGACCGTCACCGCAGTGAGGCCACGGTGTTCGCACCGGGGGACCGGGTCTGGCTCTCGACCCGAAACCTGCCCCTCCGCCTGCCCTGCCGGATGCTGGGTCCGCGGTTTGTGGGGCCATTCAATGTCCTGAGGAGAGTGAACGAGGTATGTTACAGGTTACAGCGTCCCCCTGATTACCATATTAACCCCTCGTTCCATGTGTCTCTCCTCAGGCCGGTGGTGGTTGGTCCGCTCCAGAAGTCTGAGGTACGGGAGGTTCCTCCGCCCCCTCTGGACATCGAGGGGGCCCCGGCGTACTCCGTCCATTCCATCTTGGATTCGAGGCGTTGGGCGGGGAGTCTTCAGTACCTCGTGGAGTGGGAGGGGTACGGTCCGGAGGAGAGGTGCTGGGTTCCGGTGGCGGATGTGTTGGACCCTGAACTTCGACGGGGGTTCCACCGTCGCCGGCCGGATCGCCCTGCACCTCGACCCCCGGGTCTTCCCCGAGGCCGGTGTCGCTGGAGCCGCCCGTTAAGGAGGGGGTACTGTCACGACTTCCGCCAAAGTCGGTCCCTCTCCTTGTTCGGCGGCGTTCTAGCCATCGCCGCTCCATTCTTCAATTATCCATTGGTTTTGTCTTGTTCCATTCACACCTGGTTTGCATTCCCCAATCACACCAATCACACTACATGTATTTATTCCTCTGTTCCCCCTCATGTCTTTGTGTGTAATTATTTTGTGTGTTACTCACTAGGCTAGCGTTTGTTATTTTCCGTGTGTTTTCACAAAGCTTATTTGTATTGCTATACATTTATGTTGTGTGACATTTGTGCGCGCTATACACTTTGCCTTGTTTGCTGGAGGAGGTTTTTGACGCAGCTGCTTCCATCTGTATATCTCTCCTGCCGTAATAAAGTGTGCGCCTGTTCACAATTCTCTGCTCTCCTGCACCTGACTTCACCACAAGTACGCACACGCCTGACACTAACACAGTGGCTAGCTACTTAAACAGCTTGTTAGCCACCTACTCGTGGTAAATCTGTGATCGATTCAACAATTCAGCATGAATTCTTAAAAGCATCAACAGAAAAATGTACCCAAAAATCTGATTTGTCCAGTTATATGTTTTTTTGCGTTGAGTCAAATGCACAGTATCTGGTCAAACAGTGTAGATGAAGCTCAGGTCACCTCAGGTTTTCACCCAGAGAGTAATGGGCAGGTGGAGAGAGTGAACCAGGATGTGGGCAGGTTTCTGCGGTCATTGCCAGGACCTGCCGGGGAGTGGGCAGCGTTCGTGCCCTGGGCAGAGATGCCGCAGAACTCAGACCGAGGCTCCTGCGGTGGACGATTGGTTCAGGCACGCGGAGGAGACATGGGAGGTCGCCCATGGTCACCTTCAGCAGGCCGCGCTACACCAAAAGACCAGCTCGGACCGTCACCGCAGTGAGGCCACGGTGTTCGCACCGGGGGCCGGGTCTGGCTCCGACCCGAAACCTGCCACTCGCCTGCCCTGCCGGATGCTGTCCGCGGTTTGTGGGCCATTCAAAGTCCTCACTAGGCTAATCGCCACAATCGTGACCTGAGCCTCCTGCACCTGACTTCACCACAAGTACGCACACCTGGACACTAACAGTGGCTAGCTACTTAAACAGCTTGTTAGCCACCTACTCGTGGTAAATCTGTGATCGATTCAACAATTCAGCATGAATTCTTAAAAGCATCACAGAAAAATGTACCCAAAAATCTGATTTGTGCAGTTATATGTTTTTTTGCGTTGAGTCAAATGCACAGTATCTGGTCAAACAGTGTAGATGAAGGCTTGCTTACCTTCTCACTCATGCATTTTTTTTGCTTTCTCCACAAAACTCCTTCCAGTCAGTCAACTTATATACTTCAACTTGGTAGTCAACTTTTTCTATAATTGGACAAGATAACACCTCCCGAAATGGATGAATGTGAAAGCAGTATAATCATGAGAGCGGAAAAGTGGTTGTCAGAAGCGTCAAACCGATCTGGATCCACTGATTGAGGGAGCTCCCCCATATCAGAGACATGCTCACGAATGGTTTATCAGACAACATTGACATTTACACAAGTTTTTCACAACATCTTAAGCAATATATTTGTAAAAAAATATTTTACTTTCATTCACAGTTGATCAGAATATCATGAATTATGAAATGAGCAGCAGAGTCAAACAGTAGAATTCTTGCTCAGCATCCAGATTTTGTCACTTGACCTAACACCCTACCTTTAACATTGTGTTGTGTCTGTATTCTTTTTGATAAGTAAGGCATTTTTATGAATGCTTCATGAATGGGAAAATAGAAATGACATTATATACAGTGCACTCGGAAAGTATTCAGACCTTATTGACTTTTTCCACATTTTGTTATGTTACAGCCTTATTCTAAATTTGAACAAATAGTTTTTTTCCCTCATCAATCTACACACAACATCCCATAATGACAAAGCAAAAACAGGTTTTATACATTTTAGCAAATTTATAAAAATGAAATATCACATTACATAAGTATTCAGACCCTTTACTCAGTACATTGTTGAAACACCTTTGGCAGCGATTACAGCATCGAATCTTCTTGGGTATGGCGCTACAAGCTTGGCACACCTGTATTTGGGGAATTTCTCTCATTCTACTCTGCAGATCTTCTCAAGCTCTGTCAGGTTGGATGGGGAGCGTTCCTGAATAGCTATTTTCAGGTCTCTCCAGAGATGTTTGATCGGGTTCAAGTCCGGGCTCTGGCTGGGCCACTCAAGGACATTCAGAGACTTGTCCCGAAGCCACTCCTGCTTTGTCTTGGCTGTGTGCTTAGGGCTGTTGTCCTGTTGGAAGTTCAACCTTCGCCCCAGTCTGAGGTCCTGAGCAGGTTTTCATCAAGGATCTCTCTGTTTTTTGTTCCGTTCATCTATCTCTTGATCCCTTAATCCTGACTAGATTCCCAGGCCCTGCCGCTGAAAAACATCCCCACAGCATGATGCTGCCACCACCATGCTTCACCGTAGGGATGGTGCTACCTGGGACCGGTGAACGGACGTGCCACTATAGAATTCATAGATAGACCTTTCATGTGTGGGTTAAACAATTAAACAAAATAACAAATAAATAAAATAAAAATAGATCCTCCAACTTGGTAAGTGTCATTTGGAATGTTGAGAAGAAATCATTTGACCGGGCGAAAGGCAATCAGAAGCAAGGTGATGATGAAGTTGCTCTGGTCATGACATTTTATTGGTGGGAACCTATCACAGTGGACCATCAACATCCCAGGCAACTGCATCCAAATAAAGAAAGTAGAACTTTACAATGAAACTCATGGGAAAGAGTGTTACCTCGCCTACTGGTTTTAATAGGAAAGCACAGACTGTTGTGTGGGTTTTAGGGTGTGGGTATCAATACTAAGCACCTAACATAGACAGAGCCCGATGAGCCAGATCACAGAAAAACATCACAGAAACAAATTGTTTTACAACCTGGGTATATACCAATTTGAAGCTCTCAATCTGTACTTTTATACACAGTAAAAAAAAAAATGAAAATCAACTAAACTGACTTGTGCCTAGTAAGAGGTAATCAGTTACATATGCATGAGGTATTGGATTAGGGTTAAATGTAGATGGGGTTTAAGGGCAAACTCATGCCAAACTCACCTGCATTTCTTTCCGTGATCCTGGGCCTGGTTACGCAGCACTCGCGAAGCTCTCATTGCAGATCCAATAAGCATTTTTGTAAATTGAACCTAGGTAAGTCAGTTAAGAACAAATTCTTATTTACAATGACGGCCTACCGGGGAACAGTGGGTTAACTACCTTGTTCAGGGGCAGAACGACAGATTTTTACCTTGTCAGCTCGGGGATTCAATCCAGCAACCTTTCGGTTACTGTCCCAACGCTCTAACCAATAGCCTTCCTGCCGCCCCTGCGTTACAGGAGTCCTCACAGGTCCCTCCTGAACAGAGCCCGCAGAACGGGTCACAGCAGGTGACGCAGCATGTGTTACAGCAGCGGTCGATACAGTTCTCGTCTCACTGGCACACACAGGAACAACCTTCCTCCACACAGGTCTCAGTGCAGCGGCTGTAACCTCCTCCCTCTGTCTTACTGGAGGATGAGCCCATGGTCAGGGTCAGCTAGCAGTCAGAGATGGGTACCTGTGGTGGGGCAATTACTAGCCAACACAGGCAAATAAAGACATAGTTTTGACTGAGCTGTAATCTGGTCCAGTCAGACTATCCTGTTTCATACCTGAGAGCATGTGATCTCACTGACTTACCTGGTTAACAAAGGCAAGAAAAATAAAGTAAAAAAGAGCTAACCTAATTGTCCATAACAACTTGTGTGTCAGAGTTCGAATAGAAGTCAGGAAGGGAAAAAAAAGAGTTGAATTATGAAATAAATAAAAGTCAGGTCACAGTAATGTCACGAGCCTTTGACAAACACAAACGAGTCCGCATCGAGAAAGCAGCATTCTGTTTGTTTTTGCCTGGGTGAGATCAAAAGGCTCAAAAAAAGCTTTGAGCTGAGTCTTTCATGTGTACACACACACATCAAGTGCCTCATGGGCGAAGGTCGGTCTGTTTTATGAGTTTATCAAAGGACAAAAATAAAGAGATCCAATACTACATATGACCTCTAACACCTCAAAACAAAACATGGTATCAAGAACGAGATTAAACTAGCTGAAACGAGTCACTTGTGATACCCCACATCAGAGTTTCTTGTCATTGTTGGTAGCTATCTGGCCATCCAGAATCACAACAACTCACAGACTTCTGCCACATTGAAGCTTGTGCGTCGTTTTTGTGACGTTGTCAGCTAACCCATCTATGGTTCATGAGAAAGTAGGTTTTCAAGTAGGTTTAGCCTATTTTAGCATATTAGCATAATGTGCCTCTACGGGTATAGGGTGGCTATCTTTGAAAGCATCAAGGTTATTTTAACTCTTTAGGGACAAAGTTGGAGTGAGTCTGACTTTTAGTCCATGGGAATAATATTTTTTAATTATTATTTTAAGCGTTAGCGTTAAATAGTCCAAAAGGTTTATTGTTAATAGTTTTCTTCTTTTTTTAATATCAATGCAGCATTTAGGCATAGATTCAATCAGATTAAGTGTTAACCGGCGATAACAGACACCCGCATAGCGGATGTTTTGGTGGTGTGTTACGTACGCCTCTTGGATGAAGGAACGCAACACCCTGCTACATCTCAACTCCCCGTAGAGTGAAAAAGTATGTCATCGTAGGTGCGGGGAAGGACGACAGAGGCAGAGAAAAATACAGTTTACAGAGAATTTATTATTCCTTAACACGGTAATGTGGGGAAAAGGGGCTGGACGGAACCAAAGCAAAGAAAGTAAAAATTYAWTAGTCCCCTCTCCTACCTTACCTGCCTTCCCACTTCTTACCTAACCTTTAGCACCACCTGGCACGCTAACCAAAATACAGGGGTTGTCTGCCAAGGTTTTACCTAGTGTGCATAGACAGACTAAATACTACGGGTTATGTATGCCCGCAGGCCTCTTGCCTAAACACTCTCTAGGTGCGTTCCCCTCCCCCCCCGGTAACAAATGAAACAGAATAATTTACCAATAATTTAAGTGAACAATTTCAATCGAAACAGACAGCTGTTTCCCCTGACGAGAGGGAGGGGTCAGAGCTCCAATCAGCGATGGGGCCAACCAATCAGCTGCTTTAGGATTCCAGGAAGCCGTTTCCTGAAATACACACACACATACAAACCCACAACAACACAGAAACTGGGGAACGTAACACGGTGTCTGAGGTGGAACTGTGTTGAAGCCGTCAAATCGGTGAGCAGCTGCTCTTGCGATCATTGTCATGAAGCCACACCTACCCCACTTGCATTACAAGTTCAGAAGGAGAGAGTGTAGGCTATATAAACATAATT
Organism: Salvelinus sp. IW2-2015; assembly: GCF_002910315.2. Classification (NCBI taxonomy): domain Eukaryota; kingdom Metazoa; phylum Chordata; class Actinopteri; order Salmoniformes; family Salmonidae; genus Salvelinus; species Salvelinus sp. IW2-2015. Next base: position 41,978,225 of record NC_036848.1, read on the forward strand.
ACTCTCAACTTGAAAAATCATTCAACTAAATAATGAGGATTTCTATCATCATAATGAAGGTGTAGATTACATCTCACATTCCACTGCTCAAATGTGTAAACAAGGCTGCATGAGATTTCTGTTAATGTGACTCCGTGCAGCCAATGGCAATGTCCGCCTTAGGTATAATGCCTCGAGCAACTTGTGGATTTGACAGCGCTAACGCAGTTCCACCTCCGACAAAACAACCGCTATTTGGATGTTGGCTATAGTGGAATTAAGCCCTTAACATGGTTCATCATGGTAATGTCTTTGATGACCCTAAAAAGTTTCAAATTGACAGGCCTTCGTGGAGTGGATTTACAAAGCATTTAAAAGGACATGTAAAATCTGATTTCCTGATTTATCAATAACTCAGCCACCTCTTTACCAATCCCTTAGCTTTTCTCAAACTGAGTTAAGAGATGTACTATGGGCCTACATAATATTATGGTTCATGAGAAGATTTCAAAGATTTTCCAAAATGTTCAACCTCTTAAGGCAGTGTTCGGAAGTTCGGATGAATGACGTGCCCAAAGTAAACTGCCTGTTACTCAGGCCCAGAAGCTAGGATATGCATATAATAGCATTGGATAGTATTGGATAGAAAACACTCTGAAGTTTCTAAAACTGTTAAAATAATGTCTGTGAGTATAACAGAACTGATATGGCAGGCAAAAACCCGAGGATAATCCATCCGGAAAATTTATTTTTGAGGTCACAGGCCATTTCAATGCTAGCCTATGGGAAAAACAAATAGATATGACCCAGATTGCAGTTCCTATGGCTTCCACTAGATGTCAACAGTCTTTAGAAAGGGTTTCAGACTTGTTTTCTGAAAAACTAACAAGTAGTTGTAGTTTATCCAAGGTGTCCCTCATTAGAAAAGTAGTTTTGTTGCACGAGTGAATGAGGTGCACACTCTTCGTTATTTATCTTCCCTATTGAACATACTATTCTCCGTCTTAAATTGTATTGTTTATTTAGATATTAGAGTACCCGAGGAATAATTAGAAACAGCGTTTGACTTGTTTGGACGAACTTTACCGGTAACGTTTTTGATTCGTTTGTGTGCATGTTGAACGAGTGGATTACTGAAATCAATGGAGTTTATTGAACAAAACAACCATTCATTGTGTGGCTGGGACCCTTGGGATTGCAAACAGAGGAAGATCTTCAAAGGTAAGTGATTTATTTTATCGCTATTTGAGATTTTGTGATGCCTGTGCTGGTTTGAAAAAGTATTTTGATGTGGGGCTCTGTCCTCAGATAATCGCATGGTATGTTTTCGCCGTAAAGCCTTTTTGAATTCTGACAATGCGGTTGGATTAACAAGAAGTTAAGCTTTTAAATGATGTAAGAAACTTGTATTTCCATGAATGTTTATTATTAAGATTTTTGTATTTTTAATTTCGCGCTCTGCAATTTCACCGGATGTTGTCGTAGTGGCACGCTATCGGGACACGATCCCAAAGTTAAGAGATGTACTATGGGCCTACATACTATTATGGTTCATGATAAGTTTTCAAAGTTGTTCAAGATGGAGGAAAATCGATCCTGACGGTCCTTGAGGAAAATGTGTTAATCATGAGGGAAAACACCTACATAAAACACTGTAAAGTCTCTAGGTCAAACGGGGTGACGGATGTGAGGGTTTAAGTATGACAGCATATAACAGCTATAGGCCAATCAATGCAATTATTTTTGACCAAGTTACTCATGGCCTCTAGTTTCTGTGCCAAATTAGAAAACAAAGTTACCAATCTATGAGTTATTTGACGAAGCCAGTACATTTTTGTAAAATAATTCAGAAAATAACAATCGGTTTCACAGCTTCGCTGTGACTGTGAACCCCTAATGAAATCGTTGCTAAAAAACAACAAGCGACTTTGAGCGTGGTATGATCATCATTGCCAGGCGAGCCAGTTCCAGTATCTCAGAAACGGCCGGTCACCTGGGCTTTTCACACAGGAGTGTGTCTATGGTTTACCGAGAATGGTGCGACAAACAAAAAACAGTCCTGTTGGCGAAAACAGTTAGTTGATGAGTGGTTGAAGGAGAATGAATCGTGCAAGCTAAGAGACGGGTACAAACAGGCAAATAATGGAGCAGTACCACAGAGGTGTGCAGAATGGCATCTCGGAACGCACAACTCATCGGTCCTCGTCACGGATGGGCTATTGCAGCAGATGATCACACTGGGTTCCACTCCTATAAGCTAAAAACAAGAAGAAGCGTCTCCAGTGGCCACACGATCACCAACACTGGATAATTGAGGAGTGGAAAAACATTGCTTGGTTCGACGAATCCCGGTTCCTGTTGCGTCATGCTGATGGCAGAGTCAGGATTTGGTGTAAGCAGCATGAGTCCATGACTCCATCCTGCCTGGTGTAAACAGTACAGGCAGGTGGCATTATAATGGTGTGGGGAATGTTTTTCTGGCACGCATTAGGTGCCTTGATACCAATTGAGGAACATTTCCATGCCCTGAAGAGTTCAAGCTGTTCTGGAGACAATGGGTGGTCCGACCCAGTACTAGATAGCTGTACCTAATCAACTGGCCACTGAGTGTCTATTCCAATCAGAACTCATCAGTGATTGTTTGTCAGTGATTGGCCAATGTGGTGTCTTCTTCTGGGTGTCAGTGATTAATGCATGCCTCTGATAGGTTAGATGCCCTCAGTGGGGGCGTGGGCTAGTACCCTGCTGACAAGGGTGCCATCCGTCCCCTCCATGCCCACCTCCACCCCTATCCGTGAGGAAGGTGACCCAGAGTATCACCTGTTCTGTGGGTTGGCAGTGATGCATGTTCCCTGTGTTCCCCTACCACTCTGCCTACCTCCTTCAGTCACTCTGGGGGATCAAGAACAATTGAAGAGGCTGTGGAAGAGACAGAGGCAGAGGCAAAGGCTGTGGCAGAAACYGAGACAGTGGCAGAGGCAAAGGCTGTGGCAGAAACGGAGACAGTGGCAGAGGCAAAGGCTGTGGCAGAAACGGAGACAGTGGCAGAGGCAAAGGCAGAGGCAAAAGCAGAGGCAGAGGCAGGGGAAGCAGTAGAGATGTGGGCCAGACTCACTTGTCATTGTGCTCTATTTGTGGTTTGACTTGAACGATAATAAATAATTAAAAGTGCTTTCTTCCCCCTTGTCTTTTTCTCCTATAGAAAAGTTGTTCATAGATCAGGTTTAAGGTGTGTTCTCACATCTAACGTTAATGTGTGTCAGGGCTGCAAATTGCATCCTAAAACTCAGTGTTGGGCATGGGTGGGTTTATGGTATACCACTTTAACATTTGTTAGCCAGGGGTTGATTTACTGGCTATGGCTTGATGTAGTTTTTTTTCAGGCCATCTGATAACTTTTGATTGTCCTTTAATTGCAAAATGAACACGTTTAAGACACAATAAGCAATGGTATGACTCTCACAAAGAAAGGAAAAACAACTGAAATGAATGACTACTCCTCTGTAAACTGGTAATCTCTGTATACCCATCGCAAGACCCACTGGTTGATGCTTATTTATTAAACCCTCTTAGGCCTCACTCCCTCCTATCTGAGATATCTACTGCAGCCCTCATCCTCCACATACAACAGCCGTTCTGCCAGTCACATTCTGTTAAAGGTCCCCAAAGCACACACATACCTGGGTCGCTCCTCTTTTCAGTTCGCTGCAGCTAGCAACTGGAACGAGCTGCAACAAACACTCAGACTGGACAGTTTTATCTCAATCTCTTCATTCAAAGATTCAATCATGGACACTCTTACTGACAGTTGTGGCTGCTTTGTGTGATGTATTGTTGGCTCTACCTTCTTGCCCTTTGTGCTGTTGTCTGTGCCCAATAATGTTTGTACCATGTTTTGTGCTGCTACCATGTTGTGTTGCTACCATGTTGTTGTCATGTTGTGTTGCTACCATGGTGTGTTGTCATGTGTTGTTGCCTTGCTATGTTGTTGTCTTAAGTCTCTCTTCATGTAGTGTTGTGTTGTCTCTTGTCTTGATGTGTGTTTTGTCCTATATTTATATATTTTTTTATTTTTAATCTCAGCCCCCGTCCCCGCAGAAGGCCTTTTGCCATTTGGTAGTCCATCATTGTAAATAAGAATTTGTTCTTAACTGACTTGCCTAGTTAAATAAAGGTTAAATAAAATAAAAAAATAAAGCTCCACCATGAAAATGAAATACATGTAGTCCTCGACAGCAGAAGAAAATCCAGTGACATTCACTGACACCTATAATTTGACGTTTTACAATGTCTGTACACATGCATTGCAAAGCAATTAAATATCATTTTCTGTAGCTGGAATAAGTCTTAAGTGTCAATTCATTGTCATGAAATAGAAAGGAGCCATTCTACTGGAAGGCTCAATCCTAGTGATACTTCAAAACGCAACTTCATTGAAAATGTGATTTTGCCAGGTTATTGGGTTTCCGGAAGAAAAGGTTTTCCATTTTAATCTACTGCCATTCCTCTGCATTTGAACAGAAAATCATCATGAAATGAAATAGGGAGAAAATGTCTTAGCTATTAGCCGCTCATTTATTTACTAGTGACCTTGAGTTTTTCTTTCAGTTGTACCAGGCTTCTTTCACTCGTTCTTTCCCTTTCCACTTTAACCCCATCCCCCCTCACAGAAACAGAAACACACAGTGACCCGACATACAGTACATCCCTCCTTCCATACAGGAACAGTGTAGAAATATGTTATCTGTGACTGTTGAATAGCTGTGAAGTATGCAGAACTGACCTTGCTCACTCCTGTGGGGGGTTGGTAAAGTGAGCTATAACGACATGAGACGCCATTAATTCACACATAACACCATCTGCCCTAAAAGGCTAAATGCAGTAACTACGAATTTGGTAAAAAATCGTTGATCTGTTGTAATGGCCAGGTATATTATCTGATTCATGTGGAATTTAGTTTCCTGACACTATAAAAAGTCAGTTGATCAGAAAATATCAGAGAGTATCAGAAATGGCTATCTGTCTAGACGTTTTACCTTTGTAGGTCAAGACACAACCTGAACGTTTGTTTGTGAAGGCATTTCTACACTGGCCAGCTCAAATCAACCTTACATCTTGAGGTCAGTGATGTGTCCACATGATGTGATGTGCACATAAGGTACGCACCATTAAACTGCTGTTAGCCATTCCTCTGTCTGCTACTCACCATGGATATAATTGGATATAAAACATTACTGAAGACCTATAGCTCTTCTACCCCCCTCCCCTTCTTTGCATGGCCTTCCTAGACCAATATAAACAATGAAGTACCATTAAAGTAACAGTCCAGTGTTCCCAGATTTCTATGAACAGAATATGGACAGTTACTATAAACCTCATGAGGAGCTGTTGATTAAATGTAGACAAGGGGAGGAGTTCAATAGTCCATTATTGATGATTATGGGTAACACTTGATATGAAGGTGTATGTTAAATGTGTTATGAGGTTTCTTAGGAATGATACTGCAACACTCATAAAGGTGTTTCTGTATGACTGGTTTCATGAAGGTGTTACTCCCTTCATATAAACTGTTAATCCATTATGTCATGTTTGGATCACAGGAGGACTAAGGGTGCATCCCAAATGGCACCCTGTTCCCTATATAGTGCAGTACCTCTGACCAAAAGTACTGCATTATGTCGGAAATACTAGGGTCCCATTTGGGATGAAGCCTTAAAATAAAGAGTAAAGACTGTCAATGACCTTAACCCTTCGCTGGCCACCATTCCACATCCTATGTCACTACCCTCAACACCTGAACTGCTCTATCCTCCCTGTTGTTTTTATGTATTGATGTATTGCTGGAAGATCATTAAATGAGTGAGATTGAAATAGTGGTGTTTCAGCCCCAAACACGTCCCCTGGCCTAGTGGTGAAATACATACCTTTTATTTATGTGGCGTAATCATAGACTACACCAACGCACAACTGTCATTTGCATTTGTTTGATAGCGTTCCATTGATTATATTCCAGTCTTTACAATGAGCCTGTCCTCCCCATGTTCACCTCCACCAACCTCCACTGTTATACAACCAGTGGTGTTTATAATAGGGACCCAGTCCCAGTGTTTAGGTCTGGGGTGACTGAGGCATCTGCATCCACAGACAGACAGAGGCCTTTAGCTGCCTTCCCATCTCACCCCTGCCTTCTCATCCTGCTCAACCCATGAATAACAGTTTATGTCTGTGGAAACACACACGATTTACAGACACTGTCAGAGAGGGGGGTTATTGGGTGTGAGGGAGGGGGCATGACAACCCTCAGTGGTTGTGGTGAATGGGGTGGAGGGGGTTGAGATATGGCAGCGATGAAAGGCGTGGCAAAAACCCAGAGCCATTTGAACTTTTTGGAAGGGAATGGCAAGCCAGCTGACAGGGCGCTCATATTTTATCCCCCTCATTTTCTGAGGGTCCTGTTCTGGAGCTGAGTGGCTCTCAATCCCTTTTGGCAGCAGGGGTTTTATTGGATAACACTGAGCGAGGATGGACCGCTGTAACCCTCGCTGGCCGGGGTGGCGGCCGGGGTGGCTACTGTGTGTGAGGGTTAATCTGTCCAGCAGCTGATTATTTGTAGGGTCACCTCGTACTTCTTTGAAGTAGTCCGAGGAATTAACCATAACTCAAATACAACTATCAATAACTATATGATCCTCGCAGAGAGATGATTCTTATTATGTGGCAGCTTTGTCTGAAGGAGGAATCGAGAGAACATACTTGCTCACAAAACCAGAAGAGTTTTTGGATGATACTTCAACATTCGTGTCTACTAGCTCTCCAGGCCACAATTACAGTCTACTAGGTTTTGTTAACTGTTTGTTTAGTCCACCATTTTACCAGGAAATCTATAAATTAGTTGCATATTCAATGTTGTACTTGTTGACTCATAAGCCTGTCCTTGGTCATTGTATGTCTGTCAATACTGTATACTGCTTGAAAGCTTTTACCAATTACTGGACAAACATAAGGAAATGTACTTCACCTTCAGATGTTGTTGGAAAATGCTGCATCCCCAAGGGCATATCCTTCACAATAAAAACCTATTCCATTCCCTTCAATAACGTCCTATCCCACTGAGAGAGAACATTAAGTACAGTACAGCACAACATAGAAAAATAGCCATGACTCACATGGCTCACAGGTGTTGTGGTGCCAAAAAGCAGGTTTTAATCGCAACTAGGTGGTTCTGAAAATCAATATTTCTCTGAATACCTAGACTGCGTCCCAAATGGCACCCTATTCCCTATACAGCGCACTACTTTTGACCAAAAGTAGTGCGCTAAATAGAGAATATGGTGCCATTTGGGACACATCCCTAGAATACCGGAGAATAAAACGTCCTCCTCCGCTGCTGCTGCTGCTGGATTGTCACCTCATTCAACTCCAACTCTCTTATTGCAGCCAGGAGCTGTCCAAGTACTTCCAACTATCGAGGGTTTGTGTGTGAGTGTATGTGTGTTTCCGCGTGTGCGTGAGTGCATGTGTGTGTGAGAAATACAGTCCTTATGACAGGCTCCAAAGACTCAGGAACCCTGTTTTTTTTCAGCCCACATAAATATCACGCTCTTTTTGCCCCCCAAAGACCCCCACACCTCCCTTCCCGTATCCCATTGGCAGGAACCATCTTGGGGCCGTTTTGACAGAATGAAAGGCCTGATTTACACCCTGTCCACTGCAGAAATTCAATTAAAAGTGAGGACATGAATAAGGGCCTCACCTCTCTGCTGTAATCCTTTTACATTGCAGGCATTAGTCCACATGGGAAATGCTCTGAAATCATTTTTGTGTTGTGTTAAGATAATTGTATATCAAAGAAAGGCAAATAAAAAAGAAATGCCAGACGGAGAGAAATACAGTGCCTTCAGAAAGTATTCACACCCCTTGACTTTTTCCAAAGTTTGTTGTGTTACAAAGTGGGATTAAAGTGGGTATATTTGTCATTTTTTGTCAACGATCTGTAATAATGGAAAATAAAACTCCCTGAGTCAATACATGTTAGAACAGTGGTCACCAACCTTTTCTGAGTCAAGATTACTTTCTGAGTCAAAATGCATGCTGAGATCTACCGCTCTGAATTTTTATTAAAATGACTTAAAAAATGTAAGCCTATGCAAAAAATTTACCAATTAAAAAGAGTAGCAATGAGGTTTGTGCAGTAAGCTATAGGCCCAATACATTATCACCGCTTTGCTTGAATTTACCTGCCAATGCATTGTTGTGCAGTATGATGCATGCGTGGTCCCATGGTGTTTATACTTGCGTACTATTGTTTGTACAGATGAACATGTACCTTCAGGCYTTTGGAAATTGCTCCCAAGGATGAACCAGACTTGTGGAGGTCTACAATTGTTTTCTGAGGTCTTGGCTGATTTCTTTTGATTTTCCCATGATGTCAAGCAAGAGGCACTGAGTTTCAAGGTAGGCCTTAAAATACATCCACAGGTACATCTTCAATTTAAAAAAATATATATATATTTCACCTTTATTTAACCAGGTAAGCTAGTTGAGAACAAGTACTCATTTACAACTGCGACCTGGCCAAGATAAAGCAAAGCAGTGCGACACAAACAACAACACAGAGATATACATGGAATAAACAAGGGTACAGTCAATAACACAATAGAAAAAAAGAAAGTCTATATACAGTGTGAGCAAATGGCGTGAGGAGGTAAGGCAATAAATAGGCCATAGTAGCGAAGTAATTACAATTTAGCAAATTCACACTGGAGTGATAGATGAGCAGATGGTGATGTGCAAGTAGAAATACTGGTGTGCAAAAGAGCAGAAAAGTAAATAAAAGCAATATGGGGATGAGGTAGGTAGGGTGGGCTATTTACAGATGGGCTATGTACAGCTGCAGCGATCGGTTAGCTGCTCAGATTTACATTTACATTACATTTTACATTTAGCAGACGCTCTTATCCAGAGCGACTTACAAATTGGAAAGTTCATACATATTCATCCTGGTCCCCCGTGGGGAATGAACCCACAACCCTGGCGTTGCAAGCGCCATGCTCTACCAACTGAGCCACAGATAGCTGATGCTTAAAGTTAGTGAGGGAAATATAAGTCTCCAGCTTCAGCAATTTTTGCAATTCGTTCCAGTCATTGGGAGCAGAGAACTGGAAGGAAAGGCGGCCAAAGGAGGTGTTGGCTTTGGGGCTGACCAGTGAGATATACCTGCTGGAGCGTGTGCTACCGGTGGGTGTTGTTATCGTGACCAGTGAGCTGAGATAAGGCGTAGCTTTACCTAGCATAGACTTATAGATGACCTGGAGCCAGTGGGTTTGGCAACGAATATGTAGCGAGGGCCAGCCGACTAGAGCATACAGGTCGCAGTGGTGGGTGGTATCAGGGGCTTTGGTGACAAAACGGATGGCACTGTGATAGACTGCATCTAGTTTGCTGAGTGTTGGAAGCTATTTTGTAAATGACATTGCCGAAGTCGAGGATCGGTAGGATAGTCAGTTTTACGAGGGTATGTTTGGCGGCGTGAGTGAAGGAGGCTTTGTTGCGAAATAGGAAACCGATTCTAGATTTAAATTTTGGAATGGAGATGTATAATATGAGTCAAGAAGGAGAGTTTACAGTCCATCCATCACCTAGGTATTTGTAGTCGTCAGAAGTCAGAAGTGTCCAGAGTAGTGATGCTAGTCGGGCGGGCGGGTGCGGGAAGCGAACGGATGAAAAGCATGCATTTGGTTTTATTAGCAGTTGGAAGTCACGGAAGGAGTGTTGCATGGCATTGAAGCTCGTTTTGGAGGTTAGTTAACACAGTGTCCAAAGAAGGGCCAGATGTATACAGAATGGTGTTGTCTGCGTAGAGGTGGATCAGAGAATCACCCGCAGCAAGAGCGACATCGTTGATATATACAGAGAAAAGAGTCGGCCCGAGAATTGAACCCTGTGGTACCCCATAGAGACTGCCAGAGGTCCGGACAACAGGCCCTCCGATTTGACACAGTGAACTCTATCTGAGAAGTAGTTGGTGAACCAGGCGAGGCAGTCATTTGAGAAACCAAGGCTGTTTAGTCTGCCGATAAGAATACGGTGATTGACAGAGTCAGAAGCCTTGGCCAGGTCGATGAAGACGGCTGCACAGTACTGTCTTTTGTCAATGGCGGTTATGATATCGTTTAGTACCTTGAGCGTTGCTGAGGTGCACCCGTGACCAGCTCGAAAACCAGATTGTACAGCAGAGAAGGTACGGTGGGATTCGAAATGGTCAGTGATCTGTTTATTAACTTGGCTTTCGAAGACTTTAGAAAGGCAGGGCAGGATGGATATAGGTCTATAACAGTTTGGGTCTAATGTCACCCCGTTTGAAGAGGGGGATGACCGTGGCAGCTTTCCAATCTTTAGGGATCTCAGACGTTACAAAAGAGAGGTTGAACAGACTGGTAATAGGGGTTGCAACAATGGTGGTGGATAATTTTAGAAAGAGAGGGTCCAGATTGTCTAGCCCAGCTGATTTGTAATTGACACAAATGATGTCAATTAGCCTATCAGAAGCTTCTAAAGCCATGACATCATTTTCTGTAATTTTCCAATCTGTTTAAAGGCACAGTCAACTTAGTGTATGTAAACCCACTGGAACTGTGATATAGGGAATTATACGTGAAATAATCTGTCTGTAAACAATTGTTGGAAAAAATTACTTGTGTCATGAACATAGTAGATGTCCTAATTGACTTGCCAAAACAATAGTTTGTTAAGAAGAAATTTGTGGAGTGGTTAAAAAACTCGTTTTTATGAACCTAAGTGCATGTAAACTTCCGACTTCAACTGTATATGCAGCAGTTTGGGCCGCCTGGCTAGTTGCGAACTGTGTGAAGACCATTTCTTTCTAACAAAGACCGTAATTAATTTCCAGAATTTTACATAATTATGACATAACATTGAAGGTTGTGCAATGTAACAGCAGTATTTAGAACGGTTCCGTATTTCACTGAAAGAATAAACGTTTGTTTTCGAAATGATAGTTTCCGGATTTGACCATATTAATGACCTAAGGCTCGTATTTCTGTGTGTTTATTATATTATGATTAAGTCTATGATTTGATATTTGATAGAGCAGTCTGACTGAGCGGTGGTAGGCAGCAGCAGGCTTGTAAGCATTCATTCAAACAGCACTTTCCTGCGTTTGCCAACAGCTCTTCGCAATGCTTGAAGCACAGCGCTGTGTATGACTTCAAGCCTATTAACTCCGAGATTAGGCTGGCAATACTATAGTGCCATAAGAACAATCCAATAGTCAAAGGTATATGAAATACCAATGGTATAGAGAGAAATAGTCCTATAATTCCTGCAATAACTACATCCTAAAACTTCTTAACTGGGAATATTGAAGACTCATGTTAAAAGGAACCACCAGCTTTCATATGTTCTCATGTACTGAGCAAGGAACTTAAACGTTAGCTTTTACATGGCACATATTGCACTTTACTTTTTTCTCCAACACTGTGTTTTTGCATTATTTAAACCAAATTGATCATGTTTCATTATTTATTTGAGACTAAATTGATTTCATTTATGTTTTATATTAAGTTAAAATAAAAGTGTTCATTCAGTATTGTTGTAATTGTCATTATTACAAATATAATATTTAAAAAATCTGATTAATCGGTATCTGCTTTTTTTGGCTCTACAATAATCAGTATCGGTGTTTAAAAATCATAATTGGTCGACCTCTAGCTAATGGTGCCTGCATCTGATGGTCCGTCTCAGCGGAGGGAGAGAGCAGCAGACTGAGGGTCCGTCTCAGCAGAGGGCTGAGAGCAGCAGACTGATGGTCCGTTCTCAGCGGAGGAGAGAGCAGCAGGACTGATGGTCAGTCTCAGCGGAGGGAGAGAGCAGCAGACTGAGGGTCAGTCTCAGCAGAGGGAGAGAGCAGCAGACTGATGGTCAGTCTCAGCGGAGGGAGAGAGCAGCAGACTGAGGGTCCGTCTCTCAACATTCCTCGGCTCTCCCTTTCCTCCACTGACACTGACCAAAAAGGGACACTGTCTTCCAGCTGATGGCGAAACTCGAGTCGCACCGCATTATTTCTGCATCATCCACAAATTCATGTTGTTACTCTTATGAAAAGAGAAAGTGAAATATTCCTTGATATTAAAAAAGACCCAAGCCGCTAATAATAACAACAACGCAAGCCTATAGCTACACCTTCCTACTCATTCATTACTGCTGCACTGCTTGTTGTAGCGCTGAGTGGAAATAAGAAGAAGGTGCATTTTATGGCTTATAAAAGTGTTGACAGTGCTGAGTAAGAACTTAAACATGAACTCACTCATAAAAACAGCAGCTCTTTGCTGTATTCGTTGGCAGTCTCTCTCTAGTCATGGTTTTAAACGTTTTGAAATCTCACAGTATCAACTTTGCTGTAGCTTTCTTTTATGCCACGTTACTGCAGACTGGGTCATCTGAGCAATCTGATTGGCCAGCGGTAGCATAGTGCACTTGATTTCCTCTCCAAGCCCACCGGGAAGGCAGAGCTTGTACCTTCAGACACATGAAATGGCAACAGTTTGCCTACCCGCCGCGCAGGGCAGCTGAATTGGCTGTATCTACCTCCAACAGCCCGAGACTAATAAAAAAGAATAGGAACACAAGGCTTTATCATTGGGTGTTTTACAGAAATGTTTGGTGATCGACTAGAAATGCCTTGGACATCAACAAGTCGATCGCGGTCGACCGGTTGGTGACCACAGTGTTAGAATGACCTTTATTAGCGATTACAGCTATGAGTCTTTCTGGGTAAAAGAGATTTGCAAACCTGAGTTGTACAATATTTTCCAATTATTATTTTTAAACATTTTCAAGCTCTGTCAAATTGGTTGTTCATCATTGCAAGACAGCCATTTTCAAGCCATATATTTTCAAGCCAATTTAAGTCAAAACTGTAACTACGTGTCTCAGGGATATTCAATGTAGTCTTAGTAAGTAATTCCAGTGTATATTTGGCCTTGTGCTTTAGGTTATTGTCCTGATGAAAGGTGGATTTGCTTCCCAGTGTCTGTTGGAAAGCAGACGGAAGCAGGTTTTCCTCTAAACTCCCTAGTCCTTGCCGATGACAAGCAAAACCATAACATGATGCAGCCACCACCATGTTTGAAAATATGAAGAGTGGTGATGTGCTGGATTTGCCCCAAACATAATTCTTTATATTCTGTACAGGCTTCCTTTTTTCATTCCGTCATTTAGGTTAGTATTGTAGAGTAACTACAATGTTGTTGATCCATCCTCAGTTTTCTCCTATCACAGCCATTTAACTCTCTAACTGGTTTTATGGTGAATTCGCTGTGCAGTTTCCTTCCTCGCCTTCAATTAAGTTAGGAAGGACACCTCTATCTTTATAGTAACTGGGTTTATTATAATGGTGCCGGAGGGGATGGCTGCCGTCTTCGGGTTCCTAACCAACTGTGCTATTTGTTTGTTTTTTTCGCATTGTTTGTAAGTAATTTTGTACATAATGTTGCTGCTACCGTCTCTTATGACCGAAAAGAGCTTCTGAACTGGGCGAAGAGGGATACTTTTTTAATGAGTCCGACGCAAAGGATATACTGCTTTGTCAAGACAAGGCCCAAATCCCCGTCATCAGAGTGAAGAAAATACAGAGGAAAAGGGGAAGGAGGGTGGGGTGCCGAGTAGGTAAACCACCGTTTCCCTCCGTATTACTGACCAACATGCAATCATTGGAAAACAAACTGGACAATCTACAATTAAGACAATCCTATCAACTGGACATTCAAAACTGTAATATCTTATGCTTCACCGTGACGTGGATGAACGACGACACAGATAATATAGAGCTGGCTGGCTTCTCTGTGCATCGGCAGGACAGAGCAGCTACGTCTGGAAAGATGAAGGACAGGGAAGTGTGTCTATTTGTCAATAACTCCTGGTGCGTGATGTCTGATATTAAAGAAGTCTTGAGGTATTGCTCGCCTCAGTTAGAATACCTCATTATAAGCTGTAGACCACACTATCTACCAAGAGAGTTCTCATCTATATTATTCCTAGCCATCTATTTATCACCACAAATCGATGCTGGCACTAAGACCGCACTCAACGATTTGTATAAGGTCATAAACAAACAAGAAAATGCTCATCCAGAAGCCGCGCTCCTAGTGGCCGGGGACTTTAATGCAGGAAAACTTAAATCCGTTTGACCTCATTTCTACCAGCATGTCACATGTGCAAACAGAAACACATACAAAGCTCTCCCTCGCCCTCCATTTGGCAAATCTGACAATAATTCTATCCTCCTGATTCCTGCTTACAAGAAAAAACAAAAGCAGGAAGTACCAGTGACTCAGTCAATACGGAAGTGGTCAGATGACACGGATGCTAAGCTACAGGACTGTTTTGCTAGCACAGCCTGGAATATGTTCCGGGATTCCTCCAATGGCATTGAGGAGTATACCACCTCAGTCACCGGCTTCATCAATAAGTGCATCAACGACGTCATCCACACAGTGACCGTACATACATTTCTCAACCAGAAGCCATGGATTACAGGCAACATCTGCACCGAGCTACAGGCTAGAGCTGCCTCTTTCAAGGAGAATGACACTAATCTGAACGGTTTTAATAAATCTCGCTATGCCCTCAGACGAACCATTAAACAGGTAAAGCCTCAATGCAGGACTAAGATTGAATCCTACTACATCGGCTCTGACGCTCGTCAGATGTGGCAGGGCTTTAAAAATATTGTGGACTACAAAGGGAAACCCAGCCGCGAGCTTTCCAGTGATGCAAGCCTACCAGACGAGCTAAATGCCTTTTATCCTCGCTTCGAGGCAAGCAACACTGAAGCATGCATGAGAGCACCAGCTGTTCTGGACGACTGTGTGATCACGCTCTTTGTAGCCGATGTGAGCAAGACCTTTAAACAGGTCAACATTCACAAATCCGCAGTGCCAGACGGATTACCAGGACGTGTACTCAAAGAATGCGAGGACTAACTGGCAAGTGTCTTCATTGACATTTTCAACCTCTACTTGACCGAGTCTGTAATACCTACATGTTTCCAGCAGACCACCATAGTCCCTGTGCCAAAGAAAGCGAAGGTAACCTTCCTAAATGATTACCGCCCTGTAGCACTCATGTCGGTAGCCATGAAGTATTTAAAATGCTGGTCATGGTTCAGATCAACACGATCATGCCGGAAACCCTAGACCCACTCCAATTCGCATACCACCCCAACAGATCCACTCAATCGCACTCCACACTGTCCTTTCACACCTGGACAAAAGGAACACCTATGTGAGAATGCTGTTCATTGATTACAGCTCAGCGTTCAACACCATATTTCCCACAAAGCTCATCACTAAGCTAAGGACCCTGGGACTAAACACCTCCCTCTGCAACTGGATCCTAAACTTCCAGACGGGCTACCCCCAGGTGGTAAAGGTAGGCAACAACACATCTGCCAGGTTGATCCTCAACACTGAGGCCCCTCAGGGGTGCGTGCTTATTGCCCTCCTGTACTCCCTGTTCACCCACGACTGCGTGGCCAAGCACGACTCCAACACCATCATTAAGTTTGCTGACGACACAACAGCGATAGGCCTGATCACTGACAACGATGAGACAGCCTATAGGTAAGAGGTCAGAGACCTGGCAATGTGATGCCAGAACAACAACCTCTCCCTCAATGTGAACAAGACAAAGGAGCTGATCGGGGACTATAGGAAAAGGAGGGCCGAACAGGCCCCCATTAACATCGACAGGGCTGAAGTCGAAAGTTTCAAGTTCCTTGGTGTCCACATCACCAACAAACTATCATGGTCCAAACACACCAAGACTGTAATGAAGAGGGCACGACAACACCTTTTCCCCCTCAGGAGACTGAAAAGATTTGGCATGGGTCCCCAGATCCTCAAAAAGTTCTACAGCTGCACCATCGAGTGCATCCTGACCGGTTGCATCACCGCGTGGTATGGCAACTGCTCGGCATCTGACTGTAAGGTGCTACAGAGGGTAGTGCATACGGCCCAGTACATCACTGGGCCAAGCTTCCTGACATCCAGGACCTATATATTAGGCAGTGTCAGAGGAAGGCGCAAAAATTGTCAAAGACTCTAGTCACCCAAGTCGTAGACTGTTCTCTCTGCTTCCGCACGGCAAGCGGTACCGGAGCGGCAAGTCTTGCACCAAAAGGCTCCTTAACAGCTTCTACCCCCAAGCCATAAGACTGCTGAACAATTAATTAAATGGCCACCTGGACTATTTACATTTGTTTTTACATTGCTGCTACTCGCTATTTATTATCTATACATAGTCACTTTACCTCGACTAACCTGTACTCCCACACATTGACTCGGTACCGGTACCCTGTATATAGCCTTGTTATTGTTGTGTAATTTTCTTGTCACTTTTTAATTATATTTTTTACTTTAGTATATTTAGTAAATATTTTCTTTACTATTTCTTGAACTGCATTGTTGGTTAAAGACTTGTAAGTAAGCATTTCACGGTAAGGTCTACACCTGTTATATTCGGCGCATGTGACAATTCAAATTTGATTTGAAAATCTCCCTGCTCTTTGTTGTTGAATCCGTTCTTGAAATTCACTGCTCGACTGTTATTTTGGCTTGTCATAACAAAGGGTTTGAATAATTGACTCAAAACATTTCAGCATTTCATATTTTATTAATTTGTAAACATTTATAAAAACATAAATCTACTTTGACATTATTTATGTGTTATTGTGTGTAGATCAGTGACAAAAAAATCTAAATGTTATCCATTTTAGATTCAGACTGCAAAACAACAAAATGTGGAAAAAGTTAAGGGGTGTGAATACGTTCTGAAGGTATTGTAGATGTACTGTAGAGTGAGAAAGAGAGAGACTGAGACAGATACAATTGTTTGTTGATTTCATTTTTTTAAGGCAACTAGCTGCAAGAGTGTTGTGAATTTTCTCAACGTTGGGAATATAACTGAACCGACATAGATTCTCAAGTCGATTTTTACTGTATGTTCACTCAACTTTGAACACTGAAAACTGAATTTTAGGTTGAGTGAACATACAATTCAAGTAGAGAATGTATTCTACATGATTTGCATATTACCCAGTGTAAAATTAAAGTATTTATGACAATACATTACAAAATGTATATCATAAGGCCTTTCTTTGAGAGTTACACCCTAACACAGAAGTCTAAAACTCCTGGTCTACAGGCTACATCAAGCCAGCTAGTCACATTATGCTGGCTTGCAAAGCAATGTGTAATTCCTATTGGAATCCAGCCAGAGTGAGGATATCCAACAATTGGAACTTTAAATCACCCACAACCTGCATTGAGAATGACTGCCAGGGTAGGATAGATTGATTATTGGGACTACCTAAATCATATAAACTGGAACTGCCATCTCAGTAACAGGTGCAGAAAAGTCAAACTACTTACAGATTGGATTAGTAAATCATTTTTATTTTATTTATGTTTGTGTAGCATAATAATCAAAGAATCAATGTACGTGCAAAAACACATCTCTCTCTCTCTCTCTCTCTCTCTCTCGTCACCCTCTCTCTCTCATCAACTTCGAGATATGATACTCCAACCTTTCTCAGATTTGTCCTCATCCCTCTCCCAATTTAGATGTGACCTTTTTATCCGCCTGCCACCTCAACGGTAAACTAGCTTGAGACATGAAAATAGGATAAACTCATGAAGGACATGTCAGTCTGTATGGGGCTGATGTACAGTGTTTTCTGTTGGGGGCAGGGGGCGGGCCTACAATTAGAGATGGGGCTGGGTGGTGACTCACTGCAGATCCAGAACACTTGATTTGACGTGCATCTGATGTATTTATAGTGCTCTCTCTTTCTCTCTCTCTCTCTCGCTCTGCAAATGCACCACTTGTAAAATAAGCCCTCATCATAAATAATACATTGCCTGAAGTTGCCTTTCTCTCAAAATAGGATGCAAGTACAGCATGCTAGTTTCCAGCATTCATAATTGTCCCCTGCTTTGTTTTATATATTTTTATTTCTCTGTCCTGTGGTGATGAGGCAGTTTCCGCCATAAAATGTCACCCTGTTCCCTATTTGGTGCACTACTTTTGACAAGAACACTATTGGCATAAGTCAAAAGTAGGGCACTTTATAGGGAATAGGGTGCCATTTGGGATGCACTACATCTCCCTTCATTAATAACTTAGTCCCTGGTTGGGATGCCCTTGTCTCGACAAGGAGCTCTAAATGTGTACAAGTGGTTAGGAGGGCAGGCAGGCACTCATCTCTGCTGCTCAATGAGCCCAGGCCCATTCTGTCCTGTCCTCCTTCTTAAGGAGGTACTTATTTATGCAGGGTGATAAAAAGTACATAAAATAAAAGCAAGACAGGGGAGTAGGGAGGGACTAGTGTAGCCTGGGCCAGGGTGTTGTCATTGTGGGTAAAATGACCTAAATCCCATTAGAAACCAGGTAGTTTGGGTCCTACACACAACAAAAGTAATAGTCACATTCAGATTCCCTCTGATATTTTCAACAGCCTGACTCCCACTATTGCAACCCACCAAGACTAAGGGTCACTCTCTCTAAAGCTCTCTCTCAACACTCCTTAGCTGGCACTGCCACCAACCTGGTCTCAGAGCCTTTTGTATTCTTATGTACGTATGTAAATCCGTGACACTCCATTTAGTATGATATGTTGCGTTTGGTATGGTTACATAAAACAGATGGTTACTTTAAAAACTTCTTAGGGATCGGGTCCCGCTAGCGGGATCAAAATCGACAACATCTGGTGAAAGTGGAGCGCGCCAAATTCAAATTACAAAATTGTAATATTAAACATTCATGAACATACAAGTGTCTTACATCATTTAAAAGCTTAACTTCTTGTTAATCCAACAGCCCTGTCAGATTTTTAAAAGGCTTTACGGCAAAAGCATACCATGCGATTATCTGAGGACAGCGCCCCACATCAAAATACTTTTCCAACCAGCACAGGCTTCACAAAAATCCCTAATAGCGATAAAATAAATAACTTAGTTTTGAAGATCTTCCTCTGTTTGCAATCCCAAGGGTCCCAGCTACACAATGACTGTTTGTTTTGTTCAATAAAGTCCTTCTTTATATCCAAAAAGTCTGTTTAGTTGGTGCCATTGATTTCAGTAATCCACTCCTTCAACATGCATACAAAAAATCCAAAAAGCTACCGGTAAACTTCATCCAAACAAGTCAAAAAATATTTCTAATCAATCCTCAGATACCCTAATATGCAAATAAATGATAATATTTCAGACGGAAAGAACGGTGTTCAATAGAAAGGGAAAATAAAGAAGAGTACGCCCTCGTTCACGCGTGCCAAAAGTCTCCCTGTCCTGATGAGAACACCTTGGATAAACTACAACTACTTGTTTCGTTTTTCAAGAAACAAGCCTGAAACCCTTTCTAAAGACTGTTGACATCTAGTGGAAGCCATAGGAACTGCATTCTGGGTCCTATTTGTTTGTATATCCCATAGGCTGGCATTGAAAAGGCATGTGACCTCAAAAGAAAATCATTTCCGGATGGATTTTCCTCGGGTTTTCGCCTGCCATATCAGTTCTATTATACTCACAGACATTATTTTAACAGTTTTAGAAACTTCAGAGTGTTTTCTATCCAATTCTACCAATTATATGCATATCCTAGCTGTCACGACTTCCGCCGAAGTCGGTCCCTCTCCTTGTTCGGGCGGCGTTCGGGCGGTCAACGTCACCGGCCTTCTAGCCATCGCCGATCCACTTTTCATTTTCCATATGTTTTGTCTTAGTTTTACACACCTGGTTTCTATTCCCCAATTACATGTTCATTATTTAACCCTCTGTTTTCCCCATGGTTTTTGTGCGTGATTGTTTTATGTATGTTTGGTCCGTTATTGTGGGCTCGGTATTGCGACATGTTATTGGAATATTTGAGTAAAGTTACTTGTGTTACTCACCTCTGCTGTCCTGCGCCTGACTCCTCTGCACCAGCTACACCCAGACCATTACACTAGCTTCTGGGCCTGAGTAACAGGCAGTTTACTTTGGGCACGTCAGTCATCTGGAAATTCAGGATACTGCCCCCTAGCCTTAAATTTTAAGACAAAAACAAAAGGAGGGTTGTTGCGAGTTCGAATCTCATCACGGACAATTTTAGCATTTTAGCTAATTAGCAACTTTTCAACTACTTACTACTTTTTAGCTACTTTGAAACTATTTAGCATGTTAGCTAATCCTTTCCCTAACCTTATCCCTTTTAGCTAATCTGTCACCTAACCCTAACCTTAACCCTTATAGCTAACCCTTCCCCTAACCCTTAACCTAATCTTAACCCTTTAACCTAACTCCTAAATGTACCCCTAACCCTAACCACTAGCCTAGCTAATATTAGCCACCTAGCTAAAATTCATAATATATCATATGTTTTGCTAATTTGTAACATATTGTACATTTAGCAAATGTGTAACATATTGTACACTTGCGAATTCGTAACATATTATACGAATTGTAATTCGTACATCCACAAATTAATACATACCATACAAAAAGTAACACATCATACTAAACAGAGTGTCTCGGATTTACGTACAGAGCAATACGAAATGCTCTGAGACCAGGTTTCTGCCACCGACCCCCTACTTTTCTGACTCTGCTGCTCCCCAATCACACACACATGCACACGGTGAAGGGCAGCATGCACACATGCACATATACACACACACAAACAATGGAGGGAGGGCCGGGCAGCTCCATGTGGGGTGGTGGTGAGGAGCCATTTCCTGCTTTAATCGCTCCATAACGATAACATCTGGTCCTGAGCTACTAATCAAGGAGAGAGGTGGGAAGGAGTCTGGCACTTGAAAATAAAGATCTAGCTAGCTCTCACACACACACACACACACACACACACGGGAAAAATGTTTAAGATGTATCGTTAGTATCGTCCTAGCCGGCATTTGGCAAAAGTGTCTCTATTTGCATCTATCTGCCATCACCATCATTCCTCTGAGGCCACAGCTTGTTTTTCTCATTCACAGTGTCTGTGTGACACAACATGGGTCCCATACCATCTGTTGCTGTGTGTCAGCCTGCTCAGTGACCTATTGAGAAACATGGAAACTGTTAACCCCCCATGGACCCATATGTAGTGTTCAACTTCTAGTTCAAGTTTATTTTCCATGTAATAAATACTGTACATTGCAGGGTTGGGGTCAGTTCCATTTTAATTCCATCTAAATTCCAGTCAATTCAGGAACTACAGTGAAATTCCAATTCCAATTCTCTTCAATGCTATTTGATGAGAAAAATTTGAATTTGGTTTACTTTTTGAATTTACTGGAATTTAAATGGAATTAACCCCAACCCTGGTACATAGGACATCCTTCTCACCAGACATTAGTTTAACACTTGTTTGATATGACAAAAAACTGTCTCTCACCCTCAGGTAACCCTGGTGGTCTTTTGACCTTGTAAAAGGAAAACTGATGTTCAGTTTTAGTTGTATGGACTCAAAGTCTTATACTTCACACAGCTTCATGGGACTTTCTATCTGTAAAGCCAGAAATGTATTTTATTTTTAAATCATTATTTCACTTCCATTGATCGCCCCATCTTCTCTGACTGCATCTTAACCCTGAGATCGTATGTTGTTGGTTCAAGGAAACGAGAGGCATATTGTGCTAATGTTGATTGAGTAAACATATGCCACTAAAAAGACAAGGACGGGGGCCTTTAGATGGGCAACACCATTAGTGGGTGGTCTCTGTCTGTCAGAACTCCCATACTGTGGGACATAAAAGAGGCCCTGTGTGTCCCCAGGCGCTCTCATTTGTTGACTTCTGTAACCGTAAAAGCCTTGGTTTCATGCATGCTAACATCAGAAGCCTCCTCCCTAAGTTTGTTTTACTCACTGCTTTAGCACACTCCGCCAACCCTGATGACCTCGCCATGTCTGAATCCTGGCTTAGGAAGGCCACCAAAAATTCTGAGATTTCCATCCCCAACTACAACATTTTCCGTCAAGATAGAACTGCCAAAGGGGGAGGAGTTGCAATCTACTGCAGAAATAGCCTGCAAAGTTCTGTCATACTTTCCAGGTCTATGCCCAAACAGTTCTCCAGAAATAAGTCTCTCACTGTTGCCGCCTGTTATTGACCCCCCTCAGCTCCGAGCTGTGCCCTGGACACCATATGTGAATTGATCGCCCCCCATCTATCTTCAGAGTTCGTCCCTTTATGTGACCTAAACTGGGATATGCTTAACACCCCGGCCGTCCTACAATCTAAACTAGATGCCCTCAATCTCACACAAATCATCAAGGAACCCACCAGGTACAACCCTAAATCCGTAAACATGGGCACCCTCATAGATATTATCCTGACCACCTTGCCCTCCAAATACACCTCTGCTGTTTTCAATCAGGATCTCACCGATCACTGCCTCATTGCCTGCATCCGTTATGGGTCCGCGGTCAAACGACCACACCTCATCCCTGTCAAACACTCCCTAAAACACTTCTGCGAGCAGGCCCTTCTAATCGACCTGGCCCGGGTATCCTGGAAAGATATTGACCTCATCCCGTCAGTAGAGGATGCCTGGTCGTTCTTTAAAAGTAATTTCCTCACCATCATAAATAAGCATGCCCCTTTCAAAAAATGTAGAACTAGGAACAGATATAGACCTTGGTTCACTCCAGACCTGACTGCCCTCGACCAGCATAAAAACATCCTGTGGCGTACTGCATTAGCATCGAATAGTCCCCGCCATATGCCACTTTTCAGGGAAGTCAGGAACCAATACACACAAAGCCTAGCTTTTTCAAACAGAAATGTACATCCTGTAGGTCTAACTCCAAAAATGTCTAGGACACTGTAAAGTCCATGGTGAATAAGATCTCCTCCCAGCTGCCCACTGCACTAGGAAAGGAAACACTGTCACCACCGATAAATCCACGATAATCGAGAATTTCAATAAGCATTTCTCTACGGCTGGCCATGCTTTCCTCCTGGCTACCCCAACCCCGGCCAACAGCTCCACACCCCCCGCAGCTACTTGCCCAAGCCTCCCCAGCTTCTCCTTCACCCAAATCCAGATAGCAGATGTTCTGAAAGAGCTGCAAAACCTAGACCTGTACAAATCTGTTGAGCTAGACAATCTGTAACCTCTCTTTCTAAAATTATCCGCCGCCATTGTTGCAACCCCTATTAACAGTCTGTTCAACCTCTCTTTCATATAGTTCGAGATTCATAAAGATTGGAAATCTGCGGCGGTCATCCCCCTCTTCAAAGGGGGTGATACTCTAGACCAAAACTGTTACAGACCTATATCCATCCTGCCCTGCCTTTCTAAAGTCTTCGAAAGCCAAGTTAATAAACAGATCACTGACCATTTAGAATCCCACCGTACCTTCTCCGCTGTGCAATCCTGTTTCCGAGCTGGTCACGGGTGCACCTCAGCCACGRTCAAGATACTAAACGATATCATTACCGCCATTGATAAAAGACAGTACTGTGCAGCCTTCTTCATCGACCTGGCCAAGACTTTTGACTCCGTCAATCATCGTATTCTTATTGGCAGACTAAACAGCCTTGGTTTCTCAAATGACTGCCTCGCCTGGTTCACCAACTACTTCTCAGACAGAGGTCAGTGTGTCAAATCGGAGGGCCTATTGTTCGGACCTCTGTCAGTCTCTATGGGGGTACCACAGTGTTCAATTCTCGGGCGGACAATTTTCTCTGTATATTTCAATGATGTCGCTCTTGCTGTGGGTGATTCCTTGATCCACCTCTACGCAGACGACACCATTCTGTATACATCTGGCCCTTCTTTGGACACTGTGTTAACTAACCTCCAAAACAAGCTTCAATGCCATGCAACACTCCTTCCGTGACCTCCAATTGCTCTTAAACGCTAGTAAAACTAAATGCATTCTCTTCAACCGATCGCTGCCCGCACCCGCCCGCCCGACTAGCATCACTACTCTGGACGGTTCTGACTTGAGAACATGTGGACAACTACAACTTAATAGGTGTCTGGCTAGACTGTAAACTCTCCTTCCAGACTAATATTAAGCATCTCCAATCCAAAATGACATCTTGAATCGGCTTCCTATTTCGCAACAAGCCTCTTTCAGTCACGTTGCCAAACATACCCGCGTAAAACTGACTATCCTACCGATCCTCGACTCCGGCGATGTCATTTACAAAATAGCCTCCAACACTCTACTCAGCAAACTGGATGCAGTCTATCACAGTGCCATCCGTTTTGTCATCAAAGCCTCTTCGGCCGGCCGTCATTTACATATTCACTCTTCGGCTGGCCCTCGTTACATATTCGTCGCTAGACCCACTGGCTCCAGGTCATCTAAGTCTTTGCTAGGTAAAGCCCTGCCTTATCTCAGCTCACTGGTCACCATAGCAACACCCACCCGTAGCACTTGCTCCAGCAGGTATATCTCACTGGTCAGCCCCAAAGCCAACACCTCCTTTGGCCACCGTTCCTTCCAGTTCTCTGCTGCCAATGACTGGAACGAACTGAAAAAATCGCTGAAGTTGGAGCCTTACATCTCCCTCACTAACTTTAAGCATCAGCTATCTGATCAGCTTACCGAACGCTGCAGCTGTACATAGCCCATCTGTAAATAGCCCATCCAACTACCTACCTCTTCCCCATATTGTTTTCATTTTAATTTTTTGCTCTTTTGCACACCAGTATTTCTACTTGCACATCATCATCTGAACATTTATCACGACAGTATTAATTTGCTAAATAGTAATTCGCATCTATGGCCTATTTATTGCCTTACCTCCTTAACTCCATTTGCACACACTGTATATAGACTTTTCTATTGTGTTATTGACTCTTCTTTTGTTTATCCCATGTGTAACTCTGTGTTGTCGTTTTGAGAACTTGTTCTCAACTGGTCTACCTGGTTAAATAAAGGTGAAATAAAAATTAATAAATAAAAGGTCTAGATCAGTGCCGGAACATCACTTAGTCTGCTTAGAGCTAGTTCAACTGGTGGTGATGTTTGATGAGCTATTCAACTGTACAATTACAGCATTTTTTTWAATTACTTTTTTTTTATCTCACAACAGTGGCTTTAATGGATGGCTCCATCATAAACATCAGAAACACAAAATTCGTTATCCATCCGGCTCAAAGGGTGGCCATACAATATATACCCCATCCCATCTAACCATCCAACTTGATTTATCGCTGTCCAACACAGCTCTCAAGCTATTAATTGAATAGTGTGGCTACTGAACAATCCAATAATACCATGACCCCTCCAATATTCCTCCATAACACTGCAACATCCACTCAGTCTGCGTCCCAAATGGCACAATACTTTTTTATCAGGACCCATAGGGCTCTGCTCAAAAGTCTCACACCCTGATCTGTTTCACCTGTGTTGTGCTTGTCTCCACCCCCTTCCAGGTGTTGCCCATTTTATTCCTTATCCCCTGTGCATTTATACCTGTGTTTACTGTTTGTCTGTTGCCAGTTCGTCTTGTCTTGTCAAGCCTACTGGTGGTTTTCCCCTACACCTGTTTTTCCTCTCTAGTCCCTGTTTTCTAGTTTTCCCGGTTTTGACCATTCTGCCTGCTATTCTGTACCTTGTGACACTGCCCTGGATTGCTGGCTTCTGCCTGCCCTGAGCCTGCCTGCCGTTCTGTACCTTTCGGACTCCGCTCTTTATTACTGACCTCTGCTTGACCTGTCGTTTGCCTGCCCCATGTTGCTGTAATACACGTTTGTTACTTCGAACTGTCTGCATCTGGGTCTTATCCTGAGGTCGGATAAAAAGTAGTGCACTATGTAGGGCAGTGGTCACCAACCTCCTCGTAGTCAAGATCCCTTTCTGAATCAAAATGCAAACCAAGATCTACCGCTCAGATTTTTTATTTAGCATGTCTTTTAAAAAATGTACCTATGCAACACTAACCTATTAAAAACAGTACTGTAGCAATGAGGTTTGTGCAGTAGGCCATAGTGCTGGTTGTAGTGGAAGTGGGGAGAACGTGCATTTTATGGCTTAAGAACTTAAACATGAACTCACTCATAAAAACAGCAACGTTTTGCTTTATTCGTTGACAGTCTCTCTCTAGTCATGGTTTTAAAAGTTTTTAAAACTCACAGTAGAAACTTTGCTGTAGCTTTCTTTTACGTCTGCTACGTTACTGCAGACACGGTAATCAGAGACATCCAATTGGCCAGTGGTAGGCKTATAGTGCACTTGATTAACTCTCCGAGCCCACCGGGAAAGCAGAGTTTGTACTTTCGGACACCTGAAGTGGTTAAAAATGGGAACACTTCGCCTACCCGGCATGCAGGGTAGCTGAATCGGGTGTACCTACCACCAGCAGCGCGAGACAAATGTAAAAATAAATAAAAAAGTACGCAAGGCTTTATCGTTGTTTTTTTTACAGGATTGTTTGGTGATCCACTAGGGATGCCTTGGAGATCGACCGGTTGGTGACAACTGATGCAAGGAATATGGTGCCAGTTGAGGCGCAGACTCAGACCTTAGCGAGGGACCTAAAGGCTTGTCATCTTGTATTTTAATTTATTTAACTAGGCAAGTCAGTTAAGAACAAATTCTTATTTACAATGACAGCCTACACTGGCCAAACCCGGACGATGCTGGGCCAATTGTGCACTGCCCTATGGGACTCCAAATCACAGCCGGTTATGATAAAGCCTGGATTCGAACCAGGGTGTCTGTGGTGACACCTCTAGCACTGAGATGCAGTGCCTCAGACTGCTGCACCACCCGGGAGCCCATGTTGTCTGGGACGGATGTAGTTTGTGCTGCAGAGAAGGGGACAGAGGGAAGAGATGAGGAGTTATGGAGGGATGACGATGAGAGAGGGAAAAGGAGAGAGAGAGAGAGAGAGAGAGAGAGAGAGAGAGAGAGAGAGAGAGAGAGAGAGAGAGAGAGAGAGAGAGAGAGAGATATTCATGTGACATTGTCACTGAAGCCTTCCATCATTCAGCTCTCAGGCTGTCACCAAGCATTACAGAAACACATCACAGATACATTTGTAACCTTCTATGACAGGCCTTATGACAAATGGCTGTCAGTAAGAAGCAGCGAGTGATTAGCGCTAGCAGCATAAGAGGACAGTGGACCCTATATAGTCAAAAGTAATGCAGTATAAAGGAACAGGGAGTCTGATGGGAACAAGAGAAGAAGAGAGAGCTGCCTCTGACCTTTGGTAGGAGAGGAGAGGGATGAAGTGATGTCAAATAACTGACATGAGAGTGACATGTCAAGAGTGCGACGTTAGATTCATGTGTTGGAGCGAGAAGGTGAAAACGTCACAGGGAAAAAACTGTTGAAATTGCGTTCTGTACCTTTGAGCATGTTTCTCTACAACAAGACCAATGGGAGAACAACTGTATACACAGGTGGTCAGAATGAAATGATTATGCCTCAAGAGTGTCGTAGTATGATGAGTTCTGTCACATGAAGATGGTAGGTTATGATGAGGTTCTGTCACATGAAGATGTGTAGGTTATGATGAGGTTCTGTCACATGAAGATGTGTAGGTTATGATGAGGTTCTGTCACATGAAGAGTGTATGTTATGATGATGGTTCTGTCACATGAAATGTGTAGGTTATGATGAGGTTCTGCACAAGAAGATGTGAGCTTTGATGAGCTTCTGTCACATGAAGATGTGTAGGTTATGATGAGGTTCTGTCACATGAAGATGTGTAGGTTATGATGAGGTCTGTCACATGAAGATGTGTAGGTTATGATTGAGGTTCTGTCACATGAAGATGTGGTAGCGTTATGATGGTTCTGTCACTTGAAGAATGTGTTAGGTTATGATGAGGTTCTGTCACATGAAGATGTGTAGGTTATGATGAGTTCTGTCACAAGAAGAGTGTAGCTTATGATGAGGTTCTGTCACATGAAGATGGTAGGTTAGTGAGGTTCGTGTCACAAGAAGATGTGCTATGTATGATGAGTTTCTGTCACATGAAGCATGTGTAGGTTATGATGGAGGTTCTGTCACATGAAGATGTGTAGGTTATGATGAGGTTCTGTCACATGAAAGATGTGTAGGTTATGAGGAGGTTCTGTCACATGAAGATGTGTAGGTTATGTTGAGGTTCTGTCACATGAAGATGTGTAGGTTATGATGAGGTTTTGCCTCACATTTCAATACCTCAAATAGAGGCCATACAATCTACTACTTCTTTGAATTCATACCCCACTCTGTTGTTTTTGATACAACTTTTTGGGCCAATGCACTAGGGATAATTTGTTTAACTCTCTCTATTCTGTATGCACAGACATTCTGCTTCTCCCTTAAGACCCAAAACATTCACGTCATCCATATTGATTAGCCTACACCAGATGCCTTTTGGGGATGCAAGCAATTGTTGAAAATTCAACTGCTTTCTAATGGAAAAGGAGGGCAAAGCATGTTTAATCCATACACATGCTTTGAATGATTTATTAACACTTATTTGGGTATGGAACCAATTTGTTTTATTACATGGTTTTGTTTATTTATTGAGCAGTGTGAACTATGTTAAAAATTAATTGGCAAATAATTGCTAACATAGCAAGACTTCATGCAGCAATGCTTGGTGAAATATTGCTTTACAAAGTGATCCAGAATGACCCCCTGTGTGAGGAGAAATGCTCCCAGCAGAATCAGCCTTTATTAAAAAGCTCTTACATAGCTAATGGAAGATATTATACATACCACCGATTGATGTTTAATTAAACTGATTTGATGTTTTATATTGACTGTGAAGAGGGAGAATTTAATTACAAATGGCAAGATGATGTTGGTTTGGATGGATGCTTGGTTAATTGCATTTTAGCTGTTTTGTTGTCATCTGTCTTCCTTATTCCTCAATTTCACTCCTCCTGAGTTTCATTCTGTAGTTTTCAGCCATAGCTCTCTCAATTCAATTCAAATGGGCTTCATAGGCATGGGAAACATATGTTAACATTGCCAAGGCAAGTGAAATAAACAATCACATATTAACAATTAAAGGTTGAATGCAGCTGTTTTTATCTCAATATAACATTTCTGGGTAACAATTAAGTACCTTAATGTGATAGTTCAATTAAAGTGGTCAAAATGCTGAGAAAAAAAATTGCCTACTAGCAAAGACCAATTTCTCAAGCAAGTATTTTGCTAGGATTGTCTGGGAGTTGTCTTAGTGGGGAGGGAAAAACTGAAAACTAGCTGTTATTGGCACAAAGGTTAGGAACTCTTTCTTATTGGTCTATTAACTAATTTACCGCCTGGTGATGTCACCAGGCAGTCCAAAACTCCATCCCACCAAAACAGTCTGAAATATCAGGTGTTCTTTTCAAAAAGCTCTTACACTTAAAGAGCATTGTCATCACGTTCACAATTTCACAGTATTATTCCAACCTCAGTGTAGAAATATATATAAAACACAGGAAAGTCACATTTTTGACTGCACTGGGCTTGAACATTAAAGCGGCAATCAATAGTTGAAACAATAAAAAAGTGCTTCAGTAAAAAGGTGAGGAATGGGGCTGGAGGAATGTAACTACTCAAATCCATTGACAAAACTGAGGATGCAAGGACTGACCATCCATGATATCAAATTATAGTTTTAACCATGTTGTGAGACTATATAGTAATTGTTTACATTTACTTTGTTTACAAACATTTGGGTTGTGATGGGGTACGAAAGTTGAACTAAGCTCATTTAGCTTAGTTGAGGCATTTATAAGTTCTGTTCTTCAAGAATCAATAAGTACATATGATTCATTTATACCTCCAAAAATGAATGGTTTCCCTTTTCTTATCGCAACAGGTAACACATTTTCCTGCGATGATTGCACACTGCGATATATATGGGAGCTTGTCAATAACTGATTTGTTTTCAATTTATGTTTTCAAAATACGTGTCTCTTATATGTCAAAGATTTGGCAGGTTTAAAGTGCAGCTTAGTTTCCACKTCATTTTGTAGGCAGTTGGCACATAGCCTGTCTTCTCTTGAGACCCAGGTCTGCCTATGGCGGCCTCTCTCAACAGCATGGCTGTGCTCACTGAATCTGTACATTGRCCATTTTTTCCTCCGTTTTCTATCAGTCACAGCGGTCAGATAGTCTGCCGCGTGTACTGTCTGTTTATGGCCAAATGCTGTGTTGAGGATTTGTTTGGTAGGTAGTGGTTTGTGAACTTAGCCTCATGACTTGCTGGATGAGGGGACTGTCTTTATACATAGATTTGATCAAATCTTCCCCTCAACACTGCTTTTATTACATTTGTACAGGAGACATTCATGCTTTTTTCTAAATCAACAAAGGTTCACATTATGTTGGTTCACATGGGTGTCAATAAMGGAGTTCAGGGTGTKAATATGATCAGTTGTGCAGTAATTTGGTAAGAATCRAATTTGGCTTTTGGTAAGGACACTTTGTCCAATAAGGAAGTCTAAAAGTCTTAAATTAATAATACTACAAAGTACATTCGCCAGGTTACTGTTCACATAGATGCCTCTGTAATGTTGGGGTCAAATGTATCTCCACTCTTTAAGGTTTTGAGTCCTTCATTCCAAATCTCAGGGAAATAGCCTACACGTAGTGTTAGATTTAAACATTTTAAGAAAGCCAATTGGTATTTTGGTTTTTGGCTTTGATGGACTGGAGGTTTTTTGGCTTTGATGGACTGAATTGTTGTCTTCATTCCTGTTCAGTGATGGGGAAATCAAGTGGATTTTGGTTATCCTTTATGATCAATTCCAATTTCTTCAAATTGGTGCTGTTGCAAATAATGTTCTAAAATGATTATTCCATATTATTTCAATTTTGGATCCTCAATTCTTCTGTTTTTTTTGTTTGTTTGTTAACCCGTGTAGGTCTAAGTCCTTAGATAGCAACATCTACTTAGCTAGCTTATGTGTCACACCCTGTTTCACCTGTCCTTGTTATTGTCTCCACCCCCTCCAGGTGTCGCTTGTTTGCCCCAGTGTATTTATCCCTGTGTTTCCTGTCTCTCTGTGCCAGTTCGTCTTGTATGTTAGTCAAGTCAACCAGCGTATTTTTCCCGTACTCTTTTTTCTCTCTATTCTCTTTTTGATAGTCCTCCTGGTTTTGACCCCTGCCTGACTCAAATCAAATCAAATCTTTCCAGCCTGCCTGATCATTCTGCCTGCCCTTCGGTACCTTTTGGACTTGGTTTTGATCCTTTTGCCTGTTCACGACCATTCTCTTGCCTTCCCCTATTGGATTAATAAATATTGTAAGACTCCATCTGCCTTCTATGTCTGCATCTTGGTCTCGCCTTGTGTCATGATAATGATAATG
This sequence comes from Salvelinus sp. IW2-2015, assembly GCF_002910315.2. Lineage (NCBI taxonomy): Eukaryota > Metazoa > Chordata > Actinopteri > Salmoniformes > Salmonidae > Salvelinus > Salvelinus sp. IW2-2015. The sequence continues at coordinate 42,009,533 of NC_036848.1, forward strand.
ATAATAATAAAATATGATAATATTTTTTTATCCTACCAGATCTGCAATGAGAAGTTTAAATGCTAGTGCATCTCTGTCCTTTGACTCTTGTTGGATATAGATGTCTGGTTTATCGGGTTCCAGGTTCCAATGACTGTTATGATCATTTATTTACAAGTTAATTACAATTTGCTTTTTGCTTTAGCGCCATCTGCACCAAAATAGCAGATCTAGTCTCGCGAGAGGAAGTAAGCCGTCGGGCACATGACACTCATTGGGAGGAGACTAGAGCAGACAAAAAAGTTCTGACTGAACGCACATTTGAGCTCCCCAGGATGGTCCATTGATTTGTGCTGTTATAATTTATGCATGAATCCTGCGATTTCATTGGGGCAGTTCATCTCATAGCAAACGGCTGGCAAAACAATCCAAGCAATGTTCAC
>NC_036848.1:42015127-42050657 GCF_002910315.2 Salvelinus sp. IW2-2015
TCAAATCAAATCTTTCCAGCCTGCCTGATCATTCTGCCTGCCCTTCGGTACCTTTTGGACTTTCAACTGGTTTTGATCCTTTTGCCTGTTCACGACCATTCTCTTGCCTTCCCCTATTGGATGAATAAATATTGTAAGACTCCATCTGCCTTCTATGTCTGCATCTTGGTCTCGCCTTGTGTCATGATAATATGGATAGTGGCGGCAGCTGACTGACTGAATACCCGGGGCGCGAGGTGGTTGGAGTTGTCAACAAAGCAACCTGAGAGAAATATGATGCCAAGTTTTCGAACTACAGGTATTTTCTTGGAGAAGCTATATTAAGCGAACTTTGCATTTAAAAAACAGCACAAATACACATATTTCACTGTTGCATGTCAACAACCGAATGACCGCTGCTGCACATGCTGCCACTGTTCTGAACAGATTAGATTATACTATTTAGAATGAACAGCCAGCTCACAAACAAACGAGTGAACCAGGGAGAATGCAACAAGCATGCAGATGCAATAAGTGAAAACACATTATCTAACTGGGGATAGCAAGCTAATGTAATGTCACAAAGCATGATGTGCTAGCCAGTTAACTATCATTCTGAAATAACTTCATATTTTAGTTAGTCAGATATTAGTGTAGAAAGATTTGAGATTGGCATGGGAGCTAACTAGCTAGCAAGCTTCCAGCTAGCTGCGTATCAAAAGGTAGATAACTGGTTGTTTAAAAAAAAAAAATCAACCAAACTATTTCTCGAAATTACTGTAGCTGGCTAATTCATTTGATCATGCTTTGTAATACACCTGGTTTTATACTGTTTTAGTCCACACAACATGTCGCCCTGTCACCTACAGTAGAACCTGATGAACAACATGGAGGGAAACTAGCCAGCCACCATCATGCTTTTTTTTATCCTACCAGATCTGCAATGAGAAGTTTAAATCTAGTGCATCCCTCTGTCCTTTGACTCTTGTTGGATATAGATGTCTGGTTTATCGGGTTCCAGGRTCCAATGACTGTTATGATCATTTATTTACAAGTTAATTACAATTTGCTTTTTGCTTTAGCGCCATCTGCACCAAAAATAGCAGATCTAGTCTCGCGAGAGGAAGTAAGCCGTCGGGCACATGACACTCATTGGGAGGGAGACTAGAGCAGACAAAAAAGTTCTGACTGAACGCACATTTGAGCTCCCCAGGATGGTCCATTGACTTTGTGCTGTTATAATTTATGCTATGAAATCCTGCGATTTCATTGGGGCAGTTCATCTCATAGCAAACGGCTGGCAAAACAATCCAAGCAATGTTCACARGGCCTACTCGCCTTAGGAGGCGGAGCTGCTGCTGCTGGCAGTCACCGATGGGCAGAGTAGTTAGTAATTGAACAGCTTGTTTCGAACAATATATTTTTGAAACATGAACATTTACTAATTAACAACACTTTTGTGACCATTTAAAACATAAATCATGAATTATACAGTACCAGTCAAAAGTTTGGACACACCTACTAATTTCAGGGTTTTTCTACACTGTAGAATATTAGTGAAGACATCAAAACTATGAAAGAACACATGGAATCGTGTAGTAACCAAAAAAGTGGTATATTGGTACTGTATATTGTTACATTTTTGTKATTCTTAAAAAATATATATATAATAATTTTGCCATAGTAGGTTGGCCACCACTGCATATGGAATTATTTTAAGATGGTCATAAAATAGATAATTTAGCAATTTGATTTAGAATTTTWGGAACCCTGTAGGTATAAAATAAATATATATAAAAAACTTTTAATAAAACATTGAATTTGGCATTTACTGCTATAGCCCATAGAAACCCATTGAATAACACATTTGTAGCCTACATTGCAAAACAGACAGTTCAAAAGAAAATCGTAAGGAATAAGGTTTGGAAGTGTCTGTCCGATATCTGAGACAAACATTATGTATAAAAGTATGTTAACACCACTTCAAATTAGTTCCACACTGCCTCTGGAAGCAAAGCACAAGAACTGTTCATGAAATGGGTTTCCTAAGATCACCATGCGCAATGCCAACTGTCAGTTGGAGTGGTGTAAAGCTCTGGAGCTCTACATTGGACTCTGGATCATTGGAAATGCTTTCTCTGGAGTGATGAATCACTCTTCACCATCTGGCAGTCTGACGGACTAATCTGGGTTTGGCGGATGCTAGGTGAATACTGCATAGTGCCAACTAAAATTTGATGGAGAAGGAATAATGGTCTGGGGCTGTTTTTCATAGTTTTGTGCTAGGCCCCTTAGTTCCAGTTAAAGGAAATCTTAACGCAATAGTATACAATGACATTCTGGACAATTATGTGCTTCCAACTTTGTGGCAACAGTTTGGGGAAGGCCCTTTCCTGTTTCAGCATGACAATGCACTGGTGCACAAAGCGAGGTCCATACAGAAATGGTTGGTTGAGGTTGGTGTGGAAGAACTTGACTGGCCTGCACAGAGCCCTGACCTCAACCCAATCGAACACCTTTGGGAAATTGGAACACTGCGAGCCCGACCTAATCGCCCAACATTAGTCCCCGACCTCACTAATGCTCTTGCTGCTGAATGGAAGCAAGTCCCTGCAGCAATGTTCCAACATCTAGTGAAAAGCCTTCCCAYAAGAGTGCAGGCTGTTATAGCAGCAAAGGGGAGACCAACTCCATGTTAATACCCATGATTTTGTAATGAGATGTTCCACAAGCACGTGTCCACATACTTTTGCTCATGTAGTGTATAAAAAAAATGTAGACCCATGCTTGTTCACGTTATTTTATCCGCTTTTGATATTGGTGACACGTTAGTTTGTAGCTCCAATGGTTCGGTCTGGACAGTCGGTTATGTGAGAAGACCTCCTCGAAATGAGGATGTCCACGACAGAGAGTTCAGACGACTGCCGCAAAGCTTGTGGATGTCATAGAACCAAACAACGCTGTCATGTTCTTGAGAGTCTCATCTTTTGATGGTGGGGACATATTAGTTTGAAGCTCACATGGTTTGGGTTTTACAGACAATTTCATGACGATGTTGTTGTCCGGATCCTCTCATGTTAGAAAAATACTGCTTTCACAAGCCCTATGTTAAGGAATAGGTGCAAACATGATATCCTCGGAAAGAGGGGATTGAGCTGCGGCCACTAAAAGAAACGGTGAGTTTCTAGCATAAACACACGGGGAGCTATTCAATATTCAAAAAGACGTCACCATGTGATGCAGGGGTGCATCAATTGACTCTAAGTTCCAATGGGGAAATCAAATCAAATCTCATGTGCCGAATACAACTGGTGTAGACTTTACAGTGAAATGCATGCTTACAAATCTTTCCCAATGATGCAGAGTTTAAAATAAAATATAATAAAATAGTAACTAACACAAGAGCAGTAAAATGAGCTGTACACAGGGAGTACCAGTACCAGATCAATGTGCAGAGGTACGAGGTTCCTAGGGTAGATATGTATATGAAGGCAGGGTAAAGTGACTAGGCATCCGGATAGATAATAATACAAGTAAAATAAAGAACAGAGAAGCAGCTGCAAATGATGAGTGTAAAAGTGTGTGAGTGACTATATGTAAACTTAGCAAAAAAAGAAACGTCCCTTTTTCAGGACCCTGCCTTTCAAAGATCATTCGTAAAAATCCAAATAACTTCACAGATCTTCATTGTAAAGGCTTTAAACACTGTTTCCCATGCTTATTCAATGAACCATAAACAATTAATGAACATGCACCTGTGGAATGGTCGTTAAGACACTAACAGCTTACAGACGGTAGGCAATTAAGTTCACAGTTGTGAAAACTTAGGACACTAAAGAGGCCTTTCTACTGACTCTGAAAAACACCAAAAGAAAGATGCCCAGGGTCCCTGCTCATCTGCGTGAATGTGCCTTAGGCATGCTGCAAGGAGGCATGAGGACTGCAGATGTGGCCAGGGCAATAAATTGCAATGTCCGTACTGTGAGADGCCTAAGACAGCGCTACAGGGAGACAGGATGGACAGCTGATCGTCCTCGCAGTGGCAGACCACATGTAACAACACKTGCACAGGATCGGTACATCCGAACATCACACCTGCGGGACAGGTACAGAATGGCAACAACAATTGCCCGAGTTACACCAGGAACGCACAATTCCTCCATCAGTGCTCAGATTGTCTGCAATAGGCTGAGAGAGGCTGGACTGAGGGCTTGTAAGGCCTGTTGTAAGGCAGGTCCAACATCAGACATCACCGGCAATTACGTCGCCTATGGGCACAAACCCACCGTCGCTGGACCAGACAGGACAGGCAAAAAGTGTTCTTCACTGACGAGTCGCGGGTTTGTTTCACCAGGGGTGATGGTTGGATTCGCATTTATCGTCGAAGGAATGAGCTTTACACTGAGGCCTGTACTCTGGACCGGGATGAATTTGGAGGTGCAGGGTCCGTCATGGTCTTGGGTGGTGTGTCACAGCATCATCGGACTGAGCTTGTTGTCATTGCAGGCAATCTCAACGCTGTGCGTTAAAGGGAAGACATCCTCCCCCCTCATGTGGTACCCTTCCTGCAGGCTCATCCTGACATGACCCTCCAGTATGACAATGCCTCCAGCCATACTGCTCGTTCCGTGCGTGATTTCCTGCAAGACAGGAATGTCAGTGTTCTACCATGTCCAGCYAAGAGCCCGGATCTCAATCCCATTGAGCATGTCTGGGACCTGTTGGARCGGAGGGTGAGGGCTAGGGCCATTCCCCCCAGAAATGTCCAGGAACTTTCAGGTGCCTTGGTGGAAGAGTGGGGTAACATCTCACCTCAAGAACTGGCAAATCTGGTGCAGTCCATGAGGAGGAGATGCACTGCAGTACTTAACGCAGCTGGTGYCCACACCAGATAATGAATGTTACTTTTGATTTTGACCCCCCCCCGCCTTTGTTCAGGGACACATTATTCAATTTCTGTTAGTCACATGTCTGTGGAACTTGTTCAGTTTATGTCTCAGTTSTTGAATCTTGTTATGCTCATACAAATATTTACACATMTTAATAAGTTTGCTGGGYAAAAATGCAGTTGACAGTGAGAGGACGTTTCTTTTTTTGCTGAGTTCATGTATGTTTGTGTTGTGTCAGTATGCGTGTGCGGGTGTGTTATGTGTGTGTGTGCATGTAGTGTTTGACTGTGTGAGGGATTTGTGTGGGAGTGACAGTGTAGTTTGTGTGCGTGAGTGTGTATATGGTGTGTTTTTATATCTAGGTTGTGAACGTAGGGTCAGTGCAAGATAGAGTCAGTGCAGATAGTTAGGGTACCATTGATTTGACTATTTAGCAGTCTGGCTATTTAGCAGTCTTATGGTTTGGGGGTTGAAGCTGTCTCGGAGCCTGTTGTAAAGAGGCGCTACCGTGCCCTCTTCAAGACTGTGRGGGTGTGTGTGGACCATGTTAAGTACTTAGTGATGTCGACGCCAAGGAACTTAAAGCTCTCGACCCGCTCCACAACAGCCCCGTCAATYTGGATGMGGGTTGTGCTCTCCCCTCTTTCTCCTATAGTCCACAATCAGCTCCTTTGTCTTGATGACYTTGAGMGAGAAGTTGTTGTTCTGGCACCACYTTGCTATGTCTCTGACCTCCACCCTGTAGGCTGACTCATCGCAGTCGGTGATCAGACCTACCACGGTAGTGTCGTCAGCAAACTTGATGATGGTGTTGAAGTCCTGAGCGGTCATGCAGTTGTGGTGGAACAGGGAGAACAGGAGGGGACATAGCAAACAATCTGAGGGACCCCCGTTTTGAGGGTCAGCGTGGAGGAGTAGTTGTTGACTACCCTCATCACCTGGGGCCAAGCCGTCAGGCAGTCCAGGATCCACTTGCAGAGGGAGGGGTTCAGTCCTAGGGTCCCTAGCTTGGTGATGAGCTTGGAGGGGACTATGGTGTTGAATGCTGAGCTTTAGTCTATAAACAGCATTCACACATAGTTATTTCCCCTCTTGTCCAGGTGGGAGAGAGCAGTGTGAAGTGCAATCAAGATCGCGTCATCTGTGGATCTCTTGGGACGGTACAGTATATGAATTGGAGTGAGACTAAGGTGTCTGGGATGATGATGTTGATGTTGATGTGTGTCATGACCAGCCTTTCAAAGAACTTCATAATTACAGATGTGAGTGCTACTGGGCAATAGTTCTTTAGGAAGGTTACCTTTGAGCTCTTGGGAGCAGGGACAGTGGTGGTCAGCTTGAAACATGTTGGAATTACAGACTGGGACAAGGAGAGATTGAAAATGTCTATGAAGACACCTGCCAGCTGGTCTGCTCATGCTTTGAGAATGCACACTGGTGTTGACCTGTTTAATCGTTTTTCTGACACCGGCAAAAGAGAGCGAGATCACACAGTCATCCGGAAAAGCAGGGACTTTCCTTGAAGCCAGCATAAAAGGCATTTCGCTCGTTTGGGAGTTTTGCGTCGCTGGGCAGATCATTTCTGGGTTTCCCTTTGTAATCTGTTATCGTCTGCAATCTCTGCCACATACGACGAGCGTCATAGCTGATGTAATCGGATTCCACCTTTCTCCTATATTGTCTTTTTGCATGTTTGATGTCTCGTCGGAGGTCATAGCGGGATTTCTTGTATGTGTCCAGTTCGTGTCCCATTCATTGTAAGCGGTAGCTTTAGCCTTTAACCCAACGCGGATGTTGCCTGTAATCCATGGGATACGTCTTTATAGGGAAGACCTTGTCTATGCACTTATCAATGAAGCCCGTAGCTGTTGTGGTAAACTTCTCAATGTTATCAGATGAATRCCGGAACATATCCCAGTCTGTACTAGCAAAACAGTCTTGTAGCCTTGCGTCTGCTTCATCCAACCACTTCCGTATTAAGCACATRACTGTTACTTCCTATTTGGAAGCCAGAGAATGGAGTCATGGTCAGATTTGCCGAAGGGAGGATGAAGGAAGGCCTTGTATGCGTTTCTGGGGGTAGAATAAAAGAGGTCTAGAGTTTTAGCGCCCCTAGTGGCATGTTGGTAGAAGTGAGGTAGGACGGTTTTAAGTCTTCCCATGCTAAAGTCTACGCCCACTAGAAACAATACCTCTGCCTGAGTGGTTTCTTGTTTGTTTATGGCCCCATACAGTTCATTGAATGCCAGAGTGAGGTTGGCCTGTGAAGGAATATAGACAGCCGTGATAATTACGGATGAGAACTATAGGTATTCTATARRAGGTGAGCTAAAGCTCGAGATTTCGATCACACTTGAAGCAGCACACCAGTTGTTATTTATSAAAAAACACACTGCCTCCTTTAATTTTCTCTGAAGCCGCTGTCCGATCTTGCCGCTGCATGGATAGTCCACCGAGTACTACGTGCATAGCATCATCATCCAGCCACGTTTCAGTAAGACATAAAATGTTGCAGCTTTTCAAGTCTGTATGATAGGAGACTCTAGAGTGAAGCTCATCCATCTTATTCTCGAGTGACTGAACATTAGCCAATAGAATGGATGGGAATGCCGTTTGGTTTTCACTTTGTCTCAATTTCACCAGGACTCCACCTTGTCTCCCGTGTTTACGCCTGTGGCATTTTGGTAGCACATGAAACAAAGGAATAGGGTCCGGTATGAACAGTGGAACAGCTGATTCGGAGTTGAAGTTGTATTTGAAGCCGAAATCAAGGTTAGTAACTGTCAATCTGATGTCCAGAAGTGCTTTGCGGTCACGTGATAATAGTAGGAACTTTCTGTACAAAAAAAGTAAAGATAAACACGATAAAAGTCACTAAATAGCATAGATGGGTTGGAACTCGTAAGATGTCACCCTTTTCATCAGCCCCATCTTTCATTTCATGGTTGAGAGGTTGAGAGGTTGAGAGGGAGGGATGGTCCCAGTAGCATTTGAATTTATGGACTCCTCAATTAGGCACATTTCCTTTTGGGTATGTTCGGTCTTTTTTATTCTGATGGTGTTCTTATCATGTTTAAATGTCTCGCAATATTCAAAGTATAACACTTTGTTGTCTGGATTTCTGTGTTTTTTATTTGATAATTGCCTTAATTCTTTCTGCAATCTTTGCCAAACCAGTAATCCTTTATCATTTTCCTTTATTTGTTTTTTGGTGACTCCAATTTAGATTTCGTTGCTGTTCTTCTCAATATATAATTTACTCCTTCAATATTGTATGGGTATGATTTCCCACGCCCCCCACAAAAAAATATCTCTCTCGTAACAACACATACAGTGACCTGTCTCTCCCCTTGGTGGCGCAAACTGTCCTTAAACCATTGGTGGTGCATGACTTCGCTGTTCCCCCCCCCCCTCCTCTCTCCTATATCTCCCCTTCTCTCCCTCTCCCATCTCCTGGAAGGTGCCCATTAGTGGAGGGACCCAGTGAAGGGATGAAAGGAGAGATTATACCACTGTCCTCCATCTGCCATGGTACAAGCCCTTATCCCTCCCTCCATCCTTCCCTCTAAACCTCTCAACCATATTCAAATAAATTATTTTAAAGTGTGAATGACCTTTAAGGATTCATGAAAGAGCTGGCCGGCTGGCCTTTGAAGGGAGGGGAGTTTGGGAACAGCTGTATATTTGACTTGCATTCCAAATGGCACACTATACCAGATTTAGTGCACTACTTTTGACCAGGGCTCATAGGGGTCTGGTCAACAGTAGTGCACTATGTAGGAAATAGGGTGCCATTTGCGCCTTGATGATACCCTTGGCTGTAAGCCCAGTTATGGGCTTTTAAAATATGGTTCTGCTCTTTGCACTTTTTAAGAAGAAAAAGGGGTGAGGCGGATAATGTATTGGCATCAAGATATTGTGTAATGGCTTTCTCTTTTTTTCTGTGTTCATTCTTCCTGACACTGGAAGATAAGGAGCGATACTTGCAGAAAAAATGTATGCCACTTTTTTGTGCGACAAGAAAGTTAGAAATCTGAACTTCAATACTGTTCTCTAGCGCAATGACAAACATATCCAGTACAGAATGCATGTGAAAGCATGTTGCTGCTTTCAACTTTTTCTTCAATGTAAAGTTTGTCATAATAGACCATGCTTGATGCTACAGCCCAGTCACATCTTCAGGCTCCTAGCACCAATTGGACACACGGCTGTACTTTGGGTTCCTAACAATTGTTGCAGTCAATTGTTGCACTCATGGCCACTGCTTGCTGTCACCCCCAAATCACAACCCCATATTTCAACAGTGACAGGACTGTTATTTGTTTTTGACTTGGCTGCCTTGTTCCGGTTTAATTGTGTTGTTTTTCCCTAACTCAAATTTCTTTTAGACAGCAAATAAATAAACTTTAAAAAATAATAATAATAGCATGTTGAATTAGAGTGGATGTGGCATTTGAGTCATCTCTACAGAAATGCATATTGGGTAGACAGACATTTTTCTATTGTAATGTAATGCATGTTGACAAGGGAACCCCATTTGAACTCACTTCAATAACTGATGTGAATTTGACCTCGTAAAAGTGTAGCATATTGTTATATGTTATATTCATAGCTTTGTCTATGTACTGGTACATTATGTAAATGCATCATTTAAAAAAAAAAGGTAATTGTTCAAAGCTGATATTATGTGACAATGAGGGTCACTGCAGTGCAACGCACTCACTCACTCACTCACTCACTCACTCACTCACTCACTCACTCACTCACTCACTCACTCACTCACTCACTCACTCACTCACTCACTCACTCACTCACTCACTCACTCACTCACTCACTCACTCACTCACTCACTCACTCACTCATTCACTCATTCACTCATTCACTCATTCACTCATTCACTCTGTTCTGGCCTGGGAACTCACAACAAAGTCAGGACCTGAATGCTAACAGACTCATGGGTCCTGGATTCATATAGGTTTTCCTCTCCTGTATCTACCTGACCACTGTCTCCAAATTCTAACTTGTTAGATCAGTTATCTCAATTGTGAGGTTATTTGGTAATCCTTCAAATTGTGATTGCCAGTCATCAGGTATCATTGTTGTAAATGCTATGCAACAGTGCGTACTTGTATGGTAATTACCACTGCCGGTACCTGTATATAACTTATATGTAAATGCATTAGTATTAGGGACACTTAAAATGGGACAATACATTCACAATTACTTAATATTGAGAGGCCCTAGATAAGGCCTGATGAGACCTCTCCTCTCTGAGTTTGACACAAGGAGATGTAGCCTACTCAACATGTACTCCAGTACAATCTGTGGTCCACACCTGGCCACATGTAATTTGTATTTACTCTCCTCAAGTGGAGGAAGCGCCATGGCTCCTTGGCTCCTTTATGCCTGGCAGCACCAGGCTTCAGCCCCAGCATTACGTCTTGGTGAATGATGTCATTGATGTATTGTTCTCACACAGCAATAACAGCACTGTGCTAGCAGCCCCATTAATACTCTCTCTGTTTTTAGAGCCAGGTTTTGAGATAGCGTTACCAGTTAGCATTTTACAGAGGATTAAGTTATGGATTGATTGGAGCAGCAGGGTGGCCGCTATGCACTTTTGAATGAAGAAAAGAGACTTGTCTTGTTCATAAACCTGTTTAGTGGAACTGGGCCCTCCTGTCAGATCCAGGCATTATTATTATTCAAATGGCTCTCTCTATATACTATAATACTCTATTTTACTTGTAACACGCTTTCCAAAAACTCAAAGTGCTACAATAAAGCCTCAAAGCAACACTTAAAGCACATAGTAATGCCTGTGGATTTACTCCACCTGGCCTGGTCAAAGATGACTTATTTCTGAGTTTGTGGGGGGGGGTTCATTACCGAAACAATTTCTTTATATTAGTGTCAGATGTTGGTTGAAAATGGCACTTTTCACTGAATCTATTCGCGCGGTTGTGTGTGGTTGGTAGAGGGAGAGAGGGAGAGTTTTGTGCATTAATGCTGGGAGACTAGGGGTATAAGGCAGCTGCCATCCTCTCTCAGTCTGAGTGAGAGAAAAAGAACAGCAAGCTGACAGCAATGCAACGTGTGGAAGGGGTGCCAAAAGAATCATTCACTTCTTTCGTCACACTGTTGTCTGGTCTTGCTCATTCATTTTCTTTTCTTCTTTCTTCTATCAGAGAAATTGAGAGCTGCTTCTCTGAGAGACGGAAATAAGAAATAAGAAGTCGGTCTCACTCCAGTGGATAAGGTAATAGAGAAATGACTGGAGCAAAAGGCCACGCTTATTTATAGGCACTTATTCATTTATTTGTATATTTAGACATTATATGAAACTGAACGCGAGGAAGAGGAAAAAGTCATATTCATTTTTATAATGGGATTTCCTCTCCGTAGATAATGTACTAGCGTTATTTCCTTTCCATTGATAATGTACTAGCGTTATTTCCTTTCCATGGATTTCATGTGAAACAGAGCATCACCCAGCGAATACAAAGCTTTACATTTTTGTTGTACTATTTATCTCTTCAATCTCAAGCTTTTGACAGGAAGAGAATGTTTAAAAGGTTCTATGCATTTCCTGGTTTCACAAACTGGTATAATATGTTTCGGCCAACAGTATCCTGATGACTTAGAAAATGTAAGGGAATAAATCCTCTCCCACCTCAAACCCTTTAAATGCATAACATTAGCCATCAATCAACACTGCATGCAATATTTTAGTCTGGCTCCAAGAGAAAAATGAATTTCTTATGATCACTTTTCACCCCTTATTATAAGAATTTTTGTGGCTGCTATAATCAGTATGTATTATGATGTGGCCTGAATCGCTGTCTGCAACCTCAACCTTACACGCCAAATAACAAACACTTAAATATTCTGCAGTGGCTGCTCTCATTAAGACAAAGTGCTGCACTTTGTAATTAATGAATAATTATATGCTAAATAATGGGCCTTTGGAAATGACGGTGCTGGCTTTTTAATGAGGCGTTTGGTCTGGGACTCTGTCCCAAATGATACCCTATGCTCTATTTAGTGCACTACTTTTGACCAGGTCTGGTCAAAGTAGTGTACTACATAGGGAATAGTGTGTCATTTGTGATTCGGATTTTGGTCTGGCTTTGTGAGGAGTTGAGCCTGTGGTGTAGAGCAGACAACATGCCTCAAAGCGTGCTGGCTCTGCCCAGAGAGAAGATAGACTGACCAACTCAGGGGTGGTGCTGAGTGGTGGTGAAGGCAGCCAGATGAGCAGGAACCTAGCCAACCAACCCCTACACCCACCCTCTCTCTTTCTCTGTCTTTCTGTCGATGTCTTTGGCTGCCTCTTGGTGTGTCTGTCCGTGTCTCTCCGTGGCTCTCTGTGTGTCTCTTGCTCTGTCGTTACACCTCTCTTCCAGGCCACCACTCCATCCTCACCTGTTGCCACCCTCTATCCGTCCATTCCTCCTACCATCCTTCCATCCCTCCGCTCAGACAGTGAGAAGGCGGGGAAGAGAGACAGGATGACAGAACCTTTGGACATCAGAGAAATCTGTCCAGATTAGAAATGGCAATGGAAATAGGTAAAAAGGACATTCTCATCATGCCAAGAGTGAGGATAGGCTACTTGATGTGCACAGATCCTCAATACTAATACCTATGATCGCCCTACACATCGGAAATAAGTGACCTTGCAGTTGTGACGTTTTATTTCTGGTAAGAATATTGTCGACGTTGAAGAGAGTTTCAAGTGGAATAGTCAACCCAAAAGTGCTGAGGAACGGTCAAAGCAGAAAACAATAACATTACAATCAAAATAGGGGAGCAATGTACGCTCCGGATATCACCTATCCAGTTCCAATCTACATGTAAATACAAAACTGCTGTTAGCTACAGTACCACCGTTTCTAATTCTCTCTCTAAAATGTAAAATATCCTATCTTCTGAGAGAGAGAGAGCGAGAGAGAGAGAGAGAGAGAGCAAATAGGTGCCCATCAATCTTGGTTGTTTTTACGGCAAGAGGTTTAGGAGCTTTGTCATCCTGTCTGCCGTCTGATTGGTCAGGGTCTCCTGGCAGGACGCTTAGACATGGTTGGCTCTCTCTCTCTGCTTGACATGGGATAGTCAGTAGTTGGTATGACAATATACAGTATGTGTCAGGTGAATTAGAGATTCTGTTGTTGTTGTTTTAAAATGACTACCCTGCATTTAGAGATCATGGCTAATGTATTTTGTCAATAAGTCCTACTCAGGGAGAAGGAATAAGAAAGAGAGAGAGAGTTAGGGATCCCATAGGATCGGTGTCCCTATACCGGGATGGTTGTTGCTAACATGACTAGAATGACGTTGTAAGTAACAGCAAACTTTCCAGGACAAGGGTATTGTCTTATATGGGCAGAAAGCTTACACTTTTGTTAATGTAACTGCACTGTCCAATTTACAGTAGCTATTACAGTGAAGAAATACCATGCTATTGTTTGAGGAGAGTGCACAACAACAAAAAACGTATATCACGGAAACTGGTTTGATACATTCACATCTGAAGTTAAATAATGTACTTACATTCAGTAATCTTGTCATCCTGAGCATCCCAGAGATAAAATATAGCATAGTTTTCAAAAAGAAAGGAGGACCAAGGCACTCTTCATATAATTAATTAAAATGCCTTTATTTGTATGGCATGTTCAATAGAAACAAAGTTTTTAAAATCCGACGCGTTTTGGCTGCATGGCCTTCGTCAGGGAGTACTATAATTTATTATATGAAGAGTGCCTTGGTCCTCCTTTCTTTTTGAAAACTATGCTATATTTTATCTACCAAAATGTACTATTGTGTACCTTAGTAGCGCTTCCCTTCCTCCTCTTTCTAATAGCATAGTTTTTTTTGATACATTTTTTTATTTTCAATCGTACAAACTGGGTCCTACAGTTTGAACCCCTGCTTTCTCTGGCTCCACACCCACCCCGCCCGGCCATCTAGATGTGTGAAAGGTAGTGTATAAGCTAATGATCCATCAGCTATGACATTCCTGGGAGTGTGTAAACTTAAATGTTGTATTACCAGGTCATTTTTGTATGTTCTCTATAGTTATGTACTTGAAAATGTATCAATTGACCAATTTGGCACATTCGGGCAGACTTGATAGAAAATATTGTGCAGTATTGCAATGCTTCACTGGATCAACCAAAACTTTGCACACCCACTACTGCCACCTAGACTCCTGTAGTATATAATGGCCTTTCTCTTGCATTTCATAGATGATGAAAAAAATATATAATAGAAAGCGCATGTTTTTTTGTTTGTATTATCTTTTACAACTAATCTAATGTGTTATATTCTCCTAAATTAATTTCACATTTCCACAAACTTCAAAGTGTTTCCTTTCAAATGGTATCATTTGAAAGATCCACAGATGATGCAATCTCTATTGCACTCCACACTGCCCTTTAACACCGGGACAAAAGGATCACCTATGTGAGAACGCTATTCATTGACTACAGCTCAGCGTTCAACACCATAGTGCGCTCAAAGCTCTTCACTAAGCTAAGGACCCTGGGACTAAACACCTCCCTCTGCAACTGGATCCTGGACTTCCTGATGGGCCACCCCCAGGTGGAAAGGGTAGGTAATAACACATCCACCACGCTGATCCTCAACACGGGTGCCCCTCAGGGGTGCGTGCTCAGACCCTCCTATACTCCCTGTTCACTCATGACTGCACGGCCAGGCACGACTCCAACACCATCATTAAGTTTTCTGTTGACACAACAGTGGTAGGCCTGATCACCGACAATGATGAGACAGCCTATAGAGAGGACGTCAGAGACCTGACCGTGTGGTGCAAGGACAACGACTTCTCCCTCAACGTGATCAAGACAAAGGAGATGATTGTGGACTACAGGAAAAAGAGGACCAAGTACGCCCCCATTCTCATCGACGGGGCTGTAGTGAAGCAGGTTGAGAGCTTCAAGTTCCTTGGCTTCCACATCACCAACAAACTAACATGGTCCAAGCACACCAAGACAGTTGTGAAGAGGGCACGACAAAACCTATGCTGCTACTCTCTGTTATTATCTATGCATAGACACTCTACCTACATGTACATATTACCTCAATTACCTCGACTAACCGGTGCCCCCGCACATTGACTCTGTACCGGTACCCCCTGTATGTAGCCTCGCTATTGTTATTTACTGCTGCTCTTTAATTATTTGTTACTTTTATTTGTTACTTTTTTAAGGTATTTTTCATAACTGCATTGTTGGTTAAGGGTTCGTAAGTAAACATTTCACTGTAACCTGTTGTATTCGGCGCATGTGACAAATACTATTTTATTTGATTTGATTTTAAGAAAATGCATATCCTTGCTTCAGGTCCTGAGCTACAGGAAGTTATATTTGGGTATGTCATTTTAGGCGAAATTTGAAAAAAAGGGTCCGATCCTTAGGTTCTGAGAACCCAGAACCAAAACAACAAGAACCAACCAGGTGGGATCCCCTTGAAACACACTCAGTCAGACGCTGTGAGACTGGTTCACAACACTCTGCAGAGTCTTTTAATGCCCAGAATTCAGAAAGGTATGAACTAGCTGTGCCCTTCTCTGCCATTAATGTATCCAGGGTGCGTGATTGATTTCTGGTGCAGCAGCACAGGGTGTCTTAATGTCCTAATGCATTGCTCTGTCACACCGGGCTGCCTTGGCAACCTGCCCTTTCCACTGAAGCATCTGCTGCTCGATTGGATGAGACCTGGGTAAATAAATAAAAAGGGGAGGTCGGGGGAGAAGGAGAGGAGAGGGTAGGGTAGGTGGCGTGATGCACACACACAATATATATACACACTACACAGAGAAGCACACACATGCACACATGTATACAAGCACACACACACACACACACACACACACACACACACACACACACACACACACACACACACACACACACACACACACACACACACACACACACACACGACACACACACACACACACACACACACACACACACACACACACACACACAGTAGTGGTGGGGGGGAGGTCAACACAGGTTGTTTTAAAAGTGTTTGCTGTTTTTAACCGGATATCGATTCATCAATGTGGGACCTGCCTGTGTGTTGCCTGGTCCTTTTCGGGCCATGACTTCTTGTACTCCTTCCATATCTGTAGCAGGGTAACACTGAAATCAATAAATCGTTTTACAGCTTTTTCATTTTCCCTTTATTTTTGTGAAAAGAGCCCTAAAGTACATCCCCCTTAATCCCATGGACCGTTGGTTACCAGGACGACACCGTTGAGACGTTAGGCTGCCGTTCAGCACTCATTACCGGAGCACATCGTTGTACCATTAAACCGCTGAACCAGACGGTCCGCCATTCAAACAAACGCTATCATAACCATTATTGTCATTAGCACCTCCTTCACACACAGGGAGTCTTGTGAGGGATTAGAGAAAAGAGTCAGTCTCTTCTCCTCCAGGGCTGCCTGAGAGCTTAACGTGCTCAGAAGAGGGCAAATTACTCATCATTGTCAACATCAGTTAGATACAGTATGCGGTGGATAGAACAACAGCGAGGAGGGAGTTTCTGTATAAAATACATCATTATAGAACTTGTCAGCATCGTACACAGAGATAAAGTTTCTGTGTAGACTTTTTTTTTGCCTTTTCTTAGTCAGGTTATCACGATTGTTGCGTCTCAAAGGGCGCACTATTGCCTATATAGTCCATTACTTTGGAAGTAGTACACTACTATATATAGGCAACAGGGTGCCATTTGAGATGCAACATACAGTATGTCAGTGTCGTTGACGCAGATAAAGTACGTGTCTAGACATAGATCTATAAAGAAGAAGGTCGAGATGCAACAATAATATAATTAATTGAATCCATGATCAAAAGACTACACAAAGTGAAAGTGCAAGATGCTGATAAAAAAATAAAAAATAAACAGAGTATACTTTTCTGCCTTATGCCTTTCTGAACTCAATAGACAGTTTCTCTCTCACTCACGGCTGCCTTTCATTCTAGCCTGAGCGCTAACCCTCACACTGGCTTTCTATAGACAGATCTACACATATATTCTAGCTAATTCAGGGTCACCCAAATTTAAACATTTTCCAACAACATTCTTGGCTGTCTGCTACTAACATGAATTCTAAATGAGTGCTTGTTTTGTACTTCCATTGAATCATGTCAATAGGTAAGAGTTGTCCAAGAGGGCGTAGCAGTGTAGACGTGTTTGTTCAGTCCTCTCGTGTACATTTGTATTTTTTTCGTATTTCTTGTATATATTTTAATTTTTTTTCTATCTCTTTTCGATTTTTAACTCGATTATACCTTCCGGTAACCTACCTCACCCAATGTGATACGGAATCGCTATTATTTTTTTTACTTTGGAACACATTCAAGAACCCCCAGTAGCTAACCAGCTAATCAGCTACAAGCTACTTAGCCATTTTTAGCCGCTGCTAGCAGCTTTTACCTTCTGCACAGACACCAGCCCTGTTATTAGCCTGGATATTACTCACCAATTTACCAGCATCGGACTGTCTCTCGACAACAACGCCGGATTCCTGCCGTAATCCCTGAGCCACTACTTCTGATCCTCACAGCTAGCTTGCAGCTAGCGCCACTGCCACGGAAGCTAGCATCAGTTTACAAACACAATTCTACAATCACAACCTCTCTTTCGCCATCGCCATCCGGCTTGGATTCTCTGTCGACACGACCACGTCTGGTCTGCAGACGTATACCCCCATCCGCTGTGCCCTCAACCGGCCTCCGTCTGAGCAGACCCCCTCCGTCTGAGCAGACACCCCCCGGGCTACTAACTTTAAACACCGCGTGCTAGCTTAGTGGCGGCTCCCCTGCTCCATCTACGGCTGCCCCCTGGACACTATGATCACTTGGCTACATAGCTGATGCCTGCCGGACTGTCCATTAATTCACGGTACTCCATTCTGTTATTTGTGTTTTATCTGTCGGCTCTGTGTTTTAACTCAGGCTCTGTGTGTAGTCATCCGACCCTCTCTGCCTAGTCGTCGCCATTTTTACCTGCGTGTTGCTGTGTTAGCTGACTAGCTGCTGTTATCTCACCTGTTGTTTTAGCTAGCTCTCCCAATCAAAACCTGCAATCACTTTATGCCTTACTGTATGTCTCTCTCAAATATCAATATGCCTTGTATACTGTTGTTCAGGCTAGTTATCATTGTTTTGGTTTGCAATGGACCCGTAGTTCCACTCTCCGTACCTCTGATACCTCCTTTGTCCCACCTCCCACATGCGGTGACCTCACCCATTGAGACCAGCATGTCAGAGATACAACCTCTCTTATCATCAACCAGTGCCTGGGCTGCCTCCGCTGTACCCGTGCCCCACATACCCTGTCTGCACATTATGCCCAGAATCTATTCTACCACGGCCATAATCTGCTCCTTTTATTCCTTGTCCCAACGCTCTGGCGACCAGTTTTGATAGGCCCTTTAGCCGCACCCTCATCCTACTACTCCTCTGTTCCTCGGGTGATGTGAGGTAAACCCAGGCCCTGCAGTCCCCAGGCACCCTCATTTGTTGACTTTCTGTGAATCGAAAAGCCTTGGCCTCATGCATGTCAACATAGAAGCCTCCTCCCTAAGTTTGTCTTACTCACCGCCTTTAGCACACTCTGCCAACCCTGATGTCCTTGCCGTGTCTGAATCCTGGCTTAGGAAGGCCACCAAAAATTCGGGAGATTTCCATACCCAACTATAACACTTTCCGTCAAGATAGAACTGCCAAAGGGGAGGAGTTGCAATCTAACTGCAGAGATAGCATGCAAAGTTCTGTCATACTTTCCAGGTTATGCCCAACAGTTCGAACTCTAATTTTAAAAATTATCTCTCCAGAAATAAGTCTCTCACTGTTGCCGCCTGCTACCGACCCCCTCAGCTCCCAGCTGTGCCCTGGACACCATCTGTGGAATTGATCGCTCCCCATCTAGCTTCAGAGTTTGTTCTGTTGGTGACCTAAACTGGGATATGCTTAACACCCCGCAGTCCTACAATCTAAGCTAGATGCCCTCAATCTCACACAAATCATCAAGGAACCCACAGGTACAACCCTAATCCGTAAATGGGCACCCTAATAGACATTATCCTGACCAACTTGCCCTCCAAATACACCTCTGCTGTCTTCAATCAAGATCTCAGCGATCACTGCCTCATTGCCTGTATCCGCAACGGGTCCCGCGTCAAACGACCACCCCGCATCACTGTTTAACCTCCCTAAAACACTTCTGCGAGCAGGCCTTTCTAATCGACCTGGCCCGGGTACCCTGGAAGGATATTGACCTCATCCCGTCAGTTGAGGATGCCTGGTCATTCTTTAAAGTTACTTCTCACCATAATTAGACAAGCATGCTCCGTTCAAAAATGCAGACTAAAGAACAGATCTAGCCCTTGGTTCACTCCAGCGACCTGCTGCCCCTGACCAGCACAAAAACATCCTGTGGCGAACTGCAATAGCATCGAAGAGCCCCCGCGATATGCAACTGTTCAGGGAAGTCAGGAACCAAATACACGCAGTCAGTCAGGAAAGTCAAGGCAGCTTTCAAGGAGGCAGTAATTTGGTGCCCATCCTGTAGAAGGTCCCTACCCGTGCAAAAAACTATTCAGGACTCACTGGACTCGTATGTTGTCGGTCCTTGGAAAAAGCCCTCCTCTACTTGCCAGCTGCCCACTGCACTGAGGCTAGGTACCAGCGGAATCAGCACCTCAGCTGCATGGATAAATGGACCAGGATGACACTCGATAAACTTCAAGGCAAGCATTTCTCAACATGATCTGCCACTTGCCTTCTTCCTTGGCATCAACCAACCTGGCCCCATCAGCCTGCGCACCTCCCCCCGCTGCTCTACACGCAATCCAACGCATCTACCCAGGTCTCCTTACCTCAAATTCCAGATAGCAGATGTTCTAAAGAGCTGGAACACCTGGACCATACAAATCAGCTGGGCTTGACAATCTGGACTCCTATTTCTGAAACGTCGCCGCCATTGTTGCCCCCCTATTACCAGCCTGTTTCAACCTTCCGTTCGTATATCTGAAGTCCCAAGGATGGAAAGCTGCCGCGTCATCCCCCTCTTCAAAGGGGGAGACACCCTGACCCAAACTGTTACAGACCTATATCCGTCCTGCCCTGCCTATCTAAGGTCTTCGAAAGCCAAGTCAACAAACAGATCACTGACCATCTCGAATCCCACCGTACCTTCTCCGCTGTGCAATCCGGTTTCCGAGCCGGTCCAGGGTGCACCTCAGCCGCTCAAGGTACTAAACGATACATAACCGGCATCAATAAAAGACAGTACTGCTGCAGCCGTCTTCACGACCTGGCCAAGGCTTTCGACTCTGTCAATCACCATATTCTTTCGCAGACTCAGTAGTCTCGGTTTTTCTAATGACTGCCCTTGCCTGGTTGACCAACACACTTTGCGACAGAGTTCAGTGTGTCAAATCGAGGGCATGTTGTCCGGTCCTCTGGCAGTCCTCTATGGGGGTACCACAGGGTTCAATTTCGGCCGACTCTTTTCTCTGTATATATCAATGATGTTGCTCTTGCTGCGGGCGATTCCCTGATCCACCTCTATGCAGACGACACCATTCTGTATACTTCTGGCCCTTCCTTGACACTGTGCATCTGACCTCCAAACGAGCTTCAATGCCATACAACACTCCTTCCGTGGCCTCCAACTGCTCTTAAACGCTAGTAAAACCAAATGCATGCTTTTCAACCGTTCGCTGCCTGCACCCGCCCGCCCGACTAGCATCACCACCCTGGACGGTTCCGACCTGAGAATATGTGGACATCTATAAGTACCTAGGTGTCTGGCTAGACTGCAAACTCTCCTTCCAGACTCATATCAAACATCTCCAATCCAAAATCAAATCTAGAGTCGGCTTTCTATTTCGCAACAAAGCCTCCTTCACTCACGCCGCCAACTTACCCTCGTAAAACTGACTACCTACCGATCCTCGACTTCGGCGATGTCATCTACAAAATAGCTTCCAATACTCTACTCAGCAAACTGGATGCAAGTTTATTCACAGTGCCATCCGTTTGTTACTAAAGGCACCTTATACGACACACCACTGCGACCTGTATGCCCTAGTCGGCTGGCCCTCGCTACATGTTCGTCGTTAGACCCACTGGCTCCAGGTCATCTACAACGCTATGCTAGGTAAAGTGCCCGCTTATCTCAGTTCACTGGTCACGATGGCTACACCCACCCGTAGCACGGCTCCAGCAGGTGTATCTCACTGATCATCCCTAAAGCCAAACCTCATTTGGACGCCTTTCCCTTCCAGTTCTCTGCTGCCTGCGACTGGAACGAATTGCAAAAATCTCTGAAGTTGGAGACTTTTATCTCCCTCAACAACTGTAAAATCTGCTATCCGAGCAGCTAACCGATCGCTGCAGCTGTACATAGTCCATCGGTATATAGCCCACCCAATTTACCTACCTCACCCCCCCATACTGCTTTTATTTATTTACTTTTCTGCTCTTTTACACACCAGTATCTCTACTTGCACATGATCATCTGATGATTTATCACTCCAGTGTTAATCTGCTAAATTGTAATTATTCGATTTATTGCCTACCCCCTCATGCCTTTTGCACACGTTGTATATAGATTCTCTTTTTTACTACCATGTTATTGACTTGTTTATTGTTTACTCCATGTGTAACTCTGTGTTGTTGTCTGTTCACACTGCTATGCTTTATCTTGGCCAGGTCGCAGTTGCAAATGAGAACTTGTTCTCAACTAGCCTACCTGGTTAAATAAAGGTGAAATAAAAAAATAAAAAATAAACATGAAATTAACATTTATCTGAAAACTGTTCTTTATCTAATTACCTAACTATGTTACCTAACTATGTTTAACTGTTACCTGATGAAATTAATCATGTAACATTTAACTCATTAGGATCTGGGGCACCACGAGAGCAGTTCTTTAACTTCTTATGGCTGCAGGGGCAGTATTGAGTAGCTTGGATGAAAAGGTGCCCATTGTAAACGGCCAGCTCCTCAGTCTCAGTTGCTAATATATGCATATTATTATTAGTATTGGATAGAAAACACTCTAAAGTTTCTAAAACTGTTTGAATTATGTCTGTAAAATAATTTATATGGCAGGCAAAAACCTGAGAAGTTCCACTTCCTGTTTGGATATTTTCTGGGGGTGCCATATTTTCAACCAAGCTCTCTATGAAAATACAGAGAGATATGGATGGGTTTTCACTTCCTACGGCTTCCACTAGATGTCAACAGTCAATAGAACTTAGTCTGATGACTCTAATTTGAAGGGGGTTCGAAGGAGACAGGAATGAGTAATCACTGCCATGAGGTGCCCACGCATTGAACTGGCGCGTTCACGTGAGAGTGAGCTCCGTTCCTTCTCTCAATTGAAGTGGATGTAATTCTCCGGTTGGAACGTTATTCAAGATGTATGTTAACAACATTCTAAAGATTGATTCAGTACATCGTTTGACATGTTTCTACTGACTGTAACGGAACGTTTGGACATTTCGTCACGTTATAGTGGTCGCGCTTTGAGACTTTGGTTAGGGTGTTTGGTAAACAATTCGAAAGTAGCTAATTTGACATAAATAACGGACATTAACGAACAAATCAAGCATTTATTGTGGACCTGGGATTCCTAGGACTGCATTCTGATGAATTCATCAAATTTCCAGGACAAGGGTATTGTCTTATATGGGCAGAAAGCTTACACTTTTGTTAATGTAACTGCACTGTCCATTTATCATGTATTTTCTGGTTTCTGTTGAGTCCAACATGGTGGCTAAATTGGTCTAATCATCTGAGCTCCGTCTCAGATTATTGCATGGTTTATATTTCCGTAAAGTCTTTTTGAAATCTGACACAGCGGTTGCATTAASGAGAGGTATATCTATAATTCTATGTGTATTACTTGTATTATCATTTATATTTATGTTGAGTATTTCTGTTGAAACGATGTGGCTATGCAAAGTCACTTGATGTTTTTGCAACTCAGATTTTTTTATATAAATATGAACTTAATCAAACAAAACATGCATGTATTGTGTAACATGAAGTCCTATGAGTGTCATCTAATGAAAATAATCGAAGGTTAGTGATTAATTTTATCTCTATTCTGGTTTTTGTGAAAGCTATCTTTAGCTGGAAAAAATGGCTGTGGTTATTGTGGTTTTGTGCTGACCTAACATAATCGTTTGTAGTGCTTTCGCTGAAAAGCCTATTTGAAATCGGACACTTTGGTGGGATTAACAACAAGATTACCTTTAAAATGATATAAGACACATGAATGTCAGAGGAATTTTAATTATGAGATTTCTGTTTTTTGAATTTGGCGCCCTGCACTTCGACTGGCTGTTGTCATATCGATCCCGTTAACGGGACTGCAGCCATATGAAGTTAATTCGGGAGATGGTAACTCTTTAAACTCTAAAACGTAGCACATCTATAAACAGTCAACTTATTAATCATAACCTCGTATCATATCATCATTCTGAACAGTCATGACCTCCTTGCATCTGTAAAAACTTGAGCCTTACTTATGATTCAGTACTACACAAACTGGTTTAATTATATATTTACAAGCTAATTCAATGGGAACACAGGATAAATATGCACACTTTGCAACAAGGATGGAACTCTAGAGCTGAGAGTAGAATGACGCCGGAGAGGATGGCTGCTGTTTTATTGGCTCTTAACCTACCGTGCTATTTTGTTAGTTTTTTTGCATTGTTTATTTTGTACATAATGTTGCAGTTTCAAGTTCCTTGGTCTCCACATCACCAACAAACTAACATGGTCCAAGCACACCAAGACAGTTGTGAAGAGGGCACGACAAAACCAATTCCCCCTCAGGAGACTAAAAGATTTGACAAGGGTCCTCAGATCCTCAAAAGGTTCTACAGCTGCACCATCGATAGCATCCTGATGGGCTGCATCACTGCCTGGTATGGCAACTGCTCGGCCTCGGCCTGAAAGGCACTACATAGGGTAGTGCGTACGGCCCAGTACATCACCTGGGCCAAGCTTCCTGCCATCTAACCCTCCTGAACATCTAATCAAATGGCTACCCAGACTGATTTGCATTGCCCCCCCCCCCCCTTCTACGCTGCTGATACTCTCTGTTTTATTTTGCATAGTCACTTAATAAACTCTCTATCTACATGTACATATTACATCGACTAACCGGTGCCCCCGCACATAGACTCTGTACCGGTAACCCCGTATATAGCCTCGCTATTGTTATCTTACTGCTGCCCTGTACTTATTTGTTACTTTTATTTCATACAATTTTTTTGGTATTTTCTTAAACCTGCATTGTTCATTAAGGGCTTGTAAGTAAGCATTTCACTGTAAGGTTACTGTTGTATTCGGTGCATCTGACAAATACAATTTGATTTGATTTACTGGAGAATTAGTACGTTAAAACAGGTCCCTAGCGAAATGACAACAACATGGCTGCTTGTTATATAAGAGATGGAGAGGGACAGAGAAAGAGGGACAGAGACTCTTAACATTGGTACATTTAGAAACTACTCTCACCTACAGTAACCATATACTTTGCACACGAACCGTCACCCGCTTTGAGTAGAAATCATTAATGTATTTACGTGAAATGCCATGGGTTCGCCATGGATCTCTCTCGGGGGACAGGGCAGCCTTGGAAAAGGAGTCGGGTCTTTTCGTGGCATGCTGTAAGGCTCCGATTGTCCAAAATGGTTCTAACAAGTCTTCTACTGTTGTTCTTCTCTGTAGTTGTCTGGTATTCAGTGACTTGTCTTGTAGTCCTGAACAGAAATACAGAGTTTATTTTCCTTCCATTCGCTCTTGATGATGCTTCTTTAATTAAAGATAGGCTAGCCAGCCGTGTTGATGGTTCCCAGTGGGGTGATGAGAGTAGCGTAATACGATGCTTTGAGCAGAGTAGTAGAATGGTCCTACTTAAATTCACTTTCGAAGATACTTTACTTAGAACAGCTAATCAGTCGTACCAGTGATTGTACAGGGAGGTGAGTTCATCGTTTCTACCTCGTGTTGAGATTCAAAGTTCAAACCACTTTAAAAATGCAGCTGCAGCTTCACGCTTTTCTGGTCTGGTATGTTAATTTCTTAACCCATCATTTATACAATTCGTTTGAAAGGGGCGGTTCCGTCAGGCTGTAAAACAATTATCTCTTAAAGCTTCTCAAATCACATCCCTCTCTTAACAAAAACACTTTCATAATTTTAATATTACATGCACAACGCTTAGTATGAACACTTCACATACTTTCCAAGTTACAGTATTTCCTTTATAATCACAAAATAACCAACAAAATGACATTAGTGTTCTATAGATTGCCTCTGACCATTCCCTATGTTCTATGTTAAAAATATTGTTCCAGTATTTGCTTTTGAACGTGTTAGAGTTTCGGCGGGAAAAGTCTATTGAAATAAAGGACATTCCTTTGGTGAGTCTGGGAGAGGGAGACCTGAATCTTCTCCCCTTGATTTACAACAGGATGTGAGTTGTTAATCCCGACTAGTTATTTCCTCCTCACCTCTGCGGGTGAGAGGGTCTAATTGAAGTTATTCATTGCAAACCTGATCTGACCTATTTGGATTCTCGTGGACAATCATGACAGAGTAATGAGACTTAGTTGATAAAATGAATGGAAACTGTTGATAGCTATAGTCTTTAGCATAAACTACAATGGGAAATGTTGCGATTTGGCTTCTCACTATTGCTGCCTGATCCTGCCAATTATTATCTCCAGAGAAATAACTCGAAGAAGACATTTTTGTTGCCAAAAAAATAGTAATTTGCAGCTTCATTGGAGTGTTTCAATGTAATGACCTGGGGTGAGGTTCGCAAACTAGAAAAGGAACCAGATACCTTATCAATAGACTCCGACATACACGCATCCAGAATCACACACACACACACCACACACACACACACACACACACAACACACACACACACACACACACACACACACACACACACACACACACACACACACACACACACACACACACACACACACACAGTCTTGTACAGCTAATCTTGTGGGACACACAATTCAGTTCCACTCAATATCCAATTTCCCTAAACCCTAACCCGTACTCTTACCCTAACTCTAACCCAAAACCTAACCTTAACCCTAAACCTAACCCTAGCTCCTAACCTAAAACTAACTCTAGCTCCTAAACACTAATTCCAATCCTGACACTAATTCTACCTTAACCCCAAACCCCCTAGAAATAGCATTTGACCTTGCGGGACCAACATAATGTCCCAGTTGATAAAATGTTGTTGTTAAATTACTATTCTTGGACTTCTGGTCCCACCAATAGTTAAACATGTCCACACACACACTCACAACGCAGTCACACAAACCGACACATACACGCACGAGCACAGTCAAACACACAAGCGCACACACACAGTCAAGAACACACAAGCATGTGCGGGCAAGCACACACACACTCACAATCAAAATCCTACAGCGGGCAATTACATGGTAAGATCTGAGTGTCAGGGAAGCTGTTTCCTGCACTCTCCTGTTAGGGTGTCTACTGCACAAACTCTCACCTTCACACACACACACACACACACACACACACACACACACACACACACACACACACAACACACACACACACACCACACACACACACACACACACACACACACACACACACACACACACACACACCACACACAACACACACACACACACACAACAGGAAGCGCCTGTTAAGCTCTATCCCTTGAGAAAATCAAAAAGTTGTGACGTTTCTTAATTATTTCTTAATTTATTTTGGGGATATGTGTTTTTTGTTTGTTTATTATGAATGCTGCACTGTTGGAGCTAAAAACATAAGCATTTTGGCACCTGCGATAACATCAGCAAATTATGTATGCAACCAATAACATTTGAGTGACACAGGTCAACCCTTCACCTCCATACATCTTCCTATTGCACTCCCTTCTGCTCTTGTTGTCAATTCTGGTGAAGGTAAGAGGAATTGTCAGACCTGCTTTTTACAGCACAAAACAACATTCTCCTGCAGCTAGTCTCTCCTCTCCTCCAGTGTCACCAAAGGCAATCAATAGAAATATGAGCCTTAAAACGCAAAACGCTCTCTCCTCAGGAATACATCGGCGGGTGTTTCTGTTCTTTTCTACTGTGTTTTTTAAGTGAGTCTTGAACACTTGGTTCCTCTCTGGGAGAACACAAGAACGCCTCAACAGCGGGGAAATACACAGTGGGATCAGAGGAAACAGGGAACAGGGTTTGCTTGTACGTGCCTCTTGTGAAAATCTCTAGAGGCTGCTATTGCTGCTCGCCAATCTTGTGTTGGACTATCTCCTTAGTGTGCCAACTATCTCTGAGGAAGTGTCTGTGTTGTGTGTGTGTGTGTGTGTGTGTGTGTGTGTGTTGTGTTGTGGGTGTGTGTGTGTGTTGTGTGTGTGTGTTGTGTGTGTGTGTGTGTGTGTGTGTGTGTGTGTGTGTGTGTGTGTGTGTGTGTGTGTGTGGTGGTGTGTGTGTTCGGCTTCGTTCAAGAAGTGTTTATCCGTCTTGTGATGGATGGTGGCGTGTGGTTGGAAGTGTCGTGAGGCTCAGATATCACCTGTGAATCTAGCCAGTCAGTCATGCAGGTTTGGTCTGGTCTCTCTGGCACCTGGTGTAAACAGCAGTCATTCCTGATTATTGTATTCTTGTCAAGAGGAGCGGGGCTCCCTGTTAGGGGGGCTTGACCCCCCACTGCGTAGGAGACAGATATTTACTCCTGCCATGCCTCAAACACATTGTAAACTCTGTCTATTCCCTATATAGGGCACTACTTTTGACCAGGGCCTTTTGGGCCCTCATAGTACACTATGCAGGTAATAGGGTGCCATTTTGGAGGCAGGCTCTGCCTTTTTCCCCCAGGAGCTGTCAATAAACAGGCCTGATTTAACATCCTCCTTGGAGGGAGGGGAGTGTCCCTGGGTGCATCGACAGGGGTAGGGGCTTTGATCCTGGACTTACAGTTCAGACAGAGGTCCCTGGTTCACTCCATGGTCTGCTGGAGGTTATAAGTTGCATACCAAATGGCACCATTTTCCATTTACTGCACTACTTTTGACCAGGACCTATAAGGCTCAGATCAAATGTAGTGCACTATATAGGGGAAAGGAACGCAACCATAGCACCTGCAATGTCTTCTGCCACTAAGGACTGGCCTGGTGACTAGTGGTACTGTCACTGGCCCCTCATCCCACCAGGGATCATACTGAAGCCCCCAATCCAACGCTGAGCAATACAAGTGTGAAATGAGAAAGGTGTTTGGGTGAGATTGTGAGACGTGAACTGAAGTGGATTACCGAAGCAGTTCCCCCCCTTCACCCATCTCTTACTGTCATAGTAACGAATACTGTTTACTGTACTTCTTTTATGACCTGTCAGACTTTGCGTTCTCTTTATCTTTTCATAACATTCTCTTCTCTTCCAAACCATATAGGGCCTTCAAACTCACCTCTGGACCTTGAAGCCTGTTCCACTGCTTTTTTCCAATGTTGCTCTCTAATCAGGGACTGATTTAGACCTGGGACACCAGGTGGGGCAAGAACAGAAAACAGAAAACCAGCAGACTCCGGACCTCATAGGGTAAGAGTTCAATACCCCTGATATAGGGCTTCATTGACTGTAATTGACGATGGGGGTGGTAGCTCGCTAAGCGTCTTCATAATGGTGACACCACTGGTTTTGACACCATTCGAGACATAATGATGAAGTCATGGAGATCAGTTACCACCAGGGGTCATTGGAAGAGATGGGGTGTTAGGTAGCTGGATTCTTGGCTTGGCTCCGCAGCTGTTCCTGAGGACCAGGCCAGTACGCAACCAATTAGAGATGTCACCACTCAGGGCGTAAATGAGCCATCCAGATGACATCAGGCCCCGTGATTTTGGCCCTAATGTGTGTGAGGGTGCGTGTGTGTGGGTGTGCGTGCATGTGTGTGCTCACAGACCTAGTGCTCTTCCTAGTGCGCTGACAATGGAAGGACAGCAAAGTTTGGTTGTACCCCATACCACCTGTACATTTTTGTGTATGTTGGCGGGTTTTAACTCAGACATCTTTTACACTACATGCAAAGTAAACTCCTAGAGACCACATGAGGCTGCTGAGGGGAGGATGCCTCATAATAATGARTGGAATGGAGTAAATGGAATGGTATCAAACATATGGAAACTGTGTGTTTGATGTGTTCCATACCATTCCATTAATTCCGTTCCGGGCATTACTATGAGCCCGTCCTCCCCAATTAAGGTGCCACCGGCCACCTGTGCTAGAGCCATCTCGGCCACAACACTTTTTAGTCCAAAAGACACACCAATCTGGTTCACATCTGACTTTGTGAGGGAGTAAAGAGAAGACTCTAGCAGGGTGCTGCTGTCCTCCTTCTTATGACTTCATCAGGCGATCGGCTAATTAAGTCTCATTAGCAGGGACGTGGAAGGCAAGGCGCGCTGGAAAACTTCATTAATGAACAACATTCAGCCTGGGCATCATAATGACGTCCCCAGCCCACTCTTAGCATGAGACGCCACATTAACCTACACAGAAACCCATCCGGACCTCACAGCCCCATCGGACCTAGAAACAGCTTTACAACCAGATACACCAAACCACAGGAGGTTGGTGTCACCTTAATTGGGGAGGACAGGCTCGTGGTAATGACTGGAGCGGTATCAAATACATCACATGGTTTCCATGTGTTCGATGCCATTCCACGTGCGCCGTTACAGACATTATTATGAGCCACAACTGACTCTGGCCTATATAGTACAACTGGCTCTGGCCTATACAGTCAGACAGAGACCACAGGGTATTACTAACACAATCTATCTTTACATCATTTATCACTTTATAGCATTCCAGAGCCTTTGTTTGACATTAATTACAAGACAATTTTAATTGTTTTTTGTCTTTGTTAGTTGCATGTATTGCCTCATTGATTGCATCACCTTGACAAATGCTAAGTCTGCCTCTTATCCCTCTCTGTGGAGGTGTCAGGTGTGTCTAGACAGGCCACAAGAGAGAAACGAATGAGTTTGGCTGATGGGTGTGTGTAAATGCCTGCCTGCGTGGGTGCATGCGTGTGTGTGTGTGTGTGTGTGTATGTGTGTGTGTTGTGTGTGTGTGTTGTGTGTGTGTGTGTGTGTGTGTGTGTGGTGTGTGTGTGTGTGTGTGTGTGTGTGTGTGTGTGTGTGTGTGTGTGTGTGTGTGTGTGGGTGTGTGTGTGTGTGTGTGTGTGTGTGTGTGTGTGTATGTTGTGTGCGTATGTGTGTTGCTGTGCCGTGCGTGTGCGTGTGCGTGTGCGTGTGCGCGTGTATGTGGTGTGTGTGTGTGTGTGTGTGTGTGTTGTGTGTGTGTGTGTGTGTGTGTGTGTGTGTGTGTGTGTGTGTGTGTGTGTGTCTCTGTCTGTGTGAATTACACCACTACACTGACAGTAGAAGATTAGAAACACTTTCCTCCCTCTTTCTCTGATCAGATGATGGCCTCACGGGCGGAGATGGAGGGGAAAATATGTGGGATAGGATAGAGAAGAGTAGAGAGCCACTTGAGAATGTGAGTGATGTGACTGACATTGTGTCCCAAATGGCACCCTATTCCCAATTTACAGCCCTGGTCCCCCTATAGGGCTTTGGTCAAAAGTAGAGCACAATGTAGGGAATAGGGCGCCATTTTGAATGCAGCCTCTGAGTGCTAAGGTCAGGGTGGATGAGTAGAATGGACAGCATTGATGTTACTCACACTGTGTTATCTGGAGCAGCCAGACTGCAGAGTCCTAGGGAGGTAGACTTCCTCTAAGCTCATTTAGGAGATAGTACACACAGCCTGGTCACGCAGCCAGTGCACCTGCCGAGTGAAGATCACACTGACAGAGAGAGAGGAGAGAGAGAGAGAGAGATAGAGAGAGAGAGAGAGAGAGAGAGAGGTTTGCAAAGTGCCCAAAACAAAAAGAGATACAAGACAAATTACAAATCCTTGAATCAGTGGTCAGAGACTATCAGAATCACGTGGATACTCCAATTACAGAACAATAATTAATGGGAAAACTATGCACTCTACAACCCAAAAAGCCTTGTGGTGCTGATGATATTTTAAATTAAATTATCAAATATACATACCACAAATTCAAATTGGCTATACTCAAACTCTTCAACATTATCCTCACTGCAGGTATTTTCTCCGATATTTGAAAGCAAGGATTGATCACACCAATCGATAAAAATTTTGACAAATTTGTGTTAACAGCAACTTGGGGAAAAGTCTCTGTCGTATCATAAATAGCAGACTTCTTCATTTCCTTGATGAACACAATGCCTTGAGCAGATTGAATTTTTACCAAATTGTCACACAACAGACCACATTTATACCCTCCACACTGTAATAGACAAGTAAACCAAAACAAAAGCAAAATCGACTCATGTTTTGTAGACTTCAAGAAAGCATT
Source organism: Salvelinus sp. IW2-2015 (assembly GCF_002910315.2). NCBI lineage: Eukaryota > Metazoa > Chordata > Actinopteri > Salmoniformes > Salmonidae > Salvelinus > Salvelinus sp. IW2-2015. The sequence continues at coordinate 42,046,529 of NC_036848.1, forward strand.
TGATTCAATTTGGCGCAAAGGTCTTATTTATAAACTAATAGAAAGTGTTATTGGAGGGAAAACATTGGATGTTATTAAATCAATGTACACTAAAGACAAATACAGCCCCACATTGGAGGTACCATAATACCCATAAAACCTAGTGGTCAAACAGGGAAATGGTTCCCATAGGAGATTTTAGAAACACATAAGGGCTGTGTTTCGTGTAGGCTTACCGTTTTGATAACCATGTAAATCTCTCTCGGACAAGGTGACTTTTATCAGTATATTCGGCTCTGTTTACTCTCAGATTCGAAAATGCTAATTAGCATCATAGTTGACGTCATGCAAAACTACAAATCCCTGCAAGCTCCTGCACCTTATCTCTAGCTGACACTTTTGTGTAAATTGAAAACTTGCACATGCATTACTACATTAAGCTAACATTAGATAGCTAATCCAGAGATTCTTACCCTTCCCTCAATTCAGCAGTCTCGTCCAGATAATCATGGCATTTGTAGTTCTGTATGATATCCACATTAGCAGCTAATTACCATTTCATTTTTGAGGGGTAAATATACAGGCAAATATATTTTTGAAAGTTGCCTTGTCCTAGAGAGATTTACATGGTTATCAAAACGTCACAGCAGGGTAAGCCTACATGTAACACAGCCCCTGTTTGTGTTTCTAAAATCCCCTATGGGAAAAATGTATGTTGGAAAAACTATTGGAACCATTTCCCTGCTTGACAGCTAGGTTTTCTGGGTATTATGATTCATACTGTCGTACTCTATGTGTGGTTAAAATTGACAACAAGCAAACAACCTTTTTCCTCCAGGGACATAGAGTGAAACAGGGCTGCTCAATTAGTCCAACACTATTTAACATCTATATTAATGAATTGGCAAAAACATTATAAGAATCTGCAGCACCTGGTCTCACCCTACACAACACTGAAATCAAGTGTCTGCTGTATGCAGATGACCTGGTGCTCCCACCAGGTCATCTGGGGTTCTGAGGGGTTACAGCAGCACCTAGATCATCTGCACAGGTTCTGTCAGACTTGGGCTCTGACAGTTAACCTAAAAAAAAAGAATATAATGATATTCCAAAAGAGGCACGGATATCAGGATCACAAATATAAATTCTATTTGGACACAGTTCTATTAGAACACACCAAAAACTACACATATGCAGGACTAAATATCAGCATCAAAGGTAGCTTTCGCATTGTGAACGTGAACGAGCTGAGAGACAAAGCAAGGTGAGCATTCTGTGCCATTAAAAGGAACATTAAAATCGAAATTCTAATTAGAAATGTCAGAAAAAATCTATTCAGTCCAATTGCTCTATATGGCAGCGAAGTATGGGGTCCACTCTCTAATAATGAATTTAACAAATGGAACAAACATCCAATCGAAATACTGCATACAGAGTTTTGCAAGAGTGCATTGCAAGTGCAAAGGAAAACTCCAAATAACGCATTTATAGCAGAATTGAGCCAATACTCCCCCTCTTTGGAAAAAAAAGAGCCATCAAATTTTACAACCATCTAAAAACATGCGGCCCTGAAACATTTAATCATACAGCCCTACAATGTCAAGAGATGAAACAAGAGAACAGTCCCATCAGTCTGCTGGTTCTAAAGCTCAGTTCACTAACTCAAACCAAGCCCGTAGAGCCTCAGTACCGCACTCAGAAAACCTGGCGACACTAGATTATCACAAAGCAAATGGAATGACACCACAAAAAAACATTTCCTATTACACTGTGACAAATACTTAGACCTAAGATAATCTTTCATTCCCAAAAGTATCATTCAGTACAAAGAAAATGTGCCATTTTGTCATCCAAATATGCAGCCTCCTGCCACAATCTGAGGGACGCCCAGTAAAAAGTGCAACTTAATGTGAATAATATTGAGCCATTTTGTTCTGTTTTGGCTTTCATACCATGCCATGTGGTTTTCAGTCATGTTGAGACTGGCCTACTACTATTTGTATTTATTTATTAATATTGTTGGTGTAGTTGCTGTTCATGGTAACACCATTTCCATTACTACTACTATTAATATTGATGGTTTATTGCTGTTGGTCCAACCATTGTTGTTATATGTGTACGTTGACAATGTAAGTAATTGAACTTGCCATGTCAATAAAGTACTGAATTGAATTGAATTGACTTGAAAAAGAGAGAGAGAGAGAGAGAGCGAAAGAGATGGCTGCGGACTGAGGTGAGAGAACTTAAAGAGGCACATATGGCACTGAAGGAGGAGGTGAGAAAGCTGAGGTGTGACAGAGAGCAGGACACTCCTCTAGAGAAGCGTGCAGAACAGCCCACCTCAGACCCAGACCACAACCTCAACACCACAAGGGGACACACAACACAGGACCCACCAACCCAACAGACCCCACCCCCTCCTAACACCCCCCTGCAGCTCCCCTGATAGCCCTCCTGACAACCCCCACACATGTTTACATTTTTAAATTTAACTAGGCAAGTCAGTTAAGAACAAATTCTTATTTACAATGACTGCCTACCAAAAGGCAAAAAGCCTCCTGCAGGGACGTGGGCCTGGGGCCTGGGATTAAAATAAATAAATAAATACAATTTAAATACAGGACAAAACACACATCACGACAAGAGAGACAACACAGCACTACATAAAGAGAGACCTAAGACAACAACATATCAAGGCAGAAACACATGACAACACAGCATGGTAGCAACACAACATAACAACAATATGGTAGCAACACAAAAAGGTAGCAGCACAAATGGTACAAATGGTACAACATGGTACAAACATTATTAGACACGGTCAACAGGACAAAGGTCAAGAAGGTAGAGACAACAATACATCACACAAAGCAGCTACAACTGTCAGTAAGAGTGTCCATGATTGAGTCTTTGAATGAAGAGATTGAGATAAAACTGTCCGGTTTGAGTGTTTGCTGCAGCTCGTTCCAGTCGCTAGCTGCAGCGAAATAAAAAGAGGAGCGTGTGTGCTTTGGGGACCTTTAACAGAATCTGACTGGCAGAACGGGTGTTGTATGTGAAGGATGAGGGCTGCAGTAGATATCTCAGATAGAGGGGAGTGAGGCCTAAGAGGGTTTTATAAATAAGCATCAACCAGTGGGTCTTGCAACAGGTATACAGAGATGACCAGCTTACAGAGGAGTATCGAGTGCAGTGGTGTGTCCTATAAGGTGCATTGGTGGCAAATCTGATGGCCGAATGGTAAAGAACATCTAGCCGCTCGAGAGCACCCTTACCTGCCGATCTATAAATTATGTCTCCGTAATCTAGCATGGGTAGGATGGTCATCTGAATCAGGGTTAGTTTGGCAGCTGGGGTGAAAGAGGAGCGATTACGATAGAGGAAACCAAGTCTAGATTTAACTTTAGCCTGCAGCTTTGATATGTCCTGAGAGAAGGACAGTGCACCGTCTAGCCATATTCCCAAGTACTTGTATGAGGTGACTACCTCAAGCTCTAAACCCTCAGAGGTAGTAATAACACCTGTGGGAAGAGGGGCATTTTTCTTACCAAACCACATGACCTTTGTTTTGGAGGTGTTCAGAACAAGGTTAAGGGTAGAGAACGCTTGTTGGACACTAAGAAAGCTTTGTTGTAAAGCATTTAACACAAAATCCGGGGAGGGTCCAGCTGTTTATAAGACTGTATCATCTGCATATAAATGGATGAGAGAGCTTCCTACTGCCTGAGCTATATTGTTGATGTAAATTCAGAAGAGCGTGGGGCCTAGGATTGAGCCTTGGGGTATTCCCTTGGTGACAGGCAGTGGCTGAAACAGCAGATTTTCTGACTTTATACACTGCACTCTTTGAGAGAGGTAGTTCGCAAACCAGGCCAAAGACCCCTCAGAGACACCAATACTTCTTAGCCGGCCCACAAGAATGGAATGGTCTACCATATCAAAAGCTTTGGCCAAGTCAATAAAAATAGCAGCACAATATTGCTTGGAATCAAGGGCAATGGTGACATCATTGAGGACCTTTAAGGTTGCAGTGACACATCCATAACCTGAGCGGAAACCAGATTGCATATCCGAAAGAATACTATAAACATTAAGAAAGCCAGTTGATTACTGACAAGTTTTTCCAACACTTTTGATAAACAGGGCTAAA
>NC_036848.1:42050757-42053322 GCF_002910315.2 Salvelinus sp. IW2-2015
TTGATGAAACTGGCTCTCATGAGGACCGCCACAGGAAAGGAAGACCCAAAGTTACCTCTGCTGCAGAGGATAAGATTCATAGCACTTAATGGTTTTTGCAACTGCACTTGAAGAACTTTCAAAGTTTGTGAAATGTTCCAGATTGACTGACCTTCATGTCTTAAAGTAATGATGGRCTGTCATTTCTCTTTGCTTGTTTGATTAATTGAAATGCGTTCCAGGTGACTACCTTGTGAAACTGTTTGAGAGAATGCCAAGAGCGTGCAAAGCTGTCATCAAGGCAAAGGGTGGCTACTTTGAAGAATCTCAAATATAAAACATATTTTGATTTTTTAACACTTTTATGATTCCATATGTGTTATTTTGTAGTTTTGATGTATTCACTATTATTCTACAATGTAGAAAACTGTGAAAACTTTTGAATGGTACTGTATATATTTYGTTTTTTTGGTATTTTATTAGGATCCCCATTAGCTGTTGCAAAAGCAGCAGCTACTCAAATCAAATCAAATKTTATTGGTCACATACACCTGGTTAGCAGATGTTAATGCGAGAGTAGAAAAATGCTTGTGCTCCTAGTTCCGACAATGCAGTAATATCTAACAAGTAATCTAACAAATTCACAACAACTACCTTATACACAGAAATGTAAAGCGATGAATAAGAATATGTGCATATAAAAATATGGAGCGATGGCCGTGCGGCATAGGCAAGATGCAGTAGATGGTATGAAATACAGTATATGCATATGAGATGAGTAATGTTGGATATGTAAGCATTATTAAGGTGGCGTTATTTAAAGTGACTAGTGATACCTTTATTAAGTATTTATTTAAGTGGCCAGAGATTTGAGTCTGTATGTTGGCAGTAGCCGCTCTATGTTAGTGATGGCTGTTTTACAGTCTGATGGCCTTGAGATAGAAGCTGTTTTTCAGTTTCTCGGTCCCAGCTTTGATGCACCTGTACTGACCTCGCCTTCTGGATGATAGCAGTGTGAACACGCAGTGGCTTGGGTGGTTGTTGTCCTTGATTATCTTTTTGGCCTTCCTGTGACATCGGGTGCTGTAGGTGTCCTGGAGGGCAGGTAGTTTGCCCCCGGTGATGCGTTGTGCAGACTAGCATGATATGGCACTACCCTCTGGAGAGCCTTGCGATTGAGGGCGGTGCAGTTGCCATATCAGGCGGTGATACAGCCCGACAGGATGCTCTCGATTGTGCATCTGTAAAAGTTTGTGAGTGATTTAGGTGACAAGCTAAATTTCTTGNTAAAAACTGTAACTCAGCCCCTCGGGAATATTCACTGTCTTCTTGGTAACCAACGCCAGTGTAGATTTGACTTTGTGTTTTACATTATTCTCCTGCTGAAAGGTAAATTAATCCCCCAGTGTCTAGGATTTTGCCTGTGMGTAGCTCTATTCTGTTTTTTTATCCTGAAAACTGCCCAGTCCTTAACGATTACAAGCATACCCATGACATGATGCAGCCACGACTATGCTGGAAAATATGGAGTGGTACTCAGTAATGTGTTGTATTGGATTTGCCCCAAACATAACACTTTGTATTCAGGACAAAATGTTAATTTCTTTGCCACATTTTTTTAAGTATTACTTTAGTGCCTTGTTACAATCAGGATTCACATTTTGGAATATTTTTATTCTGTACAGGCTTCCTTCTTTTCACTCTGTCAAGTAGGTTAGTATTGTTGATCCATCCTCAGGTTTCTCCTATCACAGCCATTAAACTCTGTAACTGTTTTAAAGTCACCATTGACCTCATGGTGAAATCCCTGAACCGTTTCCTTCCTCTGAATTAGAATGGATGCCTGTATCTTTTTAGTGACTGGGTGTATTGATACACCATCCAAGTTGTAATTAATAATTTCACCATGCTCAAAGGGTTATTCAATGTCTGCTTTATTTTATTTTTACCCATCTACCAATAGGTGCCCTTCTTTGCGAGGCATTGGAAAACCTCCCTGGTCTTTGTGGTTGAATCTGTGTTTGTAATTCACTGCTCAACTGAGRGACCTTACAGATAATTGTATGTGTGGGGTACAGAGATGAGGTAGTCATTAAAAATAATGTTAAACACTATTATTGCACAGAGTGAGTCCATGCAACTTATTATGTGACTTCTTAGGCACTTGCACTCTGTGCAATAATAGTGTTTATTTATTACTTCTGTACTTATTTAGGCATGCCATAACAAAGGGGTTGAATACTTAATGACTCAAGACATTTCAGCTTTTGTTTTTTATTACTTGAAAACTGTGAAGGATTTATATGGGCTGCAATTTCTGAGGCTGGTAACTTCCACACAAAGGTTTATTAGAACAGACAGACATACTCCTCAGTTTCATCAGCTGTTCTGGTGGCTGGGTTCAGATGATCCCGCAGAGTGAGAACCCAGGATGTGTGTAGAGGTCCTTGGGTCCGCTGGCGTGCGTTTTACTCGGGCTTCTGCGGTTGTGTTAGGCAAGCATACCACGTGTAAGGACACATACTGCACCAAATTTATCTTAAAACAACCATTGTTTGCTATTCGGTAAACGAATATATAACATTA
>NC_036848.1:42059877-42063997 GCF_002910315.2 Salvelinus sp. IW2-2015
AATTATGATTAATTCACTTTTACATGTATATCCTACTACCAGTCACTTTTTATGTATAAGCCTACCTCAAACATTCAAGTACCCCTGCACATTGAATAAGGTACTGACGCTGACCTGTTTGTACAGTGCCTTCAGAAAGTATTCACGTCCCTTAACTTTTTCCACATTTTGTTGTGTTACAGCTGGAATTTAAAATATATATGTATTAAATTTAGATTTTTTTTTGTCACTGGCCTACACACAATACTCCATAACGTCAAAGTGGAATGATTAATTTGAAACGTTTACTAAATAAATAACCTCTTAATGATTAAGGATCGTACCCTGAAATGAATGTAGGAAAATATAACACATTAGATCTGATAAAAGATAATACAAACAAAAAAACATGCATTTTCAATTATGTTTTTTGTTCCATCATCTTTGAAATGCAAAAGAAAGGCCATAATATAATATTGCAGTGTAGGCGCAATTTAGAGTTTGGCCACTAGGTGTTAGCACTGTGTGCGTGCAAAGTTTCAGATTGATCCAGTGAAGCGTTGCAATACTGGACATTACTTTGTATCAAGTCTGCCCAAATGTGTCGAATTGGTCAATTAATACAGTACATTTTCAAGTACATAACTATAGTGCACATACAAAAATGATATGTTAATACAAAATTGCAGTTTACACACTCCCAGGAATGTCATACATGATGAATCATTAGCTTATACACTAACTTTCACACATCTATATGGCCTTGCGTTGTGGGTGTGGAGCCAGAGACAGCAGGGGTTCAAACTGTAGAACCCAGTTCCTACATTTGAATATAAAAATTGATTTTATCAAACAAAACTATGCTACATTTTGTCCCTGGGACCCTCAGGATGACAAATCAGAGCAATAATACTGAATGTAAGAACATTATTTACCTTCAAAGGGGAATGTATCAAACCAGTTGCCGTGATACGTTTTTGTTGTTGTGCACTCTCCTCAAACTATAGCATGGTATGTTTTCACTGTAATAGCTACTGTAAATTGGACAGTGCAGTTAGATTAACAATAATTTAAGCTTTCTGCCCATATAAGACATGTATGTGTCCTGGAAAGTTTGCTGGTATGTTAATTCTTGAGAATACAGGGGGTAATATTTTCGAATTAGCATAATTTGCTCTACAGATTAAACTGCCTCTTATTCAATTATTGCTCTTACTATATGCATATAAATAATACCATTGGAAAGAAAACAATCCCTAGTTTCTAAAACCGTTTCAATTTTGTCTCTGAGTGATACAGAAGTCATTCCACAGCACTTTCCATGACCAAGAACATAAAATCAAGATGTGTTATGCTGGCTTCAAAGCTCTGCCTATATATGGTCGTGCCCCCTATGACCCGAAACACACCTCATTGGCCTTCCTCTGGGTGACAAGAGGACGTCAGAGGAAAAATATCTTGTTTATCTGGGACTGACGTGAAATNCAGGATATAACCCCACCCACTTTGCCAAAGCACCGCCCCCACACCACTAGAGGGATATCTTCAACTACCAATTTACCACTCATTTTGGAGTCACCTTTATTGTAAATAAAAATAGAATACGTTTATAAACACTTCTACATGAATGTGGATGCTAGCATGTTTACAGATAGTCCTGAATGAATCGTGAATAATGATGAGTGAAAAAGTTAGAMGCACAAATATTATACCCCCAAGACATGCTAACCTCTCACCATTAAAATAAAAGTGGAGGTAAATTATTTTTGTGTGTGTATGATATTTATGCCTCTGTAACTTTCTCACTCATCAATACTCACAATTAATTCAGGATTATCCGTAATCATGGTAGTAAACTTGCTAGACCCGGTGTTAACAGAGTGAGGAAGGAAAGGAGGGATTGGGCGATAGGGAAGATAGACCCAAGATGATGGGGTGAGAGGATAAAAAAGAGTGTGGTGGGCGACKTTGAATGTCACTGAGCTCTTCAGCAAGGCCATTTTACTGCCAATGTTTRTTTATGGAGATTGCAATGGGTGTGGCTGAAATAGCAGAATCCACTAATTTGAAGGGGTGTCCACATACTTTTTTATATATAGTGTTTTATTCTGCTTCTCCATCAAGTTCGCTGATGACACAACATTAGTAGGCCTGCTCACCAACAACAATGAGACAGCCTGCAGGGAGGAGGTAGGCACTCTGACGGAGTGGTGTTAGGTAAACAACCTCTCCCTCAATGTTAGTAAAACAAAGGAGCTGATCGTGGACTTCAGGAGGAACCAGGCTGGACACACCCCCATCCTCATCAACGATGCCACCGTGGAGATGGTCAATAACTTCAARTTTCTCGGCATACACATCTCAGAGACATCCCGAACGCACTGCAAGTGTCGCAGGAAGGCCAAGAAGATCATCAGGGACAACCAGCCACCCAAGCCATGCCCTGTTCTCCCTTTTTCAATCACTCGGACGTGGGCAGTACAGGAGCATCATGACAAAGCAGACAAAGGAGTCCAAAAAGCTACCTCTAAACTTTGTTCAAACTAGTCAAACTACGTTTCTAATTCATCCTCAGGATAATTCATCCTCCTATAATATCTCATGCGGAAAGTAGTTGGTTCAATAGAAAAGTAAAATTAGTAAGCGCGTGTCCTCTTCCTCGCACGCCGACAGACTGATATTGTCCCGGGATGTCTTTGTACAAAAACACAATAATGTTGCTCGTTTTTGAAGAAACAAGCCTGAAATCTGAAACAAATACTGTTGACATCTAGTGGAAGCCATAGAATTGCAATCTGGAGCTGGAATTGCATAGGACCAATAGCTTCCCATTATAGAGGCCTGGGACCTCAACAAAACAAAAAATCCAGTTGGTTTTTCTTTGAATTTAGCCTGCCCATATCAATTGTGTTATAGTCTCAAGCATTATTTTAACATTTCTAGAAACTTCAAAGTGTTTTCTATCCAATGCTACCAATTATATGCATATCCTGGCTTCTGGCCTGAGTAACAGGCAGTTTACTTTGGGCATGACAGTCAGGCGGAAATTCAGGAAAATAGCTCTAAGAAGACTTTACTTAATTAGTAAACGTTTCAAATAAATCATTCCACTTTGACGTTATGGAGTATTGTGTGTAGGCCAGTGACAAAAAAAAATCTAAATTTAATACATATATATTTTAAATTCCAGCTGTAACACAACAAAAATGTGGAAAAAGTTAAGGGACGTGAATACTTTCTGAAGGCAGCGTACAAAACAGGTCAGCGTTCAGTACCTTATTCAATGTGCAGGGGTACTTGAATGTTTGAGGTACTTTTGAGGTGGCTTATACATAAAAAGTGAATGGTAGAAGGATATACATGTAAAAGTGAATTAATCATAATTGTTTTTCCACCAAAAGGGCTTTATTACGGACAGAAATACTCCTCAGTTTCATCAGCTGTCTGGGTGGCTGGTCTCAGATGATCCCGCAGGTGAAGAAGCAGATGTGGAGGTCCTGGGCTGGCGTGGTTACACGTGTCGCTGCGGTTGTGAGGCAGCAGACCACGTGTAAGGACATACTGCCAAATTTTCTAAAACAACATTGGAGGCGCTTATGGTAAAGAAATTAACATTACATTCTCTGGAAACAGCTCTGGTGGATATTCCTGCAGTCAGCATGCCAATTGCACGCTCCCTCAAAACTTGAGACATCTGTGGCCTTTTATTGTCCCCAGCACAAGGTGCACCTGTGTAATGATCATGTTGTTTAATCAGCTTCTTGATATATGCCACAGCTGTCAGGTAGATGGATTATCTTGACAAAGGAGAAATGCTCACTAACAGGGATGTAAAACAATTTGTGCACAACATTTGAGAGTAATAAGCTTTTTGGGCGTATGGAACATTTCTGGGATTTTTTATTTCAGCTCATGAAACATGGGACCAACACTTCACATGTTGTGTTTATATATTTGTTCAGTAGATAATAACAACTGTAGCAGTGATGAATAAACACATGACCATAGGGTGAAATAAAAACATATTTTTTATGTATAAAAAGCAAAAAAATATACATATTAAACACTGCAACAGTGATGAATGTCGTTGCAGTGGGGTGGTGGTGAAATGTCCATAAGGGGGGTAGCAGGGGGGGGGGAT
>NC_036848.1:42064273-42073819 GCF_002910315.2 Salvelinus sp. IW2-2015
GATAGAAATGTGATGTTCAGTGAATTTTAATGGGTAGTGCAAGTGTGTTGCCTAATGTGACAACCGTGTAATGTACGATAATTTACAGTACTGTAGCATACTACAGTCAAAGGGCAATTTTGAAACTTCTTGTACATTTTTTTGCTATTGGATTAGCTGAACATATTATGTTGTTTTTTTGTGATTAAACCAATGTACAATGTATGAAAATCCACCACATACTTGTGAAAATAATACCAAAGCGATAAAGAAACTGATGTATCTCACATAATATTTTACATTTGTCAGTAGCTCCAAAAGTATTGGGACAGTGACACATGTTTGTTGTTTTGACTCTGTACTCCAGCACATGGATTTTAAATGATACAATGACTATGAGGTTAAAACTGCACTGTCAGCTTTAATTTGAGGGTATTTTCATCCATATCAGGTGAACCATTTAGAAATTAAAACACTTTCTGTACATAGTCCCCCTATTTTTAGGGACCAAAAGTACTGGACTAATTATTTACAGTACCAGTTCAAAAGTTTGGACACCACTTACTACATTCAAGTACATTTTTACTATTTGCTACTGTTAAAGGATTTTTAATTCCTATATGTTTATCAACCAATTCAATTAAACACTCTGCCACATTCATACGAATTTGTAAGATACTATTGCATAAAATGGACAGAAAACCAGTCTCAAAATAAATTCAATCAATAGCGTTTATTTCTCGAGAAGTACTGACCATAGTACAATTTACATCAGGTTAATAATTCTAAGTCAAATGTATACATATTTAGTCATTATTCATAAAAATCTCATAACAGCAACATTTTAGAATAATAGTGAAGACATCAAAATTATGAAATAAACACATATAGAATCATGTAGGAACCAAAAAGTGTTAAACAAATCAAAATATATTTTAGTTTTAGATTCTTCAAAGTAGCCTTGATGACAGCTTGGCACACTCAACATACCGGTGAAATTGGAGGGCGCACAGTTCAAATAAATAATCGTAATATTAAACATTATAAACATACAAGTATCTTATACTTTTAAAAGACTAAATTCTTGTTAATCTTAACTGCGTTGTCCGATTTACAATATGTTACAGCGAAAGCATACCATGCGATTGTCTGAGGACGGCGTGCCCACATCAAACATATCTTTAACAACACACAGGCCTTCATAAAATAACAAATAGCGATTAAATAAATCACCCTTTCCCCATCTTTTTTCCTCTGTTTGCAATCCAGGGTCCGCAGCTACAACATGCATTGGTCGTCTTTTGTTAGATTAAAATCCTTCTTTTATCCCAAAAAGTCTGTTTTAGTTGGCGCCATCGATTTCATAATCCACTCGATCAAAACAATTTGCAGACAAAGGAGTCAAAGACAAAAAGCTACCTCTAAACTTTTGTTCGAACCAAGTCAACTACGTTTCTAATTCATCCTCAGGATAATTCATCCTCCTATTAATATCTCATGCGGAAAGTAGTATGTTCAATAGAAAAGTAAAATTAGTAAGCGCGTGTCCTCTTCCTCGCACGCCGACAGACTGATATTGTCCCGGGAGTCTTTGTACAAAAACACAATATGTTGCTCGTTTTTGAAGAAACAAGCCTGAAATCTGAAAACAAATACTGTTGACATCTAGTGGAAGCCATAGGAATTGCAATCTGGGAGCTGGAATTGCATAGGACCAATAGCTTCCCATTATAAGAGCCTGGGACCTCAACAACAACAAAAAATCCAGTTTGGTTTTCTTGGAATTTAGCCTGCCATATCAATTGTGTTATAGTCTCAGCATTATTTTAACATTTCTAGAAACTTCAAAGTGTTTCTATCCAATGCTACCAATTATATGCATATCCTGGCTTCTGGGCCTGAGTAACAGGCAGTTTACTTTGGGCATGCAAGTCAGGCGGAAACTCAGGAAAATAGCTCTAAGAAGATTTACGCTATACGGGAACAGTTCCCTTATACTTGGGACGGTTGAAGCTAACCTGCGCTATGTGATTAATTGCTCACAGTCCCAACCCTGATCCGTGTAGCACCCCCGCCAATCACCCACGAGTAGCACAAGCTAGCATAGCTCACAAGTACTTGTAGCATCTAAATATACTTAAATCACAAGTCCAAGGACACCAGATGAAAGATAACAGGTCTTGTGAATAAAGCCACCATTTCAGATTTTTAAAATGTTTACAGGGAAGACAGAATATGTAAATCTATTAGCTAACCACAGTTGCGAATGACACGATATTTTTACCAGGCCAGATTCGGCTAGGCGCCCAGTCAGTTCACTGCACAACAGATATGATATAACATTCGTAAATTGGGTCTTACTTGGCTGATCTTTCATCAGAATGTTGATTCAAAGTGCCTTTGTCAAATGAGTCGTTGGGTCCGTTCAGAATTCTCCTTGCCCACTCCATTTAAGCACAGGTACCGGTCGAGTGGCACCGGATCTCAAACGTAAAGACAACGGGAACACCACAAAACTCCCGAAAAAAATTCAAATATCTAAATTAGAACTGATATTGAAAAAACATTACATTACGATATATGGTCACATGTATCAAACAAACTTCGAGACGGGAGATAATATGGCACGTACAACAGAAGACAATCGCAGCTACAAAGTCGCGACGATTATAGAGAACCGGAAGGTTGTTCGGTCACGCACAAAGAATTAGCTTCTCCATTTCACGTCAGTCCCAAAAGAAAAAAACTAACAAAGATTTTTCCTCTGACGGTCCTCCTTGTCACCAGAGGAAGGCCATGAGGTGTGTTTCGGGTCATAGGGGGCACGACCATATATAGGCAGAGCTTTTGACACAGCATAACACATCTTGATGTTTATGTTCCTTGGTCATGGAAAGTGCTGTGGAATGACTATTTGTATATCACTCAGAGACAAAATTGAAAACGTTTAGAAACTAGGGATTGTTTTCTTTTCCATGGTATTATTTATATGCCATTAGTAAGGAGCAATAATTAAAAGAGGCAGTTTCAATTCTGTAGAGCAAATTATGCTACATTCGAAAATATTACCCCCTGTATTCTCAGAATTAACATACAGCTAAACTTTCCCAGGACAAACATGTCTTAATGGGCAGGAAAGCTTAATTTATTGTTTAATTCTAACTGCACTGTCCCAATTTACAGTAATCTATTACAGTGAAAACATACCATGCTTAAGTTTGAGGAGAGTGCACAACACAACAAAACGTATCACGGCAACTGGTTTTGATGACATTCCCCTTTGAAGTAAATAATGTTTCTTACATCAGTATTTGCTCTGATTTGTCACTGAGGGTCCCAGGACAAAATGTACATAGTTTTGTTTGATAAAATAATTTTTATATTCAAATGTAGGAACTGGGATTCTAACAGTTTGAACCCTGCTGTCTCTGGCTCCACACCCACAACGCAAGGCATATAGATGTGTGAAAGTTAGTGTATAAGGCTAATGATTCCATTCATGTATGAATATTCCTGGGAGTGTGTAAACTGCAATTTTGTATTAACATATCATTTTTGTAGTGCACTTATAGTATTGTACTTGAAAATGTACTTATTAATTGACCAATTCGACACATTTGGGCAGACTTGATACAAAGTAATGTCAGTATTGCAACGCTTCATGGATCAATCTGAAACTTGCACGCACACAGTGCTAACACCTAGTGGCAAACTCTAAATTGCGCCCTAACACTGCAAATATTATATTATGGCCTTTCTTTTGCATTTCAAAGTGATGGAACAAAAAACATAATTGGAAAAATGCATGTTTTTGTTTGTATTATCTTTATCAGATCTTAAGTGTTATATTTTCCTACATTCATTTCCAGGGTACGATCCTTAATCATTAAGAGGTTATTTTATTTAGTAAACGTTTCAAATTAATCATTCCACTTTTGACGGTTATGGAGTATTGTGTGTAGGCCAGTGACAAAAAAAAATCTAAATTTAATACATATATTTTAAATTCCAGCTGTACACAACAAAAATGTGGAAAAAGTTAAGGGACGTGAAACTTTCTGAAGGCACTGTACAAAACAGTCAGCGTCAGTACCTTATTCAATGTGCAGGGGTACTTGGACATGTTTGAGGTAGGCTTATACATAAAAAGTGACTGGTAGTAGGATATACATGTAAAAGTGCATTACATCATAATTCGTTTTTCCACACAAAAGGGTTTATTACGACAGAAATACTCCTCAGTTTCATCAGCTGTCTGGGTGGCTGGTCTCAGATGATCCCGCAGGTGAAGAAGCCAGATTGTGGAGGTCCGGGCTGGCGTGGTTCACGTGGTCTGCGGTTGTGAGGCAGCAGACACGTGTAGGACATACTGCCAAATTTCTAAAAACAACTTGTTGGGCTTTAGGTAAAGAAATTAACATTAATTTCTTTCCCATATGTGATCAA
The DNA here is from genome assembly GCF_002910315.2 of Salvelinus sp. IW2-2015. Lineage (NCBI taxonomy): Eukaryota > Metazoa > Chordata > Actinopteri > Salmoniformes > Salmonidae > Salvelinus > Salvelinus sp. IW2-2015. The sequence continues at coordinate 42,068,699 of NC_036848.1, forward strand.
GGGTGTGATAATTGAAGGCAAATTTCACAATGTAATCAAATGAAAGAAATGAAATAAACTATGTTTAGCAGGCACTAGTTTGCATCAAGCCTGTCTTGAGCCTTTGCCCATAGGTTTTAATTGAAATTGCAGTAACTATACACATTATTGATGCACCCGGGGGAAAACCTTTTGTCATGGCGAATCCAAGCCTGACATACTGTAGGTCTGGATTGAAACCATTGCATGCCTCATCCATGGCCTGAAGGAGGGTGGTATGCCCATGGGGATGGCAATTATACATCTTCCAACTATATTGTAATTGTGTATTGTATTTTACAGTATTGTATTGTGCTTATGTATTGCAATGGTCCTGTACATGGCTCAGTTCATAAGATCATGGCACTAACACCAGACTTTGATTCCCACTGGGGTCAGATACCAAAATGTGTGGACTGTTGTTACTTTGGATAAAAGTGTCTGCTACATAAATGGCATATATTGCGTTATTACTGTACTGTATTGAAAATGTTCTTAGAGTTTTGAAACAACTGCCTTTTTTGATAATCTGTTTTGAGTTTTGTACTAAAAGATGTGAAAATGTATCACATACTTGTGAARATTGCACCAAAGCGATTAAATAAAACTGTACTRCACTGTAGAAGCTCGAAACACAAGCATTTCGCTGCACCTGCTGTAACATCTCCTAATCGGTGTACGCAATCCTCACACTTTGGTTTGATTTGTTACATACAGTACATCTCTGATCTTGTTAAATTTTTAACATAATACTCATCATCATAATAGTAGATTTGAGTATACAAAACATTAAGAACACCTGCTCTTTCCATGATATAGTCTGACCAGCTGAATCTAGGTGAAAGCTATGGTTCTATATTGATGTCACTTTTTAAATACACTACAATCAGCRTAGATGAAGTGGAGGAGAAAGAAGGATTTTTAAGCCTTGAGACAATTGAGACATGGATTGTGTATGTGTGCCATTCAGAGGCAGTGGCATGTAGTCATGGCTGTCAAGGGAAGCCAGTCTTCCCCAAAGATTTTACCAATACATTATTATGTTTTCATAGTTTTCTGTCAATTAGCAAGTCRCTGAATGTCTCCGGAGAAATCATCCGAGCGAGGGAAACAGCGCCCCTSTGTCAGAGTATGTGAAGCCCATGTATCTGATGCTGTCTGGACCGAAAGAGTATATTATGTTGCCATCATAGCATTTGATTGATTGATGCCAGCAAGCATTTGGCCTCCCTTGATAAAAAAAAGTATAAAACAATCAGCGCTCAACTGTGGGTAGTCCTGACGCAGCAAAAAAAAAACACAATGGAGGCCAGTTTGGATTTGGCTTTACACCAATCAAATCACTTTCTCAGCAAAACTTGTCTGGTTTCTGGTCTGCTTGTGTTGATATCCTGCAGTAGCTAGCTTGCTAAATTGGCCCTTTCCTAAGCCATGGATGGAGATGGGGATTTGGACTAGTGGTTTTGACTTAATTCTCTGTACAGGCCAATGACGATGATGACGTTTCTGATCTAACCATAACTTAATATGTTGTGCCACTGGCCTAAGACGATTAAAGTTCAATATGTAGCCTASATGTAGCCTAGTAGGCTCACGTTAAGTAGCTAGATAGCTGGTTCACTAATGCCCATAAGAKGAAGTTAGGCTAGCAAGCATTTTAGCTAGGTAGCCTATTACAACAAAAACTAAAAGTGTACTACCGTATGACAGAGCCATAGACAGGTTTGCCAAAATTAAAGAGAGGAGGATGGTATTGGCATTCAACTAGTCTACAAGTAGGGTGAGTCAACATGGTTTGTTTTACTTGCGTGTGCACACGCACACACACAACATTAACAATGTCTACACTGTATTTCTGATCAATTTGATGTTATTTTAATGGACCAAAAATTAGCTTTTCTTTCAAAAACAAGGACATTTCTAAGTAACCCCAAACTTTTGAACGGTAGTATATATTCTTGAGTTAATTCTGGAGATGGTAACTCGGTAAACAACTGCTCCAGTGGTGCCCCAAAATTCCTAATGAGTTAATTGTTACATGATTAATTTAATCCAGTAACAATTAAACATAGTGGGTAATTATTCAATAAATAACAGTCATCACATTAATGAGAGTCATGTCACRACACTAGACATAAAGCTTAAACTAACTCGGCATCTATAGATGCTCCGCATATAAACAAAGATTGAATAACACTTAATGCAATCGCCGTGTTAGATTTTTTTAAATAACTTTAGTATGACATACAGCTTACGTTATAGCGAGACAGCGCCTGCAAATGTAACATTTTGTTTAAAATAAAATCGATAGCCCATTGCCTAAAACCAGAATTAAGTTGGACCTGCCTGTTCATTCATATTGTAACGACTCCTACGCGAAGGTGGCTCCCTTCCTGTTCGGGTGGCGCTCGGCGGTCGTCGTCACCGGCCTACTAGCTGCTACTGACTTTTCCTCCCCTCCTTAATTGTTTAGTGGTTACACCTGTTTGTGGTTAGGGTGATTAGTGGGGCTTTATTACCCAGCAGCCGCCTGCTGGGTGTGCGGGATTGTTTTGTGTACAGGTTGTCATGCTTGTGTGTCACGGTTAAGTGTACGTTGTCTCTTTGGATATTAGAGTTCTCATTTGGAGTGGCGTCGTGTTCACCTATTTTTGTGTGGATTAACCTGTTGAGGACAGAGGGCGCTGTTTTCACTTTGGGGGAAAATCGTGCCAATTTAAATGGCCTCGTACTCAATTCTTGCTCGTAAATATGCATATTATTATTACTATTGGATAGAAAACACTCTCTAGTTTCTAAAACCGTTTGAATTATATCTGTGAGTAAAAAAGAACTCATTTGGCACAAACTTCCTGACCAGGAAGTGGAAAGTCTGAAAACGATGCTCTGTTCTAGAGCTAAACAGATAATTTGAATGAGACAGAAAACGAACCAATGTCAACATCGCAGACCATGAGGAGTTAGCTGAAGATGCAAGCTCCCAAGAGCTCCTCACAAAATGTACTCAAAGTGACCAACTGGCCGCTATAAACTCACTAAGAAAAAAGGTGGATACAAGGTTGGCTGATATCTCAAAGAGTATTGGGATTTGTCTGAAACTGTGAAGGAACCAAGGAAGGGTGCATGAGGTCGAGCAGATGACAGTTTATCATGAGGCAGGCTACAGGACATTGAGAAACAATGCACAATGTTAAAAAAATACAAAAAACCTGAAAGTCCAACTGGAAATGCTTGAATCGCATTCAAGACGCACGAACATCCAAATATTTGGGATCCAGGAGGACACTGAGAAACGGAAACCCACTGAATTTGTATCAGGCTGAGACCGCACTGCTGTGGAGTGAAACAATTCAAAACGGCCATCCTGATCGACCGCGCACACAGATCACAGACAACGAAGCCAGCAAGGGCGGGCCACCAAGGCCATCCATCGCACGGCTACACTATCCCAGACCAGGGATCTCATCCTCAAGCTGGCTAGTCAAAAGTTCCCCTTAACTACAACGGAGCCAGGGTGTCTTCTACCCAGATTTACTTGGAGGTGAGGAACCAACGGAAAGAGTATGATGAGTTGCGCAAGAAATGCAGGGCGGCCAACATAGGATTCCTCATCCCAGCCTGGTTTAAGGTGACAGTTCGAGGGATCAACACGTACGTTTGACAACCCGATGAGGCGAATTGTTCTTGTTAAGCAAGCTCCTGGCTGAGGATACAAGAACTGCTGTGTCAGCCGACTAAGTGGCCAAATACAGGCCAAGATGTGTTAGAATTTTCTGCGATGTCTTTTCAATCAGAAATTGGGACTTATAATGATGGTGAGATGTTATTGCTTGTATAGCATTGCTTAGTCTATCATGTTTTAGTTCCACGTGAGAGTTAAACCTTTTCTCAATAGGGGGTGCTGTTTACACTTTGAAGATTTTTCGTTCCCAGATTAAACTGCCTTCGTACTCAATTCTTGCTCGTGCAATATGCATATTATTATATTATTGGATAGAAACACTTCCTAGTTTCTAAAACCGTTTTGAATTATTTCTCTGAGTGAAACAGAACTCATTCTGCAGATCACTTTTTGTCAAGAAGTGAGATTTCTGAAATTGAGGTCTCTGTTCAGGGTCTTTTATACATTCCCTATAAGCTATGGGGCTACATGCACTGCATACGCCTTCCCCTAGATGTCAGTAAGCGTGAGACTTTGAATGGAGCGGATAGCACCATCTGGGGGAGTATAAAACCTCTGGAACGGAAGTACCGACCTTTTCGACGAGGCGCCTGACGCAGAGGGAAACCGGCATGGCGTCTTCAAAAGCTTTCGGTTTAGCAGTTCTTTATCTCCGCTCTGATTTAATTTGTTTTTTGTCTTAAAAAACTTCATATAGGTAGTTAATTTAAACCGACTTATAGCAGTTTATAGCAGTTTATTTGCGATTTTCTGGAGTTTTTTTGTCAGGCGTTATCACGAGTTGGGCACCTCTCCGGTACATCGGCGTTAGCAGCTAATTTCTACAGGAGTAGAGGACATCTTTCAACCAAAAGACGATTGTTCTGGACAAAGGACCACTTGCCCAAGATTCTGATGGAAGATCATCCAAAAGTAAGAGCTATTTATGATGTTAATTCGTATATCTGTGGAAAGATGTAAAATTATTAGTTCGCCATTGATTTAGGCATGGTCTCGCTGTAACGCACGCTGAATGTCGAGTAACGTTAATTTTAAAAATCTAACACAGCGGTTGCATTAAGAACTAATGTGTCTTTCATTTGCTGTCCAACCTGTATTTTTAGTCAAGTTTACGATTAGTTATCGATTAGATTAGGTGCCTCTCCAAGATGGCGCAGGCCAGATTGCCTGAAATGTTGCTACTAATCACATTGTATAACCACGATTTGTGCTGCTAAATATGCACATTTTCGAACAAAACCTATATGCATTGTGTAATATGATGTTACAGGACTGTCATCTGATGAAGTATATCAAGGTTAGTCAAAATTATATATCTTTTGCTGGAGTGTTACGATCGCTAACCTTTGCTACTGGTAAACGGCTTGTGTTTCCGGCTATTGTGGTAAGCTAATATAATGCTAAATTGTGTTTTCGCTAGT
>NC_036848.1:42078676-42125275 GCF_002910315.2 Salvelinus sp. IW2-2015
GCATAGTATTATTATTACTATTGGACTAGACAAACCTCTCAAGTTTCTAAAACCGTTTGAATTATATCTGTGAGTAAAACAGAACTCATTTTGCAGCAAACTTCCTGACAGGAAGTGAAAAATCTGAAATCGAGGCTCTGTTTCCAGGCGCCTTCCTATTCATTTGCTTGAAATCTATGGATATACATGCACTTCATACGCCTTCCACTAGATGTCAACAGGCAGTGAGGTGGAATGGGTGTCTAGCTTGATCTGAGGTCGAACAAGAGCTTTGGAATGAGTGACCCATTTCCTTTGTCTAGCAAGGCCGCGGAAGGACATGACATTGGCTTCTGAGAGGTTCGGTATGATCTCTAGCACAATTCGGCTTTGCATTTTATTTGTTCGGAATACTAGTCTCAGCCCTGCTTGACAGGTGGAATATCCGGAACACTCAAAACTCGCTGTTTTATTTATAATGTCTTTGAAATATCACGAAGTACCTATTTTTCAATAAGTTTTATAGATTAGGAACTTGTTATCGGGAGTTTTGGCGCTTTTCCGTGCTCTGCGTTTGGTGAAGATGACATTTCGCCCACTTGCTAGCTAAGGTTGCTAATTCGACAGGCGAAGAGGACATTCTAAAACCAAACAACGATTTATTCTGGACAAAGGACTCCTTGTACAAGATTCTGATGGAAGCTCAGCAAAGGTAGGCCCATTTATGATGTTATTTCGTATTTCTGTGGAAAATGTCTAGTTTCATATTTTCTGCCCTCGGGCCTTTGCTATAGTAATATATTGCAGTTGGCTGACTGGTTCCCTGAGTGACGTCAACTCCACTGTTTCAGAACGCCAAATGTCCAGACCGTACAAAAGTACATTGCAAACCGTTGGTTTAAAAATAAATGTTGTCTATTTTATAGGGATCAAATGTTAATAAATAGAATAATAAATCATACTATGGAGCCTGGTTTCCTTCTCCATGATACCTTGTTTCTTATACACCCTTTAATAGTTTCCTTGTTTTTTGAGATATCAATATCAAATTCAGTATGGTTCATCGTAGGGACGTCGATGGTATCAAGTTGATAGGCCACTGTGGAGTGGATTTACAGTGGTTTAAACGTTTAAAATCTGATTTTTGATTTATCAATAACTCAGCCATCTTGACCAATCCCTTAGCTTTTCTGAAACTAAGTTAAGACATGTACCATGGGCCTGCATTCCAAATTTGATCCTGTAGTTCATGAGGAGAAGATTTTTTTTTTTATATATTAGAGTATACGCTAATATGCATCTACTGGCCATCTTTGAATGCATCAATGTTATTTTCTCAAACTCTTTTGGGACTATTGGGATGAGTCCAAAGACCACATTTGGAGTGAATCTGACTTTTTTTCCATGAGAAAAATATTTTTTATTATTATTTTAAAAACGTTACATAGTAAAAAAAGGTTCATTGTTAATAGTATCCTTATTTTTTAAGATATCAATGCCAAACTTAACATGGTTCATCATGGTAATGTATTTGATGACCCTCAAATGTTTCAAGTTGATATGCCATTGTGGAAGGGATTTACAAAGGATTTAAATGGAAAGATAACATCTGATTTCCTGATTTATCAGAATCTCAGCCATCTCTTAACCAATCCCTTAGCTATTCCCAAACGTAGGTACGACATGTACCATGGGCCTACAGTTGAAGTCGGAAGTTTACATACACCTTAGCCAAATACATTTAAACTCAGTTTTTCACAATTCCTGACATTTAATCCTAGTAAAAATCCCCTGAATGTGAAATGTCAGAATAATAGTAGCGAGAATTATCTATTTCAGCTTTTATTTATTTCATCACATTCCCAGTGGGTCAGACGTTTACATACACTCAATTACTATTTGGTAGCATTGCCTACATATGTTTAACTTGGGTCAAACGTTTCGGGTAGCCTTCCGCAAGCTTCCCACAATAATATGAGTGATTGTTGCCCATTCCTCCTGACAGAGCTGGTGTAACTGAGTCAGTTTGTGGTCTCTTGCTCGCACATGCTTTTTCAGTTCTGCCAACAAATCTTCTGTAGGCTTGAGGTCAGGGCTTTGTGATGGCCACTCCAATACCCTGACTATTGTCCTTTAAGCCATTTTGCCACAACTTTGGAAGTATGCTTGGTCATTGTCCATTTGATGACCCATTTGTGACCAAGCTTTAACTTCCTGACAGATGTCTGAGATGTTGCTTCAATATATCCACATAATGTTCCTCCCTCATGATGCCATCTATTTTGTGAAGTCACCAGTCCCTCCTGCAGCAACACCCCCACAACATGATGCTGCCACTCCATGTTCACGGTGGATGGTGTTCTTCGGCTTGCAAGCCTCCCCTTTTTCCCCAAACATAACGATGTCCTTACCAAACAGTTCTATTTTGTTTCATCAGATCAGAGGACATTCTCCAAAAGTACGATCTTTGTCCCCATGTGCAGTTGCAAACCGTAGTCTGCTTTTTATGGTGGTTTCGAGTAGTGGCTCTTCCTTGCTGAGCAGCCTTTCAAGTTATGTCGATATAGGACTTGTTTACTGTGATATAAATACTTTGTTACCTGTTTCCTCCAGCATCTTCACAAGGTCCTTTGCTGTTGTTCTGGATTGATTGCACTTTTTGCACCAAAATAATAATCTCTAGGAGACCGAACGCATCTCCTTCCTGAGTGGCATGACGGCTGCAGGTCCCATTGTTTTTACTTGCGTACTATTGTTTGTACAGATGAACATGATACCTTCAGGTGTTTGGAAATTGCTGCCAAGGATGAACCAACTTGTGGAGTCTACACATTTTTTTCTGAGGTCTTGGCTGATTTCTTTTGATTTCCCATGATGTCAAGCAAAAGGCACTGAGTTTGAAGGTAGGCCTTGAAATACATCCACAGGTACACTCCAATTATCAAATATTCAATAGCCTATCAGAAGCTTCTAAAGCCATGACATAATTTTCTGGAATTTTCCAAGCTGTTTTTCCAAGCTGTTTTTCCAAGCTGTTCCAAGCTGTTTAAAGGCACAGTCAACTTAGTGTATGTAAACTTCTGACCCACTGGAATTGTGATACAGTGAATTATAAGTGAAATAATCTGTCTGTAAACAATTGTTGGAAAAATKACTTGTGTCATGCACAAAGTAGATGTCGTAACCGACTTGCCAAAACTATAGTTTGTTAACAATAAATTTGTGGAGTGGTTTAAAAACGAGTTTTAATGACTCCAACCTAAGTTTATGTAAACTTCCGACCTSAACTGTACATACCGAATTTACATACCGAATGATATTTGGACGTATGGTTTATGAGAATACGTTTTTCAAATGATTTTCCAAAATGGCCATGATGGAGGAAAATCTGTCCTGAAGGACCTTATGAGCCCTTGAGGCACATTTGTTCATCATTAGGAAAGACACCTACATACAAAGTTTAAAGTCTCTAGGTCAAACGAGACAACAGATATGAGGGTTTAAATGAGACAGCTTATAACAGGGCCACCTATTTGCCAATCGGTGCAATTCAGTTTGACCAAGTTACTCATGAAAAGTTATCAATCTATGCTTGAGTTATTTGGCCAGGCCCCCCCCCCAAAAAAATAAAATAATAATTCAGAGAATAAATCTAGGTTTCACAGAAACCCTAAACAACAATAGGTTATAACTCTGCTGTGTTAAGTTGTTACAAGATTGTGAGATTTCTATTTTACTATTTTCAGTGCAGCTCCATCTATTGCTGATGCTATTATTACCATAAACCTATCAAATGCTTTCAGATCKCCACAAGAGTCAGTGTGACAAGAATGTTCACTCTCTGGCTGTGATAAATCACTCATGCCCTCTGCTGGCCAGACCTGTTATCTAACATCTGAGTTCACACAGAACCAGGAAGCCACCGTTGACAGAACTCCGTTTGGTGCAATGCAGATGCGGTGGAGAGTGAGAAGGGGTGGCGTTAAATGTTGTTGAGGACTAACTGAAATGGAAGATTCCCTGTGTCTGTGACGCCCACCGTTTGGTGCGACGCACACCCGGTAGAGAGCGTGGTGAAACAAGAGTTAGGATGTGTCAGTTATCCTGTGAGAGCTTTTGTCCCGAACCCATTACTGTGTTTTAGGTGCCAAGCTTATAGTCATGTTGCAGCATTGTGTAGGAGGGAGATTTTTCCTAAATGTGAGAAGTGAGCAGGAGGGCATGAGACAAAAGAGTGTGTATTATCGGTGGAAAAAGCTGTCGGTGTTAACTGTAAGGGTACCCATGTTGCTGGAGATCARAAGTGTCCGGTGAGAGAAAGGCAGGTCAAGGTTGCCAGGATCAAAGTAGTACAGAGATGTTGTATGCTGMGGCAGTGAAGAGAGTGGTAGAGGAAGATGAGTCAAGGCCGACAGATCCTAAGAGGCTAATGCCAATAGAGAGTGATAGGAATATGTTCTTCAGTAAGGTTTCTTAGCGTTCATAGCCTTGGTTATCAACTGTACYGCAGAAATGGAACGTAAAGCATAGAAAAAAGATGTTGTGGTGGCAGCTGCAGAGAAGTACTTGGGTGTACAAGATTTTACTGCAGAAGAGTTACGCCGTGTATTGAACAATAGTGTCCCGTCCTCCCAGGCTGCCGGCCTGGTGTAGGATCAGATAGGGCCAAGTAGTGGAATARTGCTGAGGCTTTAATGGGTGTAGGGTTAATTGGTAGGGCAATATTTCTTCCCTTTCCCCCAGTCCTCTTTCCCTCTCCTTTGTGTCACAAAGTGTAATGAATTCACACTGCAGAACAGTAGGTGGACACAATCCACACAGTATGTGGCGACATGCACCTCTAACGAATTTGCGGACTGCCATAATACTATAAAAGAAGAAGAAGAAATAGAAGAATAAGCCACTCATCCTACTCAAAAAACGAAGGAAAACGAAACTTACCCCTGGTACTCTTGCTCCGTTTTTTGGTGTGTGTATCAAAATGGCAGAGGCCATGGACTCTATCAGTTGTTCTATCTATCTGCATGTACTTAAGGATCCGGTGACTATTTCCTGTGGACACAGATACTATATGGGTACCTAGCAGATTGTAACAGGTTAATGTGATGCTACATTAGCCATTACAGGTTATATACTGTTTGGCATAGCACAGAGAATGTTCTACCAACCTTACCTTGGCAATAGTTCCTCAATTCCTGACTTGGAAGACAACTAATGTCTTCTAAACATCCATGTCTTGTTGCAGGGAGTTAATTTGAATTCAGAAAATGCTCCGTTATTAAATTAAATTATTGTTTTGCTCCATGATGTAATCTAACAATGTAATCCATTAAGTAATCCAACAATGTGTACGCCGCCATCACATCTTCTCTCATTAATCGAGACAGGGGCGTATTCACTACACTGACTCTGATGCAAAACGTTTCATAAACGGAAGCAAACAGAACAAAACGAGGAGGGAACTACCTGAAGTTATCTAATAGAAATTCAAATTTTTGTTCAACTGTTTGGACTAATTATTATCCATGGAGAKTGTCATCATGACATGCGCCACTTTGGGGTGGACACCCACCTGTCTCAATCAATGAGAGATCTGAAAAAGACAAGATGACGGCATACACATTGTTGGATWACTTCATAGAGCAAAACATTAATTTAGTTTAATAACAGAGAAYTTTCCAAATTCAAATGAACCCCCAGCAACTAGATGTTTAGAAGACATTGGTTGTCTTCCAAGTTGGGAATTGAGGGCTRCTTGGATCAGGATCATCTGAAGGGTGTTTATAGCTGCCCCCTGTGTAAGGAAAGCTCAATTCCCTGGCCTGTTCTGAGTGAATTTGTGGAGAAACTGAAGAAGACAGGAACAACTCCAAGCTGGCGTTTCCAGCTCACTGTAATGTTGGACATGGAGTGTGGGAGTGTGATTTTTTGTCTGGGGAACTCAAAGCCGTCAAGTTTCCTGTTCTGATGTTTCCAGCCTCTTATTTGAGAACTCACCTCCAGCCTCACTATGAGAATGTAGCACGTTAAAGAAGCACACGCTGGTAAAGCGTTCACAGACCTACAGCGCCACTGGGTAAAAACTGGCAGAACAATTTGTATACACTATTTCAACCCAAAATACAATGGTAGATGATGGATGAATCACGTGGAAACACTGTCATTGCCATTAATCCAGAAGTATCCCTTTAAGTTCATATAGGGTAAATCCATTTGAATTCAATCACTTGTTGACAGCATCCCTTTTGATTTAAAACAATCTTTCCATACATGTTTTGAATCGGGAAACAATTAAACATAGTTAGTTGATTAGATAAATAATAGTCATCAGATTAATGAAAGTAAGTCACGACAGTAGTTTCCTTGATTTTTGAGATACCAAATCTTAATAAGGACGTCCATGATATTGATGACATGTTTTAAGTTGATAGGCCACAGTGGAGTTTACAGTAGTTTAAATGGACAAGTACAATCTGACTTGTTTTGTCCATAACTCAGCCATTTTTTGACCAATCCCTTAGATTTTGTCAAACTAAGTTAAGACATGTACAATGGGCCTACATTCAACTACCAAATGGTCTTATGGTTCATGAGAATAAGTATTCTTAGTATATTTTAGCATAAAAACGTATGTGATAACAGGTGAGCAACTTTGGTTTTTAGAAGTGCGGGGGGCATAATTATTATTATTTAAAAAATGTATCCAGTCAGATAAACACTCCAAATAGTCTACCCGACCGGCTCAGAGGCGTCCGCATGCTCCTAAAGCACAACGTTGCCTTGTTTTGTATCACATGCCAATGATTAGACTGCAATTTCAGAATGTGTGTGTGTGGGGGGGGGGGGGGGCAGCATGTTAATATTTTTACATATCAAAGCCAAAATTAACATGGTTGATCATGGTAAGGTTTTTACCTGAAAAAGTTTCAAGTTTGTGAAGTGAATTTTTTTTTTTTTTAAATGGACACGTAAAATCTGATTTATCAACAACTCAGCCATTTCGAATTTGGTGTTATTCTGACTTCTGGTTTGGGAAAATGTCTAAGATGGAGGATAATCCTGACCGACCTTATGGGTCCTTGAGGCAAATATAGCCTGGCTGAGGCAGGGATATCTTGCAATCTGGTAGCTGGCCATACCAACCACTATCAGGCAGCTTGTGAACTTTCAGTGTTCAAACAAGATAGCTGCAAAATAATGAGGCAATAACTGGAGCTGATAGCTAGCTACCGTTTTTGTATATGCATACATGCTGCATAGTAATGGTGGGTAAAGATTGGATAAGTTAWAATACTTTGAGATTATTGTCTCTAATTTCATAAATGGAACAGGTTAGCTATCTATCCAACTCTGCAATTAGAGCTAGCCTGCTAGYTAGTATACTGTAACAGGTCAGCTGCAATGTTTGTAGCAAGCCAGCATTTCCTCCATGAATGAAGYAAACTATTTAGCTACCAACCTAGAAAAATGGAGGCTTGATAACAATCTAGTGGAATTGATGATTTTATAATTTAAAAAAAAACAGCATATTCATTATGCGATAATTTAGCTAGTCCAGCAGTGGTCTGAATATTGTTTCCTATTCATTCTTGAGTTTCCGATGCTCTCAAACCAGAATTACCAAAACACCTTTGTTTATAAACATTTCGATTTGGTCTATTACCACGTGATCAATGATRTCCAAAGCTTCGTTTGATCACATGCTGTTTCAAAATGTGTTTCAGAATGTGAGCTCCCACTGATTATACCATTGTCCGGTGCTTTCTTCAATGCCAAGTTGCTTTCAAATACTGACCTCTACTGGACACCGTACTTACTAATGTAAATAGGATTTTTTTCAGGTCAGATCAGGTAGGGTCGGGAACCTTGGAACATTCCGAGACAATTAGRCATAGGGTCGAATCCTAGCGAAGGAATAATGTAAAACCGTAAACCAATTTCATTTAGTAGGCCAATGTGATAAGCTTTTGTCCCATCCTCATAAATAATGCCATGGATTCACAGTAAAAAAAAAATGTACCTGGAGGAAAAAAAAGGTAGGATGTGWACCTCATATTTGAACTGTTTAAATGTCCTATGACTAACCTCTGCACCACAGAGTTTTGATAAATGATTCTGGAAATCAAATGCTACTGTTTGTTGCTGTCACTAATGTGCATTTTGTTAATAGCTCAGAGTAATGAACTGTTTTTCGGCACCATTTGGTGAAAGCCTTAAGGGCCTCAGAAAACAGTTTTCCCGTCATTACTATATTGCATCACATTTTTTGGTGTTGTTTGAAGATCTGCAAGGAATAGTGAGTGACACATTCAGTGATAAAGCTATAAGTGTATTCCATAAATGCAGAGCTTTTACTGGGAGGCCTTGTTGAAACATGAAGGWCAGAAATGAATTGACAACAGCTGTTTCCATTCAACTTGCAACAGATCGTCATCCGAATATTCAAACATCTGCATAAAAAACAATATGCACATTTTCCCACCAGAGATGTGTTTCCATCAAATGTACTTGTTGCAGATAAAAGGCTTTGTGTGATGACATAGCGCACATAAAAATAAATGTTCTACTGATGTTTTTCTCACCATTTTTTTTGCAGTAAATGGCAAGTGTACCCACTCTGGTATTGGCATGTGTGCTCTAGTCAACAGCGCTGTTGTTGGCTAGAGGGTAGCTGGCCCTGATTATGGGATAGGGTTTCACACAAGTGTGTTTAAATGTTATATTCCAATCTTATATATATATATATATATATATATATATATAAAATCCCCAAATCTTTGAAATATATATATATATACTTACAAATAACTTTACTCACATAAAAAGGTTGGATTTAAACCTGATTTGTGGCAGAAGTTTGATTTGAGATTGCCAATGTCATAAAGTGCATTTGCGTGTACAGAGGTGTAAATAAAGACAAGAGTAGAAGTGAGCCCTTGGTTACTCGATGAACATGAACATATAATGAGACATGCATAAACTTAATAGTGGAGGGGGAATTGACAGGTGAAAGTCCAATCATCGTTGAGTTTAGTTTACTCAGTGTCTGGAAAAGGGATTGCATATGAGTGCTACATACTGAACAAAAATKTTTCATGAGCTGAAATGAAAGATCACAGAAACTTTCCATACACACAAAAAGCTTATTTCTCTCAAATGTTGTGCACAAATTAGTTTACATCCCTGTTAGTGAGCATTTCTCCTTTGCCAAGATAATTCATCCACCTGACAGGTGTGGCATATCAAGAAGCTGATTGAACAGCATGATAATTCGCAGGTGCACCTTGTGCTTGGTACAATAAGGCCACTCTTAAATGTGCAGTTTTGTCACACAACACAATACCACAGATGTCYACATTTTGAAGGAGTGTGCAATTGGCATGCTGATGACAGGAATGTCCACCAGAGCTGTTTCCAGAGATTTCTATGTTMATTTCTCTACCATAAGCTGCCTCCAACGTCGTTTTAGAGAATTTGGCAGTACATCTCTGTGGCCTCACAACCACAAACCACATGTATGGCGTCGTGTCRGCGAGCGGTTTGCTGCCATTTATCCGCCTGCAATCACCTCATGTTTCAGCATGATAATGCACGGTCCCATGTCACAACATCTGTAACGAATTCCTAGAAGCTGAAAATGTCCCAGTTCATCCATAACCGGCATACTCACCAGACATGTCATCCATTGAGCATGTTTGGGATGCTTTGGATCAACGTGTAYGACAGCGTGTTCCAGTTCCCTCCAGTATCCAGCAACTTCGCACAGCAATTGAAGAGGAGTGGGACAAAATTCCACAGGCCACAATCAACAGCCTGATCAACTCTACGTGAAGGAGTATTGCGCTTTGTCATTATGGTGTATTGTGTGTAGATTGATGAGGGGAAAAAACKATTGAATTCATTTTAGAATAAGGCTGCAACATAACAAAATGTGGACTGAACGTCTTCCATTTAAGAATCATGGAGGCCACTGTGTTCTTGGGGACCTTCAATGCTGCAAAATGTTTTGGTRTCCTTCTGCAAATCTGTGCCTCGACACAATCCTGTCTCGGAGCTCTACGGACAATTCCTTCGACCCCATGGCTTGGTTTTTGCTCTGACATGCACTGTCAGCTGTGGGACCTTTTATAGACAGGTGTGTGCCTTTCCATTTCATGTCCAATCAATGGAATTTACCACAGGTGGCCTCCAATCAAGATGTAGAATCATCTCAAGGATGATCAACGGAAACAGGATGCACCAGAGCTCAATTTCAAGTCACATAGCAAAGGGCCTGAATACTTATGTAAATAAGGTATTTCTGTTTTTTATTTATAATAAATGAGCAAAAATGTCTAAAAACCTGTTTTTGCTTTGTCATTGTGAGGTATTGTGTGTAGATTGATTGGGAAATTTAATACATTTTAGAATAAGGAYGTAACGTAAGAAAATGTGGGAAAAGTGAAGGTGTCKGAATACTTTCCGAATGCACTGTATATATTATATACTGAGTGCCCTCAGAACAGCCTCAATTCGTCAGGGCATGGACTCTACAAGGTTTCGAAAGTGTTCCACAGGGATGCTTGCCCATGTTGACTCCAATGCTTCCCATAGTTGTGTCAAGTTGGCCGGATGTCCTTTGGGTGGTGGACAATTCTTGATACACACGGGAAACTGTTGAGCTTGAAAAACTCTGCAGCGTTGCTGTTCTTGACACAAACCGGTGTTTCACTTGTCTCAAGCCTTAAAAATCATTCTTTATCATCTGCACTGAATGAAGTGGATTTAACAAGTGACATCAATAAGGGATCATAGCTTTCACCTGGATTCATCTGGTCAGTCCCTCATGGAAAGAGCACGTGTCCTTAATATTTTAACACTCAGTGTAGATACTGTATGTATTGAAGGATCCCTGTTGTGGAGGGTCACAATAAGGGTAAAGTTAGTTAATAATTTGTCCACAAGAGGGTGATCTCAACCAACACAAATCAGTGTCTAGACTAAAGAGTGAGCTGTAGTTCATATGCTTGTCCATAAAGATGGAAACGTAACATTTTGTTATTAAAGATATCAGTTGTGGAGGTAGAGCTTAAGTATCAACTAAATTATGTTTTATTCTATAGCAGCAATATGTTTAAATTCTGTGTACAAAGGAAAGATTTTAKGTTTTAAAGTTCAATAAAGGTCAAGTACAGTATTCCACTCAGCGTATCAGAGCCCAGGTACAAATTTAGGTTCACACGTGAGTCTAGAGGCCTGTGTGTGATTTTTTTAATGTGACCCTTTGTATACTGACAACTATCCTATTTACTATCCACCTCATTTTCGAATGCTTTTAAAAAAAACGRCAGATGTGGAAAAAGTACTAAATTGTCATACTTGACTAAAAGTAAAGATACCTTATAGAAAAAGACAAAAGTGAAAGTCACCCAGTAAATTACTACTTGAGTAAAAGTCTAAGARTATTTGCTTTTAAATATACTTARGTATCAAAAGTAAATGGAATTGCTAAAATGTACTTAAGTATCAAAAGTAAAAGTAAAAGTATAATCCTTTTCAAATTCCTTATATTAAGCAAACCAGACGGCACAATTGTCTTTCTTTTTTTTATTGACAGATATCCAGGGGGCACACTCCAACACTCAGACATAATTTACAAATGAAGCATTTGTGTTTAGTGAGTCCGCCAGATCAGAGGCAGTAGGGATCACAAGGGATGTTCTCTTGATTAGTGTGTGAATTGGACAATTTTCCTGTCAAAATGTATTGGGTACTTTTGGATGTCAGGAAAGTAAAAGGTACATCATTTTCTTTAGGAATGTAGTGGAGTAAAAGCTGGCAAAAATATAAACAGTAAATTAATACAGATACCGCAAAAAACACATCAAGTATTTTTACTTAAGTACTTTACACCACTGAAAAACTGAAGCCTAACGGCCCAATGGAAGAGAAGTGGTGAGTGTGCGGGGACCGTCGTTGGTGGCGGCGGAAGCGGTGAAAAAGTTCAGCATTTCTTAACTTTATGCAARTCACCAGCGGCGAACGGTAGGCGATGACCAATCATATCGAGTGGTTCCAATGACGAATTTGACACTATGTGACCCAACGTTGGAGACTTTTTTCATAAAAGATGGCTCACAAAAATACTGGGATGGAAGAATGTAAGAACACCGAGCAAAAATTTTAACGCTACATTCAACAATTTCAAAGATTTTACTGAGTTACAGTTCATATAAGGAAATCAGTCAATTGAAATAAATTAATTAGGCCATAGAAGAACTGGGACGTTTTCAAATTGTGTACAGATCCTTGCGGCATGGGGCCTGTCCATTATCATGGTGAAACATGAGGTGATTGCGGCGGATGAATGGCACAACAATGGGCCTCAGGATCTCGTCACGGTATCTCTGTGCATTCAAATTGCCATTGATAAATGCCAATTGTGTTCGTTGTCCCTATCTTATACCTGCCCATAACATAACCCCACTGCCACTATTGGGCACTCTGTTCACAATGTTGACATCAGCAAATCGCTTGCCCATACAACGCCATACACGCTGTCTGCCATCTGTCCGGTACAGTTGAAACCGGGATTCATCTGTGAAGAGCACACTTCTCCAGAATGACAGTGGCCATCTAAGGAGAGCATTTGCACACTGAAGTCGGTTACGATGCCGAACTGCAGTCAAGTCAAGACCCTGCTTTTCATGCTGCATACCCTGGGACTGTGAGGGCATACACCGCAGCCTCGGGACCGCACATAGTGTAGCCTACGAATTCGTTGTCTGATAATCTTTTATATTTCGCTGTGTAAATTGACTGGATATATTCACTGCATTATTAAGCCTAACATTGAGCTTATTAATAATGGACTAATATGCATATGCTTCTAACTTAGACTATTAGGCTACATCTCAAGTCTGTCTTCATTGYTCTGTTACACAATAACGAACCTGGCCTCTCCGCTGCCTCTTAAATCTTATGGAGTCACAGGAAAAGTCAGACAACAAAAGGTTGTTGGACATGTATTTCAGCTTATGTTCTTTAGCCTAGTAATAGCCTATTGGAGGAGAGATGCACACTTGCTCTTTCTTGCTTAATGTAAAATAGGMTACAGCATTAAGAACGGGCGGGGATTTGGAAAGGAGAAGCCCATATTTCCCTATAGTAGGCCTAACACCGATAGGCTACATACTGACAAAATGCATATTATGAGTGGCCTGCTAATGTACCTTTCTGGACCTTCTAAACGGTCGAAAATAGGCCCAAATTGATCCAAGTGGTTGCATAATCAAACCTAGGCTSTAGGCCTATGCAGTTATTTCGGCATAAACCAAAACTGTACATTTGGGCGGTTATTCAAATTTGCCTACATCAYTGCAGTTTACAGCCTAGGAACAATAATTGTGTACTCACTTGATAACAAGCCTAGGTAGGTATAATTTTCTTGTTTAAAAACGTAGGCCTAATCCATAGTGGAGCGTTGAGTGCMTGAGAACCACAGAGCCAGCCTGAAGGAACTCATTACAGATCTGCCATTTCATAATCTGTAAACTTTTTTTTCTTGTACTTCAATATTTAGCTTATGAATGGCATAATATCTMGATAATATTTKGCTTCKTACTTCGGCTACACATCAATAGCCTCTCCCATCTGTTCCCGTGTGCAATAGGCTAAAGACCATGCAAGCCTCTCCGGAATAGACCATTCTTCTTCTCATGACATTCCAGGAAAAGATATAGCACAGTTATTTTTATTATAAACCAAATGCCTATTTGGGGAAAGAAGCAGGTTTGTTCTTGTTAATTGCTTAATGTAAAACAGGCCTACAGCATAGAAAATGCATGTTGGGGAAAGTTGAGGAGAGAAAGTGCATTGCTGTGATCGCTTTTGGCCAATTATGATAACATTGTTGCACTTATGCATTGCAAAAGTTGTACAGGACAGAGAGATGAGCACAGTAAACAAGAAGACCCAAAGGAATTGACAACCATTAGAAAAATGGAAATCACTTGCAAAACACTTGATCAAGAAGGCAATGACATAGGCTTACTGTAAAAGGTGCACAGGCTAAACAGCATTTGTTGTTGAATTGCTACATTTAAAGACAAGTTACTATATTTTTCATTATGCCTACATGTACATTGAACTATTATTTGCAGTTGTCACTAACAATGAACACACCCTGAAAGCACTGAATGGTCTTGTGTTACCAACTTAATAGGCATCGTGCAGTAGGCTGCATTGTAGTAGGGTGCATTCAGTCAATTGACAGGTGTAGGACTGTAGACGATAAACTTTCCTCTAGTGTGGATGCTAACCAACATTTTATAGTTATGTAGCCTATAGTTTATCATTATAGTTATCATTATTGGCTTGGTGGATGGCGCTTAACTCTAACACAACACAACTAATGTTATCACAGCAGAACTAGTAGGTCTATCTAACGTTAGCGAAATTGAATGAAATAAATATAAAATTACACTTATTTTTATACCCCGTTTTCTCCCCAATTGGTAGTTACAGTCTTGTCTCATCACTGCAACTCCCATACGGACTTGGGAGAGGCAAAGGTCAAGAGTCATGCGTCCTCCGAAACACAATCCAACCAAGCCGCACTGCTTCTTGACACAATGCCCACTTAACACGGAAACCAGCCGCACCAATGTGTTGGAGGAAGCACCATGCACCTGGTGACCGTGTAAGCGTGCACTGCACCTGGCCCACCACAGGAGTCACTAGTGCACGATGGGACAAGGACATCCGTGCCGGCCAAACCCTCCCCTAACCAGGACAATGCTGGGCCAATTGTGCAGCCGGCTGCGACAGAGCCTGGACTCGAACCCAGAMTCTCTACTGGCACAGCTAGTGCCCATGCAGTGCCCATAGACCACTGCACCACTCGGGTGGTCACTTTTCACTTTACTGTCCGCAGGAATGTCATCCTGTGTGGTTGGRTTATTTTGTTGGGCTTAATACACTTACGCTTATACTTGTTTACTTGACTTTTATACTCTATAAATTGAGTCCTTCAAATAATTTACCCCGACAAATTTGCCACCTTCGGCCTGCAGTAAGGAAGTAAAGCGGAAGTTGAAATCCATCACTTCCGTTGTTTGGCTGTGCCCATAGCAACGTTCGAAAATGAGGTGGRCAGGCAAGTGCAGAATTTGTAAGRCACCATGTTTACCCACAAAACCAGGAGAGGAAAGAGAACAGACAGACACTTTGACCTGTTCATCATGACCAAAGAGCCACCACTTTGGGTCTTTGGGTCTTGACAGTTGACCTTTGCTGATTTGACCAGGCTTGAGGGGTGGAGAAGAGGGGGCAGGGGAGTGCAGGGCGGCCCATCACTGAGCATCTGTCCTAGGGGCTGACAGGGAGACCTCTTCCCAGCCTATCTGGAGCCCAACCCAGGGCCCTGACCTTTGGAGGGGGCTGGTGGACCCCAGTCGCCCAGGCACAGGTGACCCTGATGCTGATGACGGTTTAGCTCTGGGAGCTGCTTCACCTTTAGCATGGGTCGGTCACCCTGCCATGTCAGGGTAGATACAGGAGAGCTACAGAGGTCATGCCAGTATGCATTTGGAAAGACCATGGTTACGGCCCCTTCAAGGATTTTAAAGGAAATTACTGTTATATGGAAACTCCTTCTAACCCAGCAGTTCCCAACCTAGGGGTTGCAACCCCTTGCGGGGTCACCTGATATGAAGATGGGGTCACGTGAGAATTTAAAARGTCCTGGAGRAAAAAATTCTAGCCCMAAAAATATATTACAATATCATCTTGCATTTCAAATCATTGTAATGTGGTTAACCTTAAAAATCTAAATTAAAACTATTCAAATCTAAAAGAATGAATTCAACCAAAGAGTAGGCCGCACTTGACTGTTGCACTTGAATCATTCASACGGTGAATGGCTCGCTAGGTTATGAAACCAAACACTATTGCAGACAGATAATACCGGCCGCAATTGATATGGTGAAAACGTGTGGGAGGCAGAGGCACAAAAACTCAYACCTTTGTCAGATAACACTGGTAAACAAATAATTTATGCTATTGCTAGCAATCAAGAGGAAACTGACGTAATGACTCAAAAACTCCCCAGCTTATGCTCTCCAAATGGACATTAGCTGTGAGGGCGGCTGTCGCGTAGAGTAGGCCAGGAGGCTAAACTGAAAACCTAACCTCAATCAAATAAAAAGATGGTTGAGCCGCAAAAGTACTTCTGTGCAAGGGTGTTCATTTACATAGTGAATCTGGAAGAAAAACAACAATACTGCCACCATCGCGTTGGTCCAATTCTTTGCTTTCTTTTTGGAGAGTTTAGACACTTTGCCTTGAGGTGGTCTGTGACTGCTKCGCTGTCTGTGACTCTGGGACTGTCTGCTTTTCTACATTTATTTTATTTTTCCTCTTTTTCTTATTTTTGCCATCAGTCTTTGTATTGTTTAATTGTGGCTCAGCATCCTCAGGGCACATAACAGCATMTTGTGAGACAGTTTCTTCATGGGATTTCTCCTCCTCTTCCTCCTTGACCACAACATTCTCTGAACCATTTTCAARGTTTTGGAATTTGTCACTCACCTCCTCACTTTTCACTTTACTGTCCGCAGGAATGTCATCCTGTGTGGTTGGATTATTTTGTTGTGCTGTTTTCTTTTTATTCTTCTTCTTAGCTGGTTTTTCAGACGTTTCATTTTTGACACTACCTCCCTCACATACTTCCTCCTGTTTAATAGTTTTTTTCATCATCCTCCTCAATGATTTCTTTGTCAACAGCAGCACCTTTGTCTTCCTCTGCTACATTTTCACTCCCCTGCTCTTGTGGATCTTCCTGTTCTGTGGTTTTCTCAGTGCAGGCCTCTTTAGACTTAGCACTGGTCTTTGGAGCTGCCTCAGTGAACTCATTGCTGGTGTCCATGGAAATACTTGTCTCAGTCTCTACAGATTCTTCCACAGTCGCCAGGTACAAGCTTTCCACCTGTGTTCCTGGCTCAGTCTGGCCATCTGTAGCCCCCTCMTTTTCATCTACTCCCTTCTTCCACTCCAGGGTATGATGGATCATGGGGATGCCGAAAGACAGCGTCTTACCACTACCCATCTCGACTGCCCCAACAATGTCCATATGGTCTCTGATAGCAGGTGGCAATGCCAGAGCTTGAATGGCCATAGGTGATCCGAATCCTAGATTGCTCAGTGCCTTCAACACTTGGTCMGGAACAAACAGATCCTTCCACGCTRTCACATCTGATTTTTGGTCAGAAGCAGTGCCCGCCCATCCATAACATTGATAAGTACAATAAATGTTGCTTAACTTAAACATGAACGCTTGTCTGTATATTCTTTATAACATAACAAACTGTTACTGACGGKAGGTAAGAATAAAGTGTGTAATGTATGAACTAAGATAGAGAAGTTAACTTAGTGTCGACCCACATTGCTAACGTAGCTGATAACGGAGGAGGGAGGGGGCGATGAGTGTGTGTGTGTTAGTGTACCWAACGCTACCCACGGCCAGTGATGGAATTCTCCGTCACAGCGGCGATGCCCATGCATTGAATTTTGTTCGCTATACATGTCGGGGGATGCTGTAAGGGGTGCGTACTGGCAGCAGAGAAGTCAGACGCAGGAGAGCAAAAACTGTTTTCCAAACGGCGCAGTTTAATAACAAAAAAAAACACCGGAAAACAGAACAATCAAAGAATGGGTCCATAACCCGACGCACACCAGGACAGACGTGCACAAGCACTTACAATAAACAATTACCGACAAGGACATGGGGGGGAAACAGAGGGTTAAATACACAACATGTAATTGAYGGAATTGGAACCAGGTGTGATGAAAGACAAGACAATACCAATGGAAAATGAAAAGTAGATCAGTGATGGCTAGAAGGTCGGTGACTTCGACCGCCGAATGCCGCCCGAACAAGGAGAGGGACCAACTTCGGCGGAAGTCATGACAGTACCCCCCCRTGACGCGCGGCTCCAGCTACGCGTCGACACCGGCCTCGGGGATGACCCGGAGGGCRAGGCGCAGGGCGGTCCGGACGAAGATGGTGGAACTCCTGCAGCATTGAAGGGTCCAACACGTCCTCGACCGGAACCCAGCACCYCTCCTCCGGACCRTACCCCTCCTACTCCATGAGATACTGAAGGCCCCTCGCCCGACGCCTCGAATCCAGTATGGAGCGAACGGAGTACGCCGGAGCCCCCCCGATGTCCAGAGGGGCGGAGGAATCTCCTGCACCTCAGACTCCTGGAGTGGAACAGCCACCACCCCACAAACCGCAGACCCAACTTCCGGCAGGGCAGRCGGAGGGGCAGGTTCCGGGTTGAGAGCCAGACCCGGTCCCCCGGTGCGAACACCGGCGCCTCACTGTGGTGGCGCTCTGCGTTCACGTTTTGGTGCTTCACGGCCTGCTGAAGGTGAAAACGGACAGCTTCCCGCRTCTCCTCCGCTCGCCTGAACCAGTCGTCCACCCCAGGAACCTCGGTCTGACTCTGATGCCAAGGCGCCAGAACCGGCTGGTACCCCAGTATGCACTGGAAGGGAGAGAGGTTAGTGGAGGACTGGCGAAGCGAGTTCTGTGCCATCTCGGCCCAGGGCACGAACTCCGCCCACGGTCCTGGCAATAGGACCGCAGAAACCTGCCCACATCCTGAWTCACTCTCTCCACCTGCCCATTACTCTCGTGGTGAAACCCTGAAGTAAGGCTGATCGAGACCCCCAGACGTTCCATGAACCCCTTCCAGACCCTAGACGTGAACTGGGGACCCCGATCAGACACTATATCCTCAGGCACCCCGTAGTGCCGGAAGACGTGTGTAAACAAGGCCTCCGCAGTCTGTAGGGCCGTAGGGAGACCGGGCAGAGGGAGGAGACAACASGACTAGAGAAACGATCCACAACGACCAGGATCGCAGTGTTACCCTGTGAGAGTGGAAGGTCAGTCAGAAAATCCACCGACAGGTGCGACCAAGGCCGCTGTGGAACGGGTAAGGGGTGTAGCTTACCTCTGGGCAGGTACCTAGGWGCCTTCCACTGGGCGCACACCGAGCAGGAGGAAACATAAACCCTCACATCCTGAGCCAAGGTAGGACACCAGTACCTCCCGCTCAAACAGCACACTGTCCGACCGATCCCAGGATGACCAGAGGAGGGTGACGTGTGGGCCCAATAGATCAACTGGTCATGAACAGCAGACGGGACGTACAGATGCCCAGCGGGACACTGGACGGGAGCGGGCTCTGCACGTAACGCCTGCTCAATGTCCGTGTCCAGCTCCCACACTACCAGCGCCACCAGGCAGGAGGCGGGGAGTATGGGAGTGGGATCCATGGGCCGCTCCTCTGTGTCATACAGCCGRGACAATGTGTCTGCCTTCACATTCTGGGAGCCTGGTCTGTAAGAAAGGGTAAACACAAAACGGGTGAAAAACATGGCCCACCTTGCCTGGCGAGGGTTCAGTCTCCTCGACGCCCGGATGTACTCCAGATTGCGGTGGTCAGTCCAGATGAGAAAAGGGTGTCTAGCCCCCTCAAGCCAATGTCTCCACGCCTTCAAGGCCATGACGACAGCCAACAGCTCCCCGTCCYCCACGTCATWGTTTCRCTCCGCTGGGCTGAGCTTCTTTGAGAAGARGGC
This sequence comes from Salvelinus sp. IW2-2015, assembly GCF_002910315.2. Taxonomy (NCBI): domain Eukaryota; kingdom Metazoa; phylum Chordata; class Actinopteri; order Salmoniformes; family Salmonidae; genus Salvelinus; species Salvelinus sp. IW2-2015. The sequence continues at coordinate 42,098,288 of NC_036848.1, forward strand.
ACAGGGGCGGAGCTTCGGTGGCATACCCGAGCGCTGAGAGAGCACAGCTACTATCCCAGCCTTGGACTCGTCCACCTCCACTATGAACGCCAAAGAGTGATCCGGATGGGTCAGAACGGGAGCCGAGGTWAACAGAGCCCTCAGGTGACTAAAAGCCCTGTCCGCCTCAGCTGACCACTGCAAGCGTACCGAGCCCCCCTTCAGCAGTGAGGTAATKGGAGCCGCTACCTGACCAAAACCCCGGATAAACCTCCTGTAGTAGTTGGCMAACCYTAAGAACCGCTGCACCTCCTTTACCGTGGTGGGAATCGGCCAATTACGCACGGCTGAAATGCGGTCACTCTCCATCTCCACCCCTGAGGTGGAAATGCGGTACCTTAGGAAGKAGACGGACTGTTGKWACAACAGACATTTCTCAGCCTTGATGTACAGGTCATGCTCCAACAGGTGACCAATCACTCTGCGCACCAGGGACACATGCTCGGCGCGTGTAGCGGAGTATATCAAAATGTCATCAATATACACCACTACACCCTGCCCGTGCAGGTCCCTGAAAATCTCGTCTACAAAGGCTTGGAAGACTGATGGCGCATTCATCAACCCGTACGGCATGACGARGTACTCATAGTGCCCTGAGGTGGTASCGAATGCCGTCTTCCACTCSTCTCCCTCCCGGGTACGCACCAGGTTGTAAGGGCTCCTGAGATCTAGTTAGGTGAAGAAGCGCGCTCCGTGCATTGACTCTATCACTGTGGCTATGAGCGGTAGCGGGTAACTATGCCTCACAGTGATCTGATTCAGACCCCGATAGTCAATACTTGTGCGCAGACCTCCCTCCTTCTTCTTCACAAAAAAKWWACTCGAGGAGGCAGGTGWAGTGGAGGACCGAATGTACCCCTGACGCAGGGATTCGGGGACATATGTTATAATAGCCTCCGTATCCGCCTGTGACTCCTGGGAAGTGCAGCGTCTACCAGGAGATTTATTGCACCGTTTATTGCACCGTTTATTGCACCGTTTATTGCACCTCGCCCCGTCGACGAGGTGGTAATTGAGTCGCCTTCTTTTTGGAGAAGGCGAGAGTCAAATCGGCATATTCAGGGGGAATGCGCACGGTGGTGACCTGATCTGAACTCTCCACCGTAGTAGCACCAACTGAAACCACTAAACACCTACCTGAGCACTCTCGTGACCACCCCGTGAGAGCCCTCTGTTGCCAAGAAACAGTGGAATTATGACAAGCAAACCAGGGTAGGCCCAGCAGCACGGGAAACGCAGGAGAGTCAATAAGGAAGAGACTAATTCTCTCCSTGTGACCCCCCTGCATCACCATGTCCAAAGGAGCGGTGACCTCCCTAATCAAAAAATAATAATTGCTCCGACAGGGAAAAACACGTTTTGAACGGTCATCTGACTCGGAATTCCAACTCTGGAACTTGGGCCTCCGACCTGAAGATCACTGAYGTCATGATTTGACCTCGTATTTTTCCAAGTTCCCAGTTGTCTTTAAAGCACCATAAAACTCAYGGTTCCACTTCACCAGCTTACATCAGTGTGAAGCTGGATTCAGTGCCCTCGTCTGCATTAAAACAAAATATTGATCCATGTTGGATGTGAGAGCAAGATGAGGTGCGCACTGTTGACCATGCCCCCTGACTTTGAGAACCTCCAACGCGATATGTTTCAAGCACACCCATCTCATGGTGAAATGGTGAGATGAGACTTTATGTCAGACTATTGCAATTGACTGTCATAGCCCCACATTTAAAGTATGTGATGGTGAGTTGAGAAGACAATCAGAAATACTGTTAATGTTTTTCAATTGACTACCTTCACCCCAAATACAATGTTTAACAATGGCTGTTAATTACATAATTATTTTCACATGGTTGGGGTGGCGAGAATATTCAGATATCAAAATGGGGTCATGGGCCAAAAAAGTTTGGGAAACCCTGCTCAGTGGTTCCCAAACGTTTTATAGTCCCGTACCCCTTCAAACATTCAACCTCCAGYTGCGTACCCCCTCTACCACCAGGGTCAGCGCACTCTCAAATGTTTTTTTTTACATCATTGTAAGCCTGCCACACACACTACACAATACATTTATTAAACATAAGAATGAGTGTGAGTTTTTGTCACAACCCGGCTTGTGGGAAGTGACAAAGAGCTCTTATAGGACCAGGGCACAAATAATAATATAATAATAATCAATCATTTTGCTCTTTATTTAGTCATCTTACATATAAAACCTTATTTGTTCATCAAAAATTGTGAATAACACACCACAGGTTAATGAGAAGGGTGTGCTTGAAAGGATGCACATAACTCTGCAATGTTGGGTTGTATTGGAGAAAGTCTTTAATCATTTTCCACACAAAGTCTGTGCCTGTATTTAGTTTTCATGCTAGTGAGGGCCAAGAATCCACTCTCACATAGGTGCGTGGTTGCAAATGGTATCAGTGTCTTAACAGCGTGATTTGCCAAGGCCGTATACTCTGAGCGCAGCCCTATCCAGAAATCTGGCACTGGCCTCTGATTAAATTTTCACAGAACCGCTTGTTGCAATTTCGATGAGGCTCTCTTGTTCATATATCGGTAAGTAGACTGGAGGCAGGGCATGAAAGGGATAACGAATCCAGTTGTTTGTGTCATCCATTTCGGGAAAGTACAGTACCTGCATAATTGCGCACCCAGCTCACTCAGGCACTACATCACATTTGACATTCTCATTTGCACCCAAAAAATTCATACAATGATGGAAAGACCTGTGTGTTGTCCTTGTTAATGCAGACAAAAAAGAGCTCCAACTTCTTAAACATAGCCTCAATTTTGTCCCGCACATTGAATATAGTTGCGGAGAGTCCCTGTAATCCTAGATTCAGATCATTCAGGCGAGAAAAAACTAGATAGGTGTCACGTCTGCTCCCGCTCTTCCCCTCCCCCTGGCGCTTGAGGGCGCCAGAATGCCTTGCATCACTCACTCCTGCCATCCATCACGTACACCTGCCTTTCCTTGTCACGCGCATCAGCGTTATTGGACTCACCTGGACTCTCTTATCACCTGTTCATTTCCTCCCCTATATGTGTCAGTTCCCCAGCTCTGTTCCCTGCTTCTGCATTGATTGTTTTTTCTGTTTGCTAAGCTGTTTATGTCTCGTTCCATGTCCGTTATTTATTAAATGTTACTCCCCGTACCTGCTTCGTCTCTCCAGCGTCATCCTTGTGATAGATCGTGACAATAGGTGTGAGAAACTCGTCATCATGCAAGCAGTCAGACAAGTGAAAATGATGGTCAGTAAAGAAAACTTTAAGCTAGTCTCTCGGGCTTCCTTGCTAGCCGTGTTACCTCGTAACGCTGCCGCTCTGCTTTCGCTGCCTCCAGTTCCTCCCGTGGACGGCGATACTCCCCAGCCTGCCTCCAGGGTCCCTTACCATCCAGGAATTCCTCCCAAGTCCATGAATCCTGAACACGCTGCTCCTCCTTACCACGCTGCTTGATCCGTTGGTGGTGGGAGGTTCTGTCATGGCCGTTGAAAGAAGAGGACCAAGGCGCAGCGTGGTGGGCGTACATTTTCTTTTTATTCGAAAAGACGCAGAACAAAACAATAAACACTACAAAACAAACCGTGAAGCTAAAGGCTATGTGCCATAAACAAAGTCAACTTCCCACAAATACAGGTGGGAAAAGGGCTACCTAAGTATGGTTCTCAATCAAAGACAATGATAGACAGCTGTCCCTGATTGAGAACCCTACCCGGCCAAAACATAGAAATACAAATAATAGAACATAGAATACCCACTCCAAATCACACCCTGACCAAACCAAATAGAGACATAAAAATGATCTCTAAGGTCAGGGCATGACAGATAAAGTATAGATTTTTTGGCCTTTTCCCCCAGCATTGTCCCAGCCATATCTGCGGCAGCAGGAAGAATTAAGTCCTCCACAATGGTATGGGGCTTGCCTGTCCTAGCCACTCGGTAGCTCACCATATAAGACGCTTCTAGCCCCTTCTTATTAATGGTTGCTTTTATACATGTCTTACTACTCAAACGTCGTCTTTATTCTCGCTAAAAAATCTCCYGTGGCTTATTTTTCAAATTGTCATGTTTTGTTTCTAAATGTCTGCGCTAGAGTGAAGGTTTCCCGCAAGAGAGTAACGGTTAATGTGATTATTTGACTTGGCTACCGGTATTTGACATTGTGTTGTTATTTCGCTGAACAGAAGATGGTTTAATTTTCTTTTTGGCAGTGAAACAAGGCTACTCAGCCGAGAAAAAAACCTCACCAAAATGTATAGCCCCGTTGGAAAATATAAATGTACTGTTTGAAAATGTGAATATAAAATATATATATATGAATCACCTTTTTATTTGGCGTACCCCCGACGGCATTGTGGAGTACCTCGTTTGGGAATACCTGCTAGATAGAGGCGTTGCGTCCCAACACTCTCCTTTCTCCCGAAGTGTGCTCTAATTCACTACTCCCCACACATTTAGAAGTATTGGATTGGTGTAGACATGGGTTAGACTACAGTACTGTATATGAACAGAGTCGTGTTGCTGCCCTGTATTAGTTGTGATCCTGAGCTTGATTGTCCCTCCAAAAGGCAAGGGCAGGAAAGCACAATACACCATTGAGGGGTATCTGTCTCATCCCTACTGGGTCTTAGCCAAAATAACCAGGGTTTGATATATCTTTTGTAGAATATCAAATGCTCTTGCAAAATAAATGTGTATTTTTCACTGTGTAATGCCACTATACATTCACTTATTCACTCAAAATGCCCCATACAAAGAGTAGAATAGCAAAAGTCTACAACACCTAATACACAATCTCTTTCTTTATTCAAATAAATGGAAGTGCATTTGTTACAGATGTGTACTGTGGACGTGTACGGTGCAATGGTTTAATCAGACACACAAGACAATCCAACAAGACGACATTCATATAAAACATAACATTAACTTCTTAATTAATTTTAATTACATCAATCAAATTCATTACAATATGTACAAAKCAGTTCAAAGGATTGTCTCTCAACTTGGGACAGAATTGTAAGAGGATTCATACCTTCGATCATAAAACATATTTTCATTTACATGTGTTCAGTGTCGCTCTTTAAGTGCAAGTTTATTTTTTGTCCTACAACAACATTTCAAGCATCGCTACTGCCCATTTGAATTGTTTTCCCAAATAATCCTGTATCAACAATCAACATGTTTAGTTTAGTGCATTTGTCATTCCTCGTCACTTCTTCATCCCCCCACCTTTATTTAAGGTGCTAATCTTTGTTATCTTTTGGGGGAGATGGCGGTGGTGTTTTGAGAGGATATTAGTGGTGAGAGTTCTTGCCTGGACAGTGAGAGTCATAAGGAGTGCATGAACAAAAGTGTGTTGTCTTCAGGAGGGCTTTCAGGAGCGTGGCAAGCTGGGAAATTAAGCTTCTCAGGAGAGGTTTAGGAGTCTGTTGCTGTCAGGGGGCTTGGCAGACATTGTGGCACCCCTAGTCGCTGAATGGACAGGGGCCTCTTGGAGTTTTTGTTGGAGGAGGGGGGGAAGTCAGTGAAGACCGCGAGGGGCCGTCCATCRGTGCAAAGTAGCACGCTGGAGTCAGCCTCACACTTGGTGGTCCTGCCTGGCCAAAGACCCTCCGCCTGGCTTGGCCTCAACCCCAACCCCCCTGGTGACAGGACCTCCGTCTTCACCACCTGCACCCCAGCCTGACTCATCTTGATCAGCACGTCCAGCGATTGCTTTCGACGCTCTAACGAAGCCTTCATCGCTTCCTTCCTCATCTCATTCTCATCTTCCTCCTCATCCGCTTCCTCCTCCGCTTCCTCCTCCTCTGCCTCCTCATCGTCTTCCTCAGTCTCCGTGGTGATGTCGTCTTTAAGTGAGGCTCCCATGAGGCCCTGGTAACCGGCCGCGACCACCTCAGTCAGCACGGGTTGTTCCTTCTTGATGGAGAGATCCAGGGGTCCTTCCGTCTGGCGAGCTGTCCTCTCCAGTGCATGGTGGATGTGGGAGAGCTCGCTGCGGATCTTGTTCAGGTGTTCCCATAGGTGTCCCTGAGCGATGAGGTCCTCTTTCTCCAGGTGGGAGATCTTGCATTCGGCATCCTGGTACTCCTGTAGAGCGTTGGAAAGGTTGCTGAGGAGGGCAGCAGCTGATTCTGATTTTGAGGATGCCTCCCCCGTCCCTTGGCCGATGGTAGAGTCCTGGCTGCTGGGTCTTCTACAACGCCGAGGAGAGGGCGACTCACTGACTGGGCTCACGGAGTTATTTGTGTAGCACTGCTCCGCTGGCCRGGACTGAGACTGAGCATTTGTAAAACTATGGAGAGACCACAAAAGAGAAGAAAATGCATTTTAGAAATCAGAGATTTCAGAGAGGAAAATACAAAGTCAATTACGAATAATATGACAAATATATAGTGAAACAGTAATAACCAAAATTATATTTATAAAAGTAAGATCTTACCTGCTGTGGAGGAAGAGCTTTTCTGTTGCCATGGAGATGGGTGTGGTGTTCTGAATGTTCTTGAGTAGATCCAGGGTGAACCCGAGGGCTGGCCTCTTCTCTGCAGGGGGCTCGTGGGTCCCCAAGAGGGCCCCTGTTCTCTTGAAGCCCCATCCTGGTTTCCCCTCCTTGACTGCAGCCTGGAGCTTGTCCCCTGTCCTGTAGGAAGGGTCTGGTGATGCTGTAGGGGATGAGGTGGTGGTGGTACCTGGCCTCAGAGCAGGCACCTTCCACAAGTTGACTTTGGGCTGGTAACTGGGGTTGGGCTCCAGGCCATTCGCAGAGGTTTTGAGAACCTTGTTGACGTCACTCTTAGTGGAGGCTGCTCCAAAGGCATGCTCGCAGAGGAATGGGTAGTAGAAGCGGGACGGCAGGAGGGTCCGGTCGGTGGGATGGTGCACACCGGATGCCGGGTGCAAGAGCTGAGCGGCCGATGCCAGGAAGGGGAGCTGGGCTAGCTGCGCTTGAGTCGGTACGGTTATATTGGTGTCAGCAGTGGGGATTGCATTCATTGAATTCATATAGGAGAAGAGGCTGGGGCTCAGGGGGTATCCCACCCCAAGGATAGACCGGTTGAGTTCTGTGAGGTCCTGGTAGTCCACCAGGCCGGGTGGAGGTGGGTAGCAGGGGATGGAGTCGCTCACTCTGGGCTGGGCGCCCTCGGCCGTGGTGTGGCTGGTGGCAAGCAGGCGCCACTGCTCCGACAGCAGGCCAGGCGCAGTCAGGAACGTATTGGACAGCTTGTAGTGCTTTAGCTGGTTCTCCACCGAGTGTGCTCTCAAGAGCTGGTCCTCCAGGGAGAACATATCAGTCATCAGTAGGTCCGGCTCAGGACGCTTACTGGTTGTCTTGGCTGTGCCTTCTGAGCCCCTGTTAGAGCTCTCTCTGGTCATCTCAGTGACTTCAGCTCCTTGTCCACTCTCCTCCTCCTCCTTTCCTCCCGGGCTCTCCCCTTCCTCCTCCATGGCCCGTTGCTGCCGGGGCCTCTCCTCATTCCCTGTAGCTGTCTCGTGCTCCTCTTTCCCAACTGTGGTCCGGAGAGAGTGGGCTTGCTGGAGGGGCCGGAGCTGGTCCAGGTGCAGCAGGTTGCCCTTCTTGTATGGCCAGTCGGACTCGATTAACAGAGACAGGGAGTTCTTACAGAGGCTGTACTTCATGTGGTTGTACAGATGGGACTTCTCCATGCAGGTGAAGGGGCACTGGAAGCACTTATAGTTGTAGGGTTTGCCCCATGGCCGTGGGATGTAGTGGGGCTTCTTGGGCTTGCGCTCCTTGTGCTTGCACGTGTGGTCCTCCTTGGACATGATGGGGGACATAATTCTGTCCTCACAATGCAGGTTATTCTGAGGAGAAGGTGTGTGAAAGTCTTGGAGAGATGAGGCTGTAGGGATGCAGGCTCTCGTTCTTTCTCGGGCTAGATGTAGTACATTTCTTTAGCCTTTATATACATAACTTTAAAGATTCTTTAACCTGGGATCCAGGTGGGTAGGAGCTGTGGAATACAAGATACATATATTGTTTTATTATAACATAACAATTAAATGTTCAGGGATGAGTATTAACATAAATTAAAGAATCATCTCATACATTCAATCGAAAGTCAACCGAAATGTTGTGGCCAATTATTCAAATTTTTGTCATATTTTTGTTGGGGGTGGGTTTTTCTCCTGAGTGGCGCTGCGGTCTAAGGCACTGCATCTCAATGCTAGAGGTGTCACTACAGACCCTGGTTCGATCCCGGGCTGTATCACAACCGGCCSTGATCGGGAGTCCCATAGGGCGGCGCACAATTGGCCCAGCGTCGTCCGGGTTAGGGGAGGGTTTGGCCGGGGTAGGCCGTCATTGTAAAATAACTGACTTGGCTAGTTAAATAAAGATTAATTAAATAACAATAAAAAGTAAATAAAKTATAGGTGCAATATACAAATAAATATAATTTCATATTCAGTTCATATCATATTTACTTGTGGACTGCCTAACAAATATACAAATAAAAACATTTWAAAAAGGTACATAAATGCAAAGTATTGATCATTTTGATCACGTTCTCTATCTGACCCGGAAACTATGTTTTGTGTATACATGAATACAAGATAAATACATGTAATTATCTACAGTTAACTACTGTCTAATTATCTGCATTGGGGGGCTATGTATCAGCATGCTCATATGTGTGTCTATGAGAGTGCATCATGTGTTGTCTGCCTGAGCTGCTGAACTGAGTTGCCACTAACCCAACTGCGGGGAGGCCCCCACTGCTCTGTTCTCACTGTACCTGCCACTAATCATTATTTCCAGTGCAGCACCAGGCGCTAGCATGTCCCAGTGCTGGGGGGCAGACAGGCAGCCCGGGGGGGGGGGGACAGGCAGCCCCGGGGGGCTCTGCACCTGTGCAGGGGGCTCCACTCACGGCCCTGGCCTGGCTACATGGGCTCTGGGCTGGGCCCATGGAGGCCGGCTACCGGTGCAGCATGGCCAGGGTGATGGTTTAATTAAGAGGGCGGGTGTTGGGGTTAGTGGGGGCATGGGCCCTGGTTCTTAATGAGAGCCTGGCGTCACGCCCATAGGGCATCGTTAGTGTCAGGGCTGGGATTTGGGTCAGGGCACATCGCACCGAGTTCAACTGCTCTCCTCTCACCCACTTTTCTACCTACTTCGGTGCTTTTGGAGTTGGGGTGGTGTTCTCAAAGTTAAATACACTCTTTCATCCATTTCACAGGACAGATAAGAGGGGAGATTTATTACAGCTGGAATTGTAGGATTACATGTAAAATTACATGGTAACAATTGTGACGTTTTGGGAGTAAAGAATTGGTACTAAATGATACTCGTGCTACTTTTTTTAATGAATCCCAAAGACTCAGAGAGGTGGTTATTAGGTCATGAAACATTTTTTTCAAATAAATATCAGGTAAGATAAATTGTTCCTTGTGTGAATATGTGAACTATTTCTAATGTAATGTTTGTCATGTATTCTGATTATCAGGGATTTGTTTTTTAATAAGCCAGTGCACTAAATATGGCAACGTTACAATATTTTCAGAAACTACTTAAGTTTTCTTTAGTGAAATCATATATATTTGCCACTCGTAAAAAATAAATAAAAAAACATTGGAAAATGTCATCAAGAAATGTGTCCGTCTATAACTATGGTAGTTCACAATTCCCAAAGGTAAACAAAACAATTGGACAATGCAGATTAAATGTCAAATAGATTTTAACATAAAAATGTAAAATAAAGTTTTACACACTTGACCTACTCTATTAACTGATGCGGCTGATTTAAATACCATAATTGTATGCAGCGTTGTCTCACCATTMTTTTTATAGATAAATACAAGACCAATAAATTGAATTATCTACAGTTAACTACTGTCTTATCTCAACAGAGTACCACTTTCTTCCATATTTCAACATAATAATCACTTTAGTTTAATTAACCTTATGAATAACTCGCTCAAACCAATTTCAAACACTCCACAAAAATGTATAGTGTTATTTGGGGGGGGGAAGAAAGAAACGTTGTAATCGTATCGTTTATTTTGTATTTTTCCTGTGGTCGTTCAGGGATGAAAGCCTGTATGATGTTTAGGGGTCCGGGCTGAGGTAAGACTTGTTTAAGAATACGATAAACTTTTATTAAACAATCACGCCGCACATCACGCCGCACATCACACCAGGACAGATAGACATAAATTGAACTCGACTTCATTGCAGTACAAGAGGGATAACAAAACTCACTCTAACACAGGGTGGCAGGCCTTTTTGCAGAATCCTGCTCGTCTACCCCTGAGGCTCTGACCTGGCCTCTGAGCTCATAATAGAGCCTAACAGCTGCTATTAGGAGGCAATCAATAAAAATCATTTTTCCTTTAGATTTTTTCACTGCTGGACACTGTTAGTGGCCACCAAACCCTCGACCCCCTCCTCCCCTCCGGTCCCCTATCCTTGTTTTAAGCTTTTATGGGTTCCTGGTCAGACAAGCCTATAATCGCTTCAGCTTCAACATATATTGTTTCAATTAAGATAGCTCACATCACTAAAAGCATTGACAAGTTGCGTGCAATAACAAACAAAACCTATAACATTGGATGGGTTGGGGGAAGGGTGCAAATGTATCAAATGGCACCAATATGAGATGTTGGCTACTCACAGACAGGAAATAATTACATTTTATAGAGTGCAGAATCAGCCTTTCTATTTACTCTCTTTATGTTATAGTTATATATTGACTAATACAGAGAGTATAACTGTTATACTTTTGCATTCTATTTTAAATTCATAAGGGATGTGACTTTACCTAAGATGGTGGCTTGCTGTGAAGACTGAGTGATGATCCAATGTCTTCTGTCAACTTCAACTAAGGAGAAGGTCCTGAAAAAGAGGATGGGAGAATATATAAGAATTCAACATGAATATTAGTTGTTAATCTAGATTTAGTTATTATTTGATAATACTGTGATAGTGTGTCGGGGCCTCATAAAAATGGTCTATATTCAACTACACATACAGTACATAGAATGTACATACATCTGAATGTTTGACATTGACATTATGGGGGATTGTTTGTGTTACATTTATTGAATTAATATGCAGTGATATTAATACATCTGTGAAGTTAACCATTAAAACATTCCTCTCCATTTTTTTGAGTTGCAAAAGGAATTCACATTAATGATATTGTTGATGATATTGTGAAACARTCAATATCCAAATAACACATTATTTATTTCTACACTTCTCAAAAATATCTGGGCTTCAGTCCTAAATTAGACTTTGATAGATAGTCTAAACCCAAGTTATCACAATGTTATACATAAGGAGTTTTTTTAATCCTATAAACAATTAAGCCTAAAATACAACTTTAGTCTATGTATGAAAATCACAAAAATCTATACAAAGTAACCCTTCAAGTAATTTCCTTCTGTGAATTAAAAATGTTTTGAAATAATGTAATGAAATAATTTTGAGTGACAGTTTCATAACAATCTTCCAAAATGAGTAGGCTGTTTTAATTATATAAGATAATATAGTCGTAAAATATTATAAATATTTGTAATTTAATTTTCACACAAATTCCATGAATGTCAAATAACAGAACACATTACACTGTTTCCCCATGGACAACGGTGTCTATGGACCAATTGTGACAATAGGCTACAAACATTGACACAACACAACTACAAAGCCCAATAATCATAGCCTTCTAAATAAAACCTACTCATACTAATTATACAACATATGGTATCTGAAATTAGAGAATAAATCTGGTATTCCTACCTGGTGTGTGTCCGTGGTGTGTCTGTATGTCAATTCTCTGTGTATAGCGGTACAAGCAGACAGCGCATATCCAGCTCAAATGGGAGCGCGAAAGCGAGTGTGTAGAAGATATTGACTAGGAGCATTGCCTTGGGGCACTATAATACAGCAGCTCCGTCCTCGGTATTGTCGCATGTGGTGTCTACCTTGCAGCAAGGATACAGAAGCAAAGGTTGGTTCAACGTTAATTCGATGCAGACTATAGGTAGGCTAGTCAGTATGTACAATTAGAATATTTTATTTTACAATTTCTAGTTGGTTTTCAAATTAGGTCTGATAGGCCTAACGCTCAACCTCAACACTTGTTTGACCGACCTATTTCAGGAGTATTTCATTTTTCACACAACATAGCCTAGGCATAAATGTCAAAACTTACCTTCAAATCAGGAATTATTCGACTGTCAGGCAGCACTCTCCTAATTGATTTCAAAACAACCTGGTATCAAATTGGTGGTTRATAAGATTCAATTATGCTTTGGCAGGTACATTTTTTTTGCAACTGCTTGCACTTGTGTGGAATAGGATAGGCCTATTGTTTCAACAAGTTAAGTATGGACATCTTTGAAAGACAAATGAACATTAAAGGCCCAGTGCAGTCTAAAACGTGTTTTATATATATTTCCTGTGATTAACTTGATTAAACATGTTTTATATATATTTAATATATATATAWATCCTGTGTTTTATATATATTTCCACACTATGAGATTGGAATAATACTGTGAAATTGTGAAAATTATGATAATGCCCTTTTAGTGTAAGAGCTGTTTGAAAAGGTAAAGGTAAAGAAGAAAGACCGCCTGACATTTCAGCCTGTTTTGGTGGGATGGAATTTTGGCCTGCCTGATGACATCAGCAGGCTGTTAATAAGTTAATAAATCAAAAAGATGGAGTGCTCCAAACCTCTCTGCCAATAACAGCTAGTTTTCAGTTTCCCCTCCACACTCAGTCCACTCCCAGACAGTCCTARATAAATTCTTGCTTGAGAAATTGCTCTTGATAAGAAGTTAGTTTCTTTTTGACTGTTTTTAAATGACAACAATCACAGTAATGTACTTAATTGTTACCCAGAAATGACTTGATATTGAKATTTTTTTTTAAAGTTGCATTGGACCTTTAATTGTATTGGATGGAAGTTCTTTTAAAAGTGGAGACAAGTTGTTTTAATATTAAATGCATAGGCCTATTATTCATGAGCGACAGTGGCCGGTTAAGATTTCTAATACAGCCTGCAGAAGTTGTGATTTGGTTTGTTCTTGTTCTTGTTAGTTCAGTCACTTATAACTTTTACTGGGWAGTTTAGCCGCACTACTGCATATTTCAATATCGTTGCTTTTGAAAATTATTAGCCTTTATTTATAGGGCCGACCACCAAAACACCATGTAGCCTAGGCCTAATCTTATGTTTTAAATGTAAGTTAATATGTTCATCAAAATGTCATAAATATATGATAGGCTAACATCTAAATGTCATGTTTTTCTTCCTTCTTATTGCAGGCCTGTTCAAAGGATGGTTTGTTTCATCATCAAGCTAGGTCTAATGATGTTGACATTTGTGGAATGTCACAATCTTTGTCAATGACATTAGAGTAAAAGTTAACATCAAAATCCCAATGATATATCAATGAGAAAAGATAAATAAATGTGGAGCTAAATTATGAGATGGGGGGAAACTCAGCTGTCTATCTGTGCATAGGGATATTTGTGTCAAATCGTTCCGAATGAGATAGCTTGGAAAATTGTACTTGTCAGTAATTTTTCCTCCTTTTATGCGTTTTTTCTGTTTCCTTTCTTTATTTTAGTCTTGTTGTTTTTGCCTTTTTGTGCTTGTAGGCTATTCTCTGTAGATGTGTTTACCCATTTCAGATATTAATTTCAGAGATTTTGTATTATTGAATGAATAAATAATTAAAATAGCATACATCAAAACATATATAAGATTTTGTCCAGAATCTATAGTTAAAATAAGTGTTTGTTTGTATTTGTTCATACACGTGTGTGTGTGTGTGTGTGTGTGTGTGTTGTGTGTGTGTGTGTGTGTGTGTGTGTGTGTGGTGTGTGTGTGTGTGTGTGTGTGTGTGTGTGTGTGTGTGTGCACAAGCATGTACATATGACACTCTGCCTGTGTGTGTGTGTGTTGTGTGTATGTGTTTACTGAGTTTGACCGTGTGTGTATGATTTTGTACTACTGACTGTGTGTATGAGGAAACAGGGTATGTCAGGTGGAAGTGCGTCTGAGGGTGGTCGGGGCTCTTTCTCCTCCGCTTGCCCGACACACACACACACACACACCACACACGCACACACACACACACACAAACACACACACAAGCACACACACGCACACACACACACAGAGCTTGGCTGGCCGCGCTGCCTGGTACACGACTCAGTGCAGCCTCCCAGAGAAGCGATTAGTGCAGTGGCACTGGATAGGTTCCTGACGTGAGCTGTGAGATCACATCCACAGGCAATGACTGATGCGTGTCTTATCTGACAGCTCAGACTCATTTGTTAATCTTTCTCTCTCTCTCTTTCTCTCTCTCTTTCCTATTCCTTGCTCTCCCAACCCTCCCATCTCTCCACTTCTCTCTCTCCTTTTTTCCCCTCTCTCTTCTGTACCTCCCATCCCTACCACTTCTCGCTATCCTCTCTCTCTTCCTCCCTCTCTCTCTCTCACTCCCTCTCTCTTAGCCTGTGGCTGGCACTGGGTCAACTCCAGGTTCTTCATTTCTCTCCTACAGTATCTGGCTGTGTGGAGGCGTGTGCGGGCCCCTTTGAAAATGTCATTGTACGTGTGTCTGGGGGAGTCGGGCCCCCTTCACGAGCCATCAAGCCCGCTGTCACGCTGCGCCGTGCAAATGGAGACAGACAGGCCACTCCATAGGGCCTAACCATCTGTACCAAATGTGACAGCAGGGGGAAAAGGATATCTGGCAAATCAGGAGGAATGAGATGAGAGGGTGAGATTGAGAGAGAGTGAGGTAGAGAAAGAGAGAGACAGCTCTTCTTACTCTGACAGTGTGGAAATCCAATTATCATGKCGGCGTACACATACACTGAGKATACCAAACATTAGGAACATCTTCCTAATTTTCAGTTGCACCCCCCCTTTCTTTTGCACTCAGAACAGSCTTCWATCTTTTGTCTTGCCCATTCACTCTCTGAATGGCACAAATACACAATCCATGTCTCAGTTATCGCAAGGCTTAAAAATCTTCCCATTCATCTACACTGATTGAAGTGGATTTGACAAGTGACATCAATAATGGATCATGGCTTTCACCTGGATTCACCTGGTCAGTCTATGTCATGGAAAGAGCAGGTGTTGTAAACTCAGTGTACACTCACTCACAAACACAAACACCCATACTCATAAACACACGCACATATACACACACTCTCACACACAGTCAACGCTGCTGTCCCATATACACTGCCGTTCAAAAGTTTGGGGTCATTTAGAAATGTCCTTGTTTTTGAAAGAAAAGCACTAAAAGCACTGTCCATTAAAATAACCTCAAATTGATCWGAAATACAGTGTAGACATTGTTAATGTTGTAAATGACTATTGTAGCTGGAAACGGTTGATTTTGAATGGAATATCTACATAGGCATAGAGGCCCATTATCAGCAACCATCACTCCTGGTAGCTTCATTAAATAGTACCCGTAAAACACCAGTCTCAACGTCAACAGTGAAGAGGCGACTCCGGGATGCTGGCCTTCTAGGCAGAGTTCCCYAGTCCAGTGTCTGTGTTCTTCTGCCCATCTTTTCTTTTTATTGGCCAGTCTGAGATATGGCTTTTTCTTTGCATCTCTGCCTAGAAGTCCAGCATCACGGAGTCGCCTCTTCACTGTTGACGTTGAGGCTGGTGTTTTGCGGGTGCTATTTAATGAAACTGCCAGTTGGGGACTTGTGAGGCGTCAGTTTCTCAAACTAGACACTCTAAKGTACTTGTCCTCTTGCTCAGTTGTGCACCGGGGCCTCCGTTGGTTAGAGCCAGTTTACGCTGTTCTGTGAAGGGTGTAGTACACGGCGTTGCACGGGATCTTCAGTTTCTTGGCAATTTCTCACATGGAATAGCCTTTATTTCTCAGAACAAGAATAGACTGACTAGTTTCAGAAGAAAGTTATTTGTTTCTGTCCATTTTGAGCCTATAATCGAACCCAAAATTGCTGATGCTCCAGATACTGAACTAGTCTAAAGAAGGCCAGCTTTATTGCTTCTTTAATCAGTACAACAGTTTTCAGCTGTGCTAACATAATTGCAAAAGGGTTTTCTAATGATCAAGTAGCCTTTTAAAATTATAAACTTGGATTAGCTAACACAGTATGCCATTGGAACACCGGAGTGAGGGTTGCTGATAATGGGCCTCTGTACGCCTATGTAGATATTCAATTAAAAATCAGCAGTTTCCAGCTACAATAGTCATTTACAACATTAACAATGTCTAGACTGTATTTCTGATCAATTTTATGTTATTTTAATGGACCAAAAATGTGCTTTTCTTTCAAAAACAAGGACATTTCTAAGTGACCCCACATTTTTTGAAAGGTAGTGTATAGAGACAATTAAACACTTGACACCTCCTGTTTCTTTAATACTGTTTTTAACACTTTGTATTCATATACTGTATTCTTCATATAGCTCATTCTAATATATCTACTACTGTACATTGTGTTTTTGTTACCCTGTTTATACACACCGCATATTTAGATACTGACATTTCTTGACATACGGTAGCTCACTGTAATATATTTACTACTGTACATATCCTTCTTACTATATATTTTTGGTGTAGATACGCATACATTGGGTTGTTAATTGGATTCATTTTGACATTCTTGATTTCTTGTTTCWATTTTTTTATTTTCTATTATTGGTGTACTTGTTTGAACTTTTCACTGCACTGTTAGGTGCTAGTAACGCARGCATTTCGCTACACCCTATTGCTTTAACATCTGCTGAACTGTGTAYGYGACCAATACACTTCAAAGTATGCCTCACCAAATAGCTATCGTGATTTAAGTTTTGGCTTTTGGTTCAAGTCTGGAGATATATACTGTACCAATGAGAATTGGACTTCTAAGATTGTAGCATTTTCAATTCGAGACTTCGATGAGTTAAGAGAGTTGTGCTGGTGTAGTAAAGATCCTTATAGAGAGGCATCTGGGGAGGCTGACAGGAGCACTCTATTAAGACTTAGAGAAAGGAACTTCGGGGCAGCTACAACACTGCTGCTGGGGAGATCCAGCTGTGCAGCCCCTGCACACACACACACACACACACATGCACGCACACACACATGCAGTGCACACACTCACACATTCATGATACTCACACGCGCAAACATGCACACACACAAACATGCACACACATACTCCATATACACACTTACAAGATGGACTGTGGATGGATAGATGGATAGATGGAGAGATGGAGAGATGGGTGGAGGATGGGTAATGGTTGGCCTAACGGATGGCCTGATGGCCTATTGCCCATGTGAGTGTTCAGTCTTGAAGCCTTTTCCCTTTTCCAGTGCCTGGGTTTAGAGCCTGGGGTGGAATAGCTAACGGCTCCTCTCTTAGCCCTGCACTGCCAGGCACATTAAGTAAACTCATATCGCTCTCAACCACAATCAATTATTGAACAGCCCGTCCCTGCTCCTTTCTTTCATTTTCAAAGGAGAACAACTCCGAACATCCATCCCCAGCATTTCCAAAACATAGCCACCAAATGACTTTAGTGTCTTCCTTTGTTATTTCGGTATAGCCTTTAACATTAATATTTGTTTTAACAGAAAATCAGTAGCTAACAAAGGCTTGGAATAGCTTCATCTAGCTAATTATGTGGTAATACATAATTGTTATATGTAACATAACATATCGCAAGCCTGTGTCTAAAAGTAGGTAGCTTGAGTTGCTGTGTAGCATATGTACAGTATACCATGCATTTTTCAACCAGTAGAAAACATAGTTGCCATCCCAGGAGGCTGCTGAAGCGAGCACAGCTCATAATAATGGCTGGAATGGAGTGAATGGAATGGTATCAAACACATGGAAACCATGAATTAAAGAGTGGTTCAATCAAACCCTTGGAACCAGTGGATTTATGTAGAAGGCAAACAAGTGGTCTTTTGGTGGTAGATGGCAACCACAGGCGGCCAGGCTGTGGAATAAATTCCATCCATTGCTATGAGCCCGTCCTCCCCAATTAAGGTGCCACCACTCTTTAATTCATAACAGGACAACATAAATCTTGCTAAAAGATTGGATAGATACATTATTGCATTATAAACACCATAAACTCAGTCTAAAGACTCTTAAAACATCTCATATTTCCTATCTATATTCAGCATGCCTGTGAATACTCAGGGGAAGCATGGAGAAACTCTTATCAGTCATTTCGCTGCTGAGTGATCCATCCAACCCTACCATCCTGACTAGCCAGTAGTGACAGTGACAGACTCCCTTAAAGGTGAATTGCCCTCAGAAGGAGTGAGGGAAGTGAACAGCCCTGGGAGCATGAAGCAGGAGGATTGAGACAATTTCAGTTTTCCACTCAAATGCCCTCACACAATTATACCAGGGAGGGCAGACGAGTGATGGACACGGTCCAAACTTTTAAAAARCAGCCTCTGAAGAGAGCTTGGTTTATCTCTGAAAAAGTGCGGTTATGACTGTTTTTTTTCTCTCTCGATATTGATGCGCTTCTATTCCTCATGAGTCAATACGAAATTCCTTAAACAAGATAAACACAGTTTACATGACCCTCTATTGGAATAGATGAAGAGAGAGTGTACTATCATCCTGTTTTTGGTTGACCGACTGTTAGTATTACGCCTAGTGACATTGATATATCTGTCAGTGTGTAGAGACACTGGACTTGACACTTACTGGTCCTGTGTTGTCAGACTGTGATGGGAAGCAGCTGGTGCAGGGTGTCTTGGTTCAACTCATCGTGTCAGTCTCCGCCCCCGGTTACCAGCTGCCCCGGTCCGCACCCCGAGGAGTCGGGGTCTCGGTTGCTGTGGCACCTGTGGGGGTGTCAYCTGACGGGGGAAAGGGAAGTGGAAATGAAGGGAAGCAGCAGATCCTGTCACGGAGCATCAGAGCGCCTGTCAGTCAATAACCACTGACCTGCAGGGTGTGAGTGTGTTTATGTGAGTGTGTGTGTTTGCGTAAGTCAATGAACGCACTAACCACAGTGTGTGTGTGTGTGTTGTGTGTGTGTGGGTGTGTGTGTGTGTGTGTGGTGTGTGTGGTGTGTGTGTGTGTGTGGTGTGTGTGTTGTGTGTGTGTGTGTGTGTGTGTGTGTGTGTGTGTGTGTGTGTGTGTGTGTGTGTGTGTGTGTGTGTGTGTGTGTGTGTGTGTGTGTGTGTGTTGTGTGTGTGTGTGTGTGTGTGTGTGTGTGTGTGTGTGTGTGTGTGTGTGTGTGTGTGTTTGGCTCGTGCATACTGTGTGCCCATAAAGTCACTGACCTACGAGGTGTGTCTGCGTGCTTGTGTGTCTGCGTGTGCGCATGTGTACGTGTGCATGCCCATCATTGCAGGGTTTATGAGTACATTACATTAACGCCTTGATCCTGTGTGTGTCCGTGAACACATAGACCTGGAGGGTGTGTGTGTAGTGTGTGTATTCAATGCACTGATCTGTAAGACTGCATGCCTGTGTGTTAGTGTCTGGTTTGTATATGTCATTGAGTTTCTTCTCAACAGCGTCCCTTGAAAATGGCCCAGCAGCCAAAACATTGGCCATGATTTGATATTGAGTTCAAAGTTAAATGCTTTTACGTGTGCATCCTATCCTCCTTCACTACTTTAAAAACGAAACATACTGGCACTGCACTCAGTAAATATCAATAGGTTGTACATATTGGATTCCCAAACCAGAGGCACAATACACTGTATTTATGATAATCTCAACACCCAGAACTAAAATATTGTGTAATTGCGTCAAATGCTCGATGAAGTTCTGGGGAGACATGTCAGAAAATATATTAATGCGACTTACAAAGTCTCCACCCCCCTAAATGGAAACTCTCTGCAAGTTTCWGGCAAGTCTATGGGCCAAATGTCCCCTCCCATTACGAAATTCAAAAGATGCGAGCACCTGGGAAATCTTGACTTGTCCAAATGATCAGTGACAATAAATCAGTGTGCCAGAACAGTTCCTTGTTACTCGTCCATCCCACAGTCTGTCGACAGTTGCAACTGCCATTTATGTTAAATGCATCTGTCCACGAGAGATTATATTGATGACCATATTACACTAGACTAAATTATCCCACATACAGTTATCTTGCTTACCGACTATCTGGTAGCACCACTGGGGGATACAGCACCGCCAKCATGTCCATGACCATGCCCTTCTAATCCCTTCGCACCAGAGCTCAATGCGATGCCACCTTTCGCCCTCACACTCTTTGGAACATGAAGGCTGGTTGGTGTAAGTGTGTGGCCCAGCTGCAGCCGTGGTCTGGTCCCCCGGCGACAGCCGTCACTGGGTGTGACCTGCAGCGGTGTGGGGTGGGATGGGGGCTCAGCTGGGGAGCAGCGTGCGCTGGATGTGGGCGTGTGGGAGTTTATAGAGAGAGGAGGCTGCAGCTCTGGCTCTGGTTCTCTGAGGACGAGTAGAGGCGGCCATGGCCCTGGCTGGCCAAGCGGGAGGAATGGAAGGAGACAGGGCCCAATCACCCAGGACCCCTCGACTCACTCAGCTCCATCCCCTGGGATCCCGCAGCCTTCCAAACTACAAGTCTATGTTTTAGCATACCATATGTTCACCCCCACACCCCTTTAGCAAATAAACAAGTTGAGAAGCTATAGCTAGAGGGAGGTTGTGTCTCTCTCTCCTCTCTTTCTCCTCTATCTGTTTTTCTCTCTCACACTCTCTCTGTGTGTCCTCTCAAAGTACATTTTGGCTGCATGTGTCACATATTATAAATGGAGCAGAAATCTGTCATGTATTATTGTATGACATGGATTATCTTAACAGTGAAACAGCAGGGACTTTTGTAAGCAGGGGCTGACTTTTATTCTGTAAAGTGAGTGCCCTCACGCTGACAGTATTTTGTTGGATTATTTTACTTCATCGATCTGAAACAGTTTTGTTGTTCAGCAGGTGTTGCGTGTTCCCTGTGTTTATTGTGAGACAAAGAGCATAAGTATGTGATGTATAGCTGAGTAAAATAAAAGTTACTGGAAAAATACCTGCAATTATAATAATATAAATTACAGGTCATTCCACCAATAGAGTGCCTTTTGGGTGGTGTAATAAAATATTTATTGAACCTATTTTTAACATTATTTCATAAAGAGTTGTTCAACATCATAAAAAACATGTTTTCCCATCTCAAGAGGTTACATTTTTTAAATAATTATAGTAATTGCCAATTAAGTGCCAACCCACTGGGCAAAAACTGATTATATCAAACATTGTTTCCTGTCACACCCTGATCTGTTTCACCTGTCTTTGTGATTGTCTCCCCCCCCCTCCAGGTGTCACCCATCTTCCCCATTATCCCCTGTGAATTTATAAGTCATTTCAACCAAAATAATTCAATGTGATGACTGAGTCACGTGATAAACTGATTGGATTTTTAAAAAGTTGTCAACATAAAGGAATTTTGTCTTTTTTCACCTAACYTTTTACCTAAATCCAATGACATGGGGAATTTTGTGGGGGATTTCTCATTCAATTCACTTTAGTTGAAAACCAAATGTAATTTAAAACTAGATGTTGAACTGATGTCTGTGCCCAGGGGCGTATTGGCCGTCTGGCAATTCTGGCAAATGGCAGATGAGCCGGACCATTTTTCAGTTTGTTGGGCTGGTCAAAATTGAAACACACAGACATCTAAAATATATACAGCATACTGTAAACAAATAAAACAATGAAAAAGTGACATGGCCGGTGGTCCATGGGCCTGTTAAGATTTTTTTATCTTTTTTTTTTTTTGCAATTTCTCTCTTAATCTACACTGAGTGTACAAAATATTAAGAACACTTCCCTAATATTGAGTTGCACACCCCCTTTTGCCCTCAGAACAGCCTCAATTCGTTGAGGTATGGTCTCTACAAGGTGTCAAAAGCGTTCCACAGAGATGCTAGCCCGTGTTGACTCCAATGCTTCCCACAGATGTGTCAAGTTGTCTGGATTTCCTTTGGGTGGTGGACCATTCTTGATACACACGGGAAACTGTTAAGCGTGAAAAACCCAGCAGTGTTGCAGTTCTTGACACAAACCGGTGCGCCTGGCACCTACTACCATACCCCATTCAAAGGTACTCAAATAATTTGTCTTGCACAKTCACCGTCTGAATGGCACACATACACTATCCAAGTCTCAATTGTCTCAAGACATTATTCTTTAACCTGTCTCCTCCCCTTCATCTACACTGATTGAAGTGGATTTAACAAGTGATACCAATAAGGGATCATAGCTTTCACCTGGATTCACCTGGTCAGTCTATGTCATGGAAAGAGCAGGTGTCCTTAATGTTTTGCACTCCGTGTATAATAAGCCTTTGGCTGGGCTGATCAGTGGGCCCCCTTCCAAGATGTGCCTGCCTGGTTTTCTGATAGGCTGAGCTGAGGTCATGCAAACTCCCATTCAAAGTCACGGCACCAGCAAAGAGACCTGCTCTGACTCCGTCATCAGTTAGACAGCCAAAATCATGAATAGTAAAAAAACGGAAAGGGTACCTTTAAAAGTAGAAAGAGCTCATTCTACATTGTGGCCTAAATTCAAGTAAATGAATCACTAATCACACAAAATAAAAATTAATCTTCAGAAATTACTTTGTCAAAGCAACTGTAACGGCTTTCTTCCTGGGATGAAGGAGAGGACCAAAACGCAGCGCGGCTAGTGTTCAACATGTTTAATATAGAGAATAACGTGAACACAACAAACTACAAAACAATAAACGTGAAAACCGAGACAGTACCGTGTGGCACAAACACTGACACAGGAAACAACCACCCACCAATCCCCAACACAAAACAAGCCACCTAAATATGATTCCCAATCAGAGACAACACAAAACACCTGCTTCTGATTGAGAACCAAAAAAATTAAATATTGGGGAAAAATATGTACTTAAAATGTCAAAGGCACTCTATTCGTGGAATGACCCACACACTCGCTTCACTATTAGTTCTGTACAAAACCTTCCTTGGCAGATGTTCACCAAAAAAATATTTTCTGTGTAGGATAGCTGGCTTATAAGCAGGGTTGGATGGGTTTCTTTCTAAATGTAATCCGTTACAGTTACAAGTTACCTGTCCAAAATTGTAATCAGTAACATAACTTTTGGATTATCCAAACTCAGTAACGTAATCTGATTACATTCAGTTACTTTTAGATTACGTTCCCTTTAAGAGGCATTAGAAGAAGACAAAAATGTATGTTACCAATTGAACGACATCCATTGAAGGATAAATCAATGTTAAAGTTTACATACTGTAGCTGGCTATAGATGGATGTTCAATTTTACTTCATGGGTTGGTTGTGTAGGCTTCTTCTAACCTATTGCTTTCTACTACATACAGTTGAAGTCGGAAGTTTACATACACTTTGGTTGGACTCATTAAAACTCGTTTTTCAACCACTCCACAAATTTATTTTTAACAAACTATAGTTTTGGCAAGTCAGTTAGGACATCTACTTCATGCATGACACAAGTAATTTTTTATTGTTTACAGACAGATTATTTCACTTATATTTCACTGTATCACAATTCCAATGGGTGAGAAGTGTACATACACTAAGTTGACTGTGTCTTTAAACAGCTTGGAAAATTCCAGAAAATTATGTCATGGCTTTAGAAGCTTCTGATAGGCTAATTGACATCATTTGAGTACCTGTGGATGTATTGCAAGGCCTACCTTCAAACTCAGTGCCTCTTTGCTTGACATCATGGTAAAATCAAAAGAAATCCGCCAAGACCTCATAAAAAAAATTGTAGACCTCCACAAKTCTGGTTCATCTTTGGGAGCAATTTCCAAATGCCTGAAGGTACCACGTTCATCTGTACAAACAATAATACGCAAGAATAAACACCATGGGACCACGCAGCCATCATACCACTCAGGAAGAAGACGCGTTCTGTCTCCTAGAGATGAACGTATTTTGGTGCGAAAAGTGCAAATCAATCCCAGAACAACAGCAAAGGACCGTGTGAAGATGCTGGAGGAAACAGGTACAAAGGTACCTATATCCACAGTAAAACAAGTCCTATATTGACATAACCTGAAAGGCTGCTCAGCAAGGAAGAAGCCACTGCTCCAAAACCGCCATAAAAAAGCCAGACTACGGTTTGCAACTGCACATGGGGACAAAGATGTAACTTTTTGGAGAAATGTCCTCTGGTCTGATGAAACAAAAATAAAACTGTTTGGCCATAATGATAATAGTTATGTTTGGAGGAAAAAGGGGGAGGCTTGCAAGACGAAGAACACCATCCCAACCGTGAAGCACGGGGGTGGCAGCATCATGTTGTGAGTGTGATTTTYTGCAGGAGGGTCTGGTGCACTTCCCAAAATAGATAGCATCATGAGGGAGGAACATTATGTGGATATATTGAAGCAACATCCAATGACTTCTTTCAGGAAGTTAAAGCTTGGTCGCAAATGGGTCTTGGTCGCAAATGTCCAAATGGACAATGACCCCAAGCATACTTCCAAAGGTGTGGCAATATGGCTTAAGGACAACATAGTCAAGGTATTGGAGTGGCCATCACAAAGCCCTGACCTCAATCCTACAGAAAATGTGTGGGCAGAACTGAAAAAGCGTGTGTGAGCAAGGAGACCTACAAACCTGACTCAGTTACACCAGCTCTGTCAGGAGGAATGGGACAAAATTCACCCAACTTATTGTAGGAAGCTTGTGGAAGGCTACCCGAAACGTTTGACCCAAGTTAAACAATGTAAAGGCAATGCTACCAAATAGTAATTGAGTGTATGTAAACTTCTGACCCACTAGGAATGTGATGAAATAAATAAATTCTCGCTACTATTATTCTGACATTTCACATTCTTAAAATAAAGGGGTGATCCTAACTGACCTAAGACAGGGAATTTTTACTTGGATTAAATGTCAGGAATTGTGAAAAACTGAGTTTAAATGTATTTGGCTAAGGTGTATGACCAAAGTCTATTTGTCACGACTTCCACCGAAGTCGGTTCCTCTCCCTGTTCGGGCAGTGTTCAGCGGTCGGCGTTGCCGGTCTTCTAGCCATCATTGATACACTTTTCATTTTCCATTTGTTTTTTCTTGTCTTCCCACACACCTGGTTTCAATTCCCTCATTACATGTTGTGTATTTAACCCTCTGTTAAATGTCCTTGTCTGGAATTGTTTATTGTAAGTGCATGTGCACGTTTATCTGGTGTGCGACATGTTTTTTTTCCCATTGATTGTTTGTTCTGGATGCCGGCGGTTTTATGTATTAACCCCTCGTTCCATGTGTCTCTCCTCAGGCCGGTGGTGGCTGGTCCACTGCAGGAGTCTGAGGTGCGGGAGGTTCCTCCGCCCCCTCTGGACATCGAGGGGGCCCCGGCGTATGCAGTTCAAGGCATACTGGACTCGAGGCGTCGGGCGAGGGGCCTTCAGTACCTTGTGGAGAGGGAGGGGTATGGTCCGTAGGAGAGATGCTGGGTGCCGGTGGAGGACATATTGGACCCTTTCATGCTGCGGGAATTACACCGTCTCCATCCGGATCGCCCTGCGCCTCGTCTTCCGGGTCGTCCCCGAGGCCGGTGTCGGCGCGCTGCTGGAGCCGCGCATCAAGGGGGTACTGTCACGACTTCCGCCGAATTCGGTCCCTCTCCTTGTTCGGGCGGCATTCGGTGGTCGACGTCACCGGTCTTTTAGCCATCGCCGATTCACTTTTCATTTTCCATTTGTTTTCTACACACCTGGTTTCTATTCCCAATTACATGTTCATTATTTAACCCTCTGTTTCCCACATGTTAGTGTGCGTGTTTATTCATTGTTCATGTCGGTTCTTGACAGCTGGTTATTGTTTGCCRGGTTATGTATTTACGCCCGTTATTTTCGAGTGACCGGTATTTCTACACACCTTGAGTATTGTCTGTATAATGTTGCTGTCGTGGAATTAAATACCTTGTACACTCATCTCTGCTCTCCTGCGCCTGATTCACTGCACCAGTTACCCACTGCCTGACAATAGCACATACGTAATCATGTAGGAAGAAAAAAAGTTTTAAACAAATCAAAATATATTTTATATTTGATTCTTCAAAGTAGCCACACTTTGCCTTGATGACAGCTTTGCACACTCTTGGCATTCTCTCAACCAACTTCATGAGGTAGTCACCTGGAATGTATTTCAATTAACAGGTGGGCCTTAAAAGTTAAAAGTTAATTTGTTGAGTTTCTTTCCTTCTTAATGCACTTTAGCCAATCAGTTGTGTTGTGACAGGGTATGGTGGTATAAAGACGATAACTCTATTTGGTGAAAGACCAAGTCCATATTATGGCAAGAATAGCTCAAATAAGCAAAGAGAAATGACAGTCCATCATTACTTTAAGACATGAAGGTCAATCTATATGGAAAATTTCAAGAACTTTGAACGTTTTTTCAAGTAGAGTCGCAAAAAACATGAAGTGCTATGATGAAACTACCTCTCATGAGGACCGCTACAGGAAAGGAAGACCCAGAGTTACCTCTGCTGCAGAGGATACGTTCATTAGAGTTACTAGCCTCAGAAATTACAGCCCAAATATATGCTTCAAAAACTTCAAGTAACAGACTCATCTCAACATCAACTGTTCAGAGGAGACAGCCTGCGTAAATCAGGCTTTCATGGTCGAATTGCTGCAAAGAAACCTCTACTAAAGGACACCAATAAGAAGAAGAKAATTGCTTGGGCCAAGAAACACAAGCAATGGACTTCAGACCGGTGGAAATATGTCCTTTGGTCTAATGAGTGCAAATTTGATATTTTTGGTTCCAACCGCCGTGTCTTTGTGAGGCGCAGAGTAGGTGAACAGATGATCTTCCGCATGTGTGGTTCCCACCATGAAGCATGGAGGTGTGATGGTGTGGGGGTGCTTTGCTGGTGACACTGTCAGTGATTTATTTAGAATTCAAGGCACACTTAACCAGCATGGCTACCA
>NC_036848.1:42128535-42155882 GCF_002910315.2 Salvelinus sp. IW2-2015
ATCGAGGGGGCCCCGGCGTATGCAGTTCAAGGCATACTGGACTCGAGGCGTCGGGCGAGGGGCCTTCAGTACCTTGTGGAGAGGGAGGGGTATGGTCCGTAGGAGAGATGCTGGGTGCCGGTGGAGGACATATTGGACCCTTTCATGCTGCGGGAATTACACCGTCTCCATCCGGATCGCCCTGCGCCTCGTCTTCCGGGTCGTCCCCGAGGCCGGTGTCGGCGCGCTGCTGGAGCCGCGCATCAAGGGGGTACTGTCACGACTTCCGCCGAATTCGGTCCCTCTCCTTGTTCGGGCGGCATTCGGTGGTCGACGTCACCGGTCTTTTAGCCATCGCCGATTCACTTTTCATTTTCCATTTGTTTTCTACACACCTGGTTTCTATTCCCAATTACATGTTCATTATTTAACCCTCTGTTTCCCACATGTTAGTGTGCGTGTTTATTCATTGTTCATGTCGGTTCTTGACAGCTGGTTATTGTTTGCCRGGTTATGTATTTACGCCCGTTATTTTCGAGTGACCGGTATTTCTACACACCTTGAGTATTGTCTGTATAATGTTGCTGTCGTGGAATTAAATACCTTGTACACTCATCTCTGCTCTCCTGCGCCTGATTCACTGCACCAGTTACCCACTGCCTGACAATAGCACATACGTAATCATGTAGGAAGAAAAAAAGTTTTAAACAAATCAAAATATATTTTATATTTGATTCTTCAAAGTAGCCACACTTTGCCTTGATGACAGCTTTGCACACTCTTGGCATTCTCTCAACCAACTTCATGAGGTAGTCACCTGGAATGTATTTCAATTAACAGGTGGGCCTTAAAAGTTAAAAGTTAATTTGTTGAGTTTCTTTCCTTCTTAATGCACTTTAGCCAATCAGTTGTGTTGTGACAGGGTATGGTGGTATAAAGACGATAACTCTATTTGGTGAAAGACCAAGTCCATATTATGGCAAGAATAGCTCAAATAAGCAAAGAGAAATGACAGTCCATCATTACTTTAAGACATGAAGGTCAATCTATATGGAAAATTTCAAGAACTTTGAACGTTTTTTCAAGTAGAGTCGCAAAAAACATGAAGTGCTATGATGAAACTACCTCTCATGAGGACCGCTACAGGAAAGGAAGACCCAGAGTTACCTCTGCTGCAGAGGATACGTTCATTAGAGTTACTAGCCTCAGAAATTACAGCCCAAATATATGCTTCAAAAACTTCAAGTAACAGACTCATCTCAACATCAACTGTTCAGAGGAGACAGCCTGCGTAAATCAGGCTTTCATGGTCGAATTGCTGCAAAGAAACCTCTACTAAAGGACACCAATAAGAAGAAGAKAATTGCTTGGGCCAAGAAACACAAGCAATGGACTTCAGACCGGTGGAAATATGTCCTTTGGTCTAATGAGTGCAAATTTGATATTTTTGGTTCCAACCGCCGTGTCTTTGTGAGGCGCAGAGTAGGTGAACAGATGATCTTCCGCATGTGTGGTTCCCACCATGAAGCATGGAGGTGTGATGGTGTGGGGGTGCTTTGCTGGTGACACTGTCAGTGATTTATTTAGAATTCAAGGCACACTTAACCAGCATGGCTACCACAGCATTCTCCAGCGATACGCCATCCCATCTGGTTTGCGCTTAGTGGAACTATCATTTGTTTTTCAACAGGACAATGACCCAACACACCTCCAGGCTGTGTAAGGGATTTTTGACCAAGAAGGAGAGTGATTGAGTGCTGCATCAGAAGACCTGCCCTCCACAATCACCCGACCTCAACCCAATTGAGATGGTTTGGGATGAGTTGGACTGCAGAATGAAGGAAAAGCAGCAAACAAGTGCTCAGCATATGTGGGAACTCCTTCAAGACTGTTGGAAAAGCATTTCAGGTGAAGCTGGTTGAGAAAATGTCAAGAGTGTCCAAAGCTGTCCTCAAAKCAAAGGGTGTCTACTTTGAAGAATCTAGAATCTAAATATATTTTGTTTTGTTTAACACTTCTCTTTTTTTACAATGTAGAAAATAGTCAAAATAAAGAAAAACCCTTGAATGAGTAGGTGTGTCCAAACTTTTGACTGGTAATGTAATTGCATTAAATAATGATTACTAARGCAGGTATCATAAAGCTAGTGGATAGGTTTCATTGAAACATATTTTGAAGTTACAGTAGACATGGCTCCTTCAAATATCTTTACTTTCTTAACAAGTTAGCGATTGTGCATCAAAGCTGGGACCGAGAGACTGAAAAACAGCTTCTATCTCAAAGCCATCAGACTGTTAAACAGCCATCACTAACATTGAGTGGCTGCTGCCAACATACTGACTCAATCTCTAGCCACTTTAATAATTAACAATTGGATGTAATAAATGTATCACTAGTCACTTTAAACTATGCCACTTTCTATAATGTTTACATACCCTACACTACTCATCTCATATGTATATACTGTACTCTATACCATCTACTGCATCTTGACTATGCCGTTCGGCCATCGCTCATCCATAGATATTTTTGTGTACATATTCTTATTCATTCCTTTATACTTATAAGGTAGTTGTTGTGAAATTGTTAGATTACTTGTTAGATATTACTACATGGTCGGAACTAGAAGCACAAGCATTTCGCTACACTCGCATTAACATCTGCTAACCATGTGTATGTGACAAATAAAATTTGATTTGATTTGATTTGATTTGGTACCAACTCAAAAGGGGAGTTGAAAGGGATCATTAGAGTTGAGACGGAGTACCGTTAAAATCAGAATCCACATTTTTCCATCAGATCTGGCAATTTTACAAAATGAGTATATCCCCCAGTTGTATTTTCAGAGGGCGAATGAAGGACACTCCTAAACAGATGGTGTGTGTGTGTGTGTGTGTGTGTGTGTGTGTGTGTGTGTGTGTGTGTGTGTGTGTGTGTGTGTGTGTGTGTGTGTGTGTGTGTGCTGTCTCTTATACACATCTAGATGTGTATAAGAGACAGGTGTGTGTGTGTGTGTGTGTGTGTGTGTGTGTGTGTGTGGTCTGTCGGGCGAGTCATTTCCCCCTTTGGCCAGAGATGGACAGCTGTGCCCAGGGCAGGACATATAGGAAATGACATCACGAGCAGTGTGCGGCAGTATTTGTGGCCCCCGGGGTTCTCTCGACTCAGTGACCTGGCCACCCCGAGCAGACAGGCAAACAGATGACTATCTAAAATTCATCACAAGGTCAGAGACAGTCCATCACATAGGTACCAACACCGTATGGAATGAGGCCACGGCTCATAGGGAAAGAGATGGGTGAAACTTATGGCTAATACATTTTTGGGGTTGTTTAGTTTATGGGTCTTTCAGCATTATTACATGTTCTTAGAAACAGTTGTCCCTAAAACACTGGATTACATTGCTGTTACAATAAAATAAAATAAACTATGTTGAATGAATGAGACAAATTTAAAATTCTATGTCTGCTAAAATCCACTTTCATTTAGGATTCTTACCAGATATGGTATCAGTTATCTTCTGTWCCTTTCTGTGCAACATCTTGCAGTGGCCAAGCTTAGAAAGACAACCCTCTTCGTTGTTGTACGGTTTTGTCACTGTATCGGGTTTTAGTTTAGTTTAGTTTATTAATTCGACCATTTTAAAAAACAAGCACACATAAAACTTAAAAGCCATACATGCACATGAATAAAATCATYGAGGATAACACACAATAAATTCAGGGACTTATTTCCATTGTGGTCCTCTTGAGACAAGATGGCTATCCAAGATCGAACACAGTATGGCAGTGAAATAATAAAACAAAAACATCTATCTCATCATTCCAGTTACATCATAGGGGTTATTCATATGGGCACAGAGGACATCAAACATATGTTTACTTTATTTTTAAAGCTGTCCAGAGAGGACATTGTTTTTATTAGCATTACTCCTGAACCTGTATAAGCACACATCAGCAACACCTGATCTGGTGCTGTGATTGTGTGCATCCCTAACACGAGGAAAGTAATCATTTAAATATCTGGGCGCAGGACCATAAATACTCATGTAAACCAAACCTAGTCTAATCTGGGACACCCTAGCCTCAACAGGCAGCCAGTTTAGTTTCTGAAAGCAGCTCCTGCCTATGTGAGTACATGGACTCACCTTCAAAACTACCCTGATCAACTTATTCTGGGCTATCTGGAGCTTCCCCTTCATCAATTTAGATAAGCACCCAAACCAGGAAGTACTAGCATAGTCAAAATGGCATTGAATGAGGGCAGTAGCTAGCACTTTCATGGAGTCCTTATCAAGCAGCTTGGACTTTCTAGCCAAAAACTTAATCCTGGCATTAACCTTCCCTAGCACCTTATTGGCCATACTCACACCTCCCAAGCATCCATCAAGGATACATCCCAAGTAGCTAACAGAGGTTAACTGAAATGAATGTCGGTTGCATGTTTTTGTTTTGTAATGAGACATGTAATCAAATGTACAATAAAGCCACCATGTTCCTAATGAAAATACAGTGCACTCAACATTTCCTAAGTGTGTTTTCAAAGGGATGCATGAACAGAAGCATCATTACATTTTGAAGAAATCAATGTCTGCTCTATGTGCATATTGCATATATCTGTGCACATTTATGTGAGTAGGTTACTGTGTTTGTTGTATACAGTGTGCGTGGTTATGGATGTGTCTGCTTGGGTGTGAATTTGCCCATTGAGTGTACTTACTTGTGTAGGCCTACTTTTCTAATACAATGCTGAGTTGAATCTCAACTGTTGTGGAATTTTGTTCAAAACGTACTTACGTCGATCTTCTCACTCCTCCATGCACACATACACAAGCACGCAATACACAAAAACACACTTGCACACACCCTGTGTGTGACAGCCTGCTTTCTCTGACTGGTCCATTGAGTCATCATTGACCTTTTGTGGGATTGGAGTTGCCAGGCAAATTGACCAAATCACTGATCTTTAAAAGCAGCTCTGGAAGGGGCTCCCCCTCGTTCCCCCCACTCTTCAACCACCCGCCCCTCTCCACCTCGCTCTAATCAAGGAGCAGGCAGGCAGGACTCTGGGTCGCAGTGGCGACGCTAACGAGTGGCGACAGCTCCTCAGTGCTCGGGGCAACGACCAGCTCGGCTGTCGAAGACCGCGGAGAGAGTCCGCCAGGCACGCACTGAGGCGAGGCTTGTTGTTTTGGGGAGGAGGAGCGGAGGAGGGGGTAAGATGGGGGGCTTGCTGGTGTTAGGGGGGTGCATGTGGAATATATAAGAAACTCCAGCATGGACCCACAAAATCACACATGAAGATCAATACACAAACAAACACACACACACACACACACACACACCTACATACACGAATACACACACATGAACGCACACACAAATATAATATTATAATGTACTATACTCACTCATACTGTACACACAGATACACACACTCTTACTCACTCTCTCTCACTCACACACACACGCACAGACACTTGTCCTGCATACACACTCCACACTCCCAACCCATCCCTCCAGCCCTGGGGCCTACTTGCAGAGTGCTGTTGCCCCCTCCCTCCCCCTTTCCCTCTTCTCCCTCCATCCCCCCATCTCCTCTGGAAGAAAGACTGTTTAACTTCTGTCATTCGGATGAAGCGGGTGACTCAGTCTCTGCACGGCAAGCGGATGTGACAGGCCGGTAATGGACAGGACAAAGAGGGGATTTATGAAGTATTAGTAAACCTTAATAATTCACAATGCACAGACCTGCGTAAGTCCCTCACCGCCAACCCCTCTGCCTGCCTGTCATCCTCTCACCTCTCGTCTCTCTATCTTTATTCTTCTCTCTTCTCTTTCTTTATCTCTCTCTCTCTCTTAGGTTGTTGAAAGTCAGTGTCCCTCAACAGCTTGCTAGACCGAATGTTAGAATCACACGTTTTTGGAGAAAGGTATTGATATCTCCTCATGATAGGGTTTTGAAATTTGAGATCATGAGCGCACCCAAATCKGACTGGGATGTTTTTGTCTTAATGCCATCCTTCGGTCATCTAGCAACAACTAGCCCTGTCAAAGAAAACAAAACACACTGTCTTAATCTTGGGTACCTGTCCACGCCAAAACAGCCAGGCTCCCCCCACCTACCAAGTAACCCCTATAACAGTCAAGCAGGTCACAGTCAGGCAGACAGGCAGCCTAAAGGGGCTGACACACACACACACACACACACACACACACACACACACACACACACACGGCCTGATATCTCTGATGATGGCTAGGGCCTTGGCTGTGAGTGGCAGCCCCAGTCACCAGTCATCAGATGCCCCCACTGCCTGCTCTTTTCGCCACTCTGTTTAGAGCAGTGTTCATTTTGGAACTCTTTTTTTATTTATTTAGTCATATTTTTGTCTAGTTATGGTCAAAATGACATTAGTGGGCCATTTTAGTCTAAATTTTAGTCTAAATTCCCTTTCATTTTAGTCACATTTTAGTCACATTTTAGTCACATTTATTTATTTTAGTAACATCAAATTTGTATTGCCTCATTAACCTGTAGTAAACACATGGAAGTCACTTCCATGTGCACAAACATACATAGCCTTCTCCTACCAACATATTTTTCTGCATAATATCCTATTCTCTTCCCRACAGCAGAAATACGACAAACATATATAAGAATATATAAGAATTATCTGGCCATGTAAATTCCTAATTTAGCCTACATAGATGTTACACATTACATACAAAACAAACAGACACAGACAAGCGCAGAGAGAGAGAGAGAGAGAGTAGCACAATCACAAGATGGTTCCGCGAAGTATTGGAAAAGTAGTATGAGTTGCATCTCCGTCACTCGGTCGCGTCATTGCCATTGTTATCAACAATCCACAGACGCTACAGCCACATTAATGTCAAAAACTAGAACCGGAGTTAATGACTTTGAACGGGAGCTAATGACTGTTTCGACCAGTGATGTAGTCGAGTCACTAAACMTTGAGTCCGAATCGATTYCCAAGTCCCCTGTTCTCGAGTCCGAGTCCAAGTTAAAATCACCAATGGTCGAGTCATGAGTCCCAATGGCTGAAGTCCAAGTCCAGTAACCATTTGTGTATAATCGGAAGTGGAGCTGAAGCGGAGCCTGTCTGCCCACCTGCATCGCTTGTCCTCGCTTGTCCCGGGATCCTGCGTTTTTCCCACTGCTGAACAGAACTACGCTTCGCATCTGTACTGCTAATATTAATATATCAATGAAAAGCTCTGAATCTCTTCAAAAAAAGAGTGTCCAGTCCACTTAGAGTAGTAGTCAGATTTGAATCACAGAGATCATCGTCTCATCTCATTTTAGTCAACTGAAATGTTATAGTTTTTTTCTGGGTGTATTTAGTCAGCTTGTCAATTGCCACTGAAAAGTATATGTTTGACTAATATTTAAACACAATTTTTGTTGATGAAATTAACACTGGTTTTGAGGGGCTCAGTGACGGGTGTCAGTAGGCTATGGGAGTCTGGCCCAGTCTGYTGTGGCCGGTGTGACAGAGTTAACCTGCACAACCAGCCAAACCGGCCCTCTGTCCCACTCTGCCCCCCTTATCCCTTCTCTATGCCCGTATCGCCCCAAGAGACGTGGAGGGTGATCGGGCCTGGCACCGCAGGGGCCGCCCTGGCTGGTGCTTTGCTGGTGGTCTCTGCGGCCTATTAGTGTCCGGCTATCAGCCTGTCAGCCTAACAAAACAGGGTCCTGTCAAATTAGACAGGGACGGGATATGTATTCAAACGCACCAGGGAGAAAAAAAAGAGGAG
Organism: Salvelinus sp. IW2-2015; assembly: GCF_002910315.2. Classification (NCBI taxonomy): domain Eukaryota; kingdom Metazoa; phylum Chordata; class Actinopteri; order Salmoniformes; family Salmonidae; genus Salvelinus; species Salvelinus sp. IW2-2015. The sequence continues at coordinate 42,136,299 of NC_036848.1, forward strand.
CCAGGAAGAGGGAAACCACCGGTGGTAATGTTGACTCTAAGCAAGAGTGACAGGCTGGGCCAATCTGTTGAGGTTGACAGAGGAGAGAGAGAGAGAGCGAGAGACAGTTCCAATGGCTGATTATGTAGGGGTGGATGTCCTGTCCTGAGGACACTTGTTAAAGGACTGGACAGACTAAGTCAGACAGCCACCGTTTCATGGAGCTCTAAACCCAGGTAAAAAAACTCCAAGTTCAGATAAACAGCTTGGAGTCACTCCCATCAACTCAGGTTGGGCAGATTGGTTCTGTTTGTGTGCTTTTGTGTATCTGTGTGTGTGTGTGTGTGTGTGCAAATGAGTATCTGTGTCTACAGTACATTCTCATACCAAGTGGCCTTTAAGACTCATGCAGGGAGCAGATAATACTAAATACTTTATTCTTACTTTCAAATTAGCAATTATTGGAAGGCTTGTATCTCTGTATACAGGCCTACTGGGGTAGCTCTCCCTATTACTGGTAAATCTATAGTACCATCATGAAAACACATCAGCCCATCTATTTCACCTCCAAGGGCCTGAAAGTTGCCCAAGACATGCCATGCTTTTTGAGGTAACAAGCATATTCCATTTATTTCACTTGGCCCTTACAGTCAGACTTGCGGCCTTGGTTTTAAGGGAGTTAGGGGACGAAGTGGAAGTCCCAGCACTGAGCTAATTGGCACAGCTATGTCGCAATTGTGTACAGTGTTGCCACAGTGAGGGCAAATATGACTCCTGCAGAGCTTGGGAACATTGCCATTATGTTGAGTGTGGCTCTTGTTGCGTGACATAATCTGTCTTCAAGGAAGCTCTACTGGTGTTGTAACTAGTGTTCTGACTGCCGTGTCTTCAGTTGCTGCTCGAGCTATAGGATGTTTTCAAGTTGAACTGCACACTAGCAGTGTGGTGTGTCGCTTCTGTCTATATGTTAACAAGGGCTATAGCAGACATTATGGGAGGGTTGATGGAGCACTGAGGTGCTACTGTGCGTTGAGTGTGTATACGACTCTAGCAGCACATCTATGTTTTGGAGAGGGCCTCCTCTGCACTCCTTTCTGTGGCTGTGTGTTGCTGAGACGGAGAGGCTGATGCACAGTGGCAGCTCCCCCTCTCGCAGCCACAGGCCTGCCCAGAGCCACTGCAGATGATAGTTTTAATTGCTTTCAATCTTTCTGGCTAGTCCCTGCCTACTGGCGTAGAGTGCTTGGGTGTTGTGTGTGTGTTGGTTGTGTGTGTGTGTGTGTGTGTGTGTGTGTGTGTGTGTGTGTGGTGTGTGTGTGTGTGTGTGTGTGTTGTGTGTGTGTGTGTGTGTGTGTGTGTGTGTGTGTGTGTGTGTGTGTGTGTGTGTGTGTGTGTGTGTGTGTGTGTGTGTGTGTGTGGTGTGTGTGTTTGGTAATCTATTATCCTAATAGGAATGAGTGGACATGTGTGCATTTTATTGGCAGATAAATAAACAGAAAGAAAACATACCATCCAGATGTTTGTGAACAATAATGTGCTGATCAAACTTCATTATAGACATTGCAGTTGATTTTGCAATAACACATTGATGACACTCAAACTCAATTAACGTAATATCATACTGAATAAACAATTAAATGCAAATCATTTCTTAAAGAAATACTGGGATCATATATTCATATTTTTTCCATTGTCAAAGGCTATGTGTGTTAATAAATAATTCACTCTGGGGTTTTCATGAGAAAACCTCAAAACACACACATCCGTAAAAGCTTTTCAGGCCCGTTGAACTATACAAAACCAACCCGTAAATAATCCAGTGAGAATGTTGAGCTGACATAACAGGGCATAGAAAACAGCCCGCAATTAAAAGGGACAGTCATTTACTTAATGTGCCTGAGAAAGATATTTTCCTTACGTCGATTTACCCACAGTCAATCATTATGTGTGTTAATCCAAGGGCAAAAATAATTTCTTTCAGATCATGCACCTGTTATATTGGATTTACAAATCTTAATAGCCTACAGTATATGTATATAGGAGAGAATACAGAAAGACTCCTGACTTATTAGCATTGAAGGCACATGTTCATAGGGTCCGATGTGTAATGTGTAATAAAACAAATTGTGGAGGGGAGAATGTTTCTTTGGGACTATCAGGCGATGTCCTGACAACTGATACACTGAAATGTTATTGCAGCGTYCCCATGAAACGTCTCTAGAACAATATCATACATTCTGAGAACATAGCTACCATATTCTGTGTATGTTTGGTGGGACGTTGATGCAATATTCTCCTAACCCTCAGAAAACTGGACATATGAACGTTCTTGCAACATCCCATAAAACACATCTAGAACATTAACGTTGTTTATACCATGGCACTCGTTTCTGATTGACTTGAAGTACATTCGAGCGTGCATTATTTCCCTGTGACGAAAGGTATATTTGCACAGTAGAATTCAATGGCTATAGTTAATTCTTACATGTTATATGTTTGATTTTAAAAGAAAAGTCAAATTGAAAACATTACTGGCATTGTTAAAATCGAATTTTAAAATAGCAAACTAGGACTGATGGTTTGGTTAGCTAAACAAGCAAGTCCCTTTGTTTGGTTACCAAGGCAACTACTGTCACTATCTAGAAAACTTGCTATCTACTTCAGTGGATGTTGAAAATTTCTAGCACCAAATTAACACATTTTTTTGCGGCAAATATCTTACATTATAGCCATGATATAAAAGGGATAATAAACTCGTGGCTCTATGCGTTCTCTGGAAAATAAGGCAACTCTGTGGAAGGTGAGTTCCACGTGTTCCACGTCATTCATTATTTTCCATAGAAAGCATAGCTTCTTGTTGATTATCCCTTACGTATTCTGGGAACATTGTAACCACGCTCTAGATACATTTTGTATGACATCAAGGGAATGTTCTCCTAAGTTTAACACCAAAACATGCTACAGTAGAAAGGTTTTCGGAATGTTTTTGCTAACATTGACAGAATGTTCCCCTAAATAATGGATAACTGGACACTCAAACATTARGCGAACAGTAGACTAACATTTAAAAAAAATCTTTCTTCCTAGAATTGTTAGTTGTGGTTACAGTAGTTATATAGAAAATGTCCTAACTTCAGAACCTGTAAAAGGCAACCCAGGTGTTAAGGTTGTATTCCAATTTAGGCATATATTCAATCTGGGCTGCAGAAGATCCACGCTWTAGTGAAATTGAAATTTAGAGGCAATGTTCTCGCATTCGCGGAGACTGCATTCACGGTAAATACTGTACAGTGGGGCAAAAAAGTATTTAGTCAGCCACCAATTGTGCAAGTTCTTCCCACTTAAAAAGATGAGAGAGGCCTGTAATTTTCATACATAGGTACACTTAACCTATGAAGACAAAAATGAGGGAAAAAAATCCAGAAAATCACATTGTGGGATTTTAATGAATTTATTTGCAAATTATGGTGGAAAATAAGTATTTGGTCAATAACAAAAGTTTATACCCTTTGTTGCAATGACAGAGGTCAAACGTTTTCTGTAAGTCTTCACAAGGTTTTCACACACTGTTGCTGGTATTTTGGCCCATTCCTCCATGCAGATATCCTCTAGAGCAGTGATGTTTTGGGGCTGTTGCTGGGCAACACGGACTTTCAACTCCCTCCAAAGATTTTCTATGGGGTTGAGATCTGGAGACTTGGCTAGGCCACTCCAGGACCTTGAAATGTTTCTTACGAAGCCACTCCTTCGTTGCCGGGTGGTGTGTTTGGGATCATTGTCATGCTGAAAGACCCAGCCACATTTCATCTTCAATGCCCTTGCTGATGAAAGGAGGTTTTCACTCAAAATCTCACGATACATGGCCCCATTCATTCTTTCCTTTACACGGATCAGTCGTCCTGGACCCTTTGCAGAAAAACAGCCCAAAGCATGATGTTTCCACCCCCATGCTTCACAGTAGGTATGGTGTTCTTTGGATGCAACTCAGCATTCTTTGTCCTCCAAACACGACAAGTGAGTTTTTACCAAAAAGTTATATTTTGGTTTCATCTGACCATATGACATTCTCCCAATCTTCTTCTGGATCATCCAAATGCTCTCTAGCAAACTTCAGATGGGCCTGGACATGTACTGGCTTAAGCAGGGGGACACGTCTGGCACTGCAGGATTTGAGTCCCTGGCGGCGTAGTGTGTTACTGATGGTAGGCCTTTGTTACTTTGGTCCCAGCTCTCTGCAGGTCATTCACTAGGTCCCCCGTGTGGTTCTGGGATTTTTGCTCACCGTTCTTGTGATCATTTTGACCCCACGGGGTGAGATCTTGCGTGGAGCCCCAGATCGAGGGAGATTATCAGTGGTCTTGTATGTCTTCCATTTCTAATAATTGCTCCCCCAGTTGATTTCTTCAAACCAAGCTGCTTACCTATTGCAGATTCAGTCTTCCCAGCCTTTGACAGCTCTTTGGTCTTGGCCATAGTGGAGTTTGGAGTGTGACTGTTTGAGGTTGTGGACAGGTGTCTTTTATATTGATAACAAGTTCAAACAGGTGCCATTAATACAGGTAACGAGTGGAGGACAGAGGAGCCTCTTAAAGAAGAGGTTACAGGTCTGTGAGAGCCAGAAATCTTGCTTGTTTGTAGGTGACCAAATACTTATTTTCCACCATAATTTGCAAATAAATTCATAAAAAATCCTACAATGTGATTTTCTGGATTTTTTTCCCTCAATTGTCTGTCATAGTTGAAGTGTACCTATGATGAAAATTACAGGCCTCTCTCATCTTTTAAGTGGGAGAACTTGCACAATTGGTGGCTGACTAAATACTTTTTTGCCCCATGTATATGTCGGCTCAATCAGAAAATGACCTTACACTATAACGCGGATCTTCCGCGGCCCGGATTGAATCTAGCCCTAAAAGTAAAATGAGGCGAGGATCAGGAAATCAAATGTTGATATTTGACTGTTTGGGGAAGTGAAAACAGACTTAATAGAGAGAGTATTATTCAAGTCCTTCTTAGGAATGACACTGGAATTTAGGGATGTATTGGAGAGGACTTTTTAAGACTAGAGATGATTATGAGAGTTCAATGAGATTTCAAGTTTTAGTATTACAGGCTTCACTTCATGTAAGAAGTGGTGATGTACTATAGACATTATAGTATAGAGACTATAAAGTTAGTGCCTCTGCCCGTCACCGAAAAAACAGGTCTACTCTCCATTACATACATTTACACCCCCCCCCCATTGCGATACAACATCCCCCCACCCCTTCATGTCCACACACCACACACACAGTGAGTGTGTACTCTCCTCTCCTCCTGAGGATGGAGTGGAGGGGAGTTCTTCATTCTGGCCGGGGGGCATATTAACCCCCTAACATTGCCACAGAGGTTAATCTCTATCCATTTAGAGGGCTGCAATATTTAATCAAGGGCCCTGGCCTCGTTCCCAGTGYCACATACCCTGGCATGCCTCATATGTTTACAGGAGAGGGAGGCCAGCCCAGAAGCGAGGGAAATTCACAGTTAAAAGTCCCACACAACGCAGTCGACCACAGAGCTGCTTTGCTGCTTATCCTTGGGTCTGTCTTCCTGCAGTGGAGATGGAGATTGGAGGAAATTACTGGACTYGGTTTAGATTAGTTTAGCATCCTTCTAGTAGTGGACGATGCAGTGTCTGAGAGATTTTGTACCATATAAGCTACTTGAGAACTATAAATCGTCCCCTAAATGAAAGTTGTCCGTTCTCTTTTTTCAAACTTAAGGCAAAACATGCACTTGTTTTATGTTACTTCACTTTTAAAGTAAAAATTTAAATGTCGACTTTCAATTATTGTCTGTTTGGAAACAGCCACTCAGACATAATTTTGCAACCAAATTTCAGCATTTACTGTAAAGATTGTTGTGATTATTAACTTCTTACAAATCATATCAACTACTTAGACACAACCACTCCAATAAAGCAGTGTTTACCAATCCTGGTCTWGGGGACCTAAAGTGGAGCAGTGCCTTTTCTTGAGCGGATGGTCAGGGAGCCRGAAAATTAAATAAACAAATATCTGTACACTATATTGACTGCAAGAAGCCCAAATAGRAATAACTTTTGACAAAAACATAATGATTTCAAACCTTGCTTGCATTTGTATACGATCACATACAATGCATTCAGAAAGTACTCACTCTTCCCACATTTTGTTATGTTACAGCCTTATTCTAAAATTAATTAAATCGTTTTCCCCCCTCATCAATCTACACACAATACCCCATAATGACAAAAACATATATATTATGTTTTACCCCAAAAACATATATATTTTTTAAATATGACATTTACATAACTATTCAKACCCTTTACTCAGTACTTTGTTGAAGCATCTTTGGCAGCGATTACAGCCTTTTCTTGGGTATGACACTACAAGCTTGGCACACCTGTATTTGGGGAGTTTATCCCATTCTTCTCTGCAGATCCTCTCAAGCTCTGTCAGGTTRGATGGGGAGCATACACAGCTATTTTCAGGTCTCTCCAGGGATGTTTGATTGGGTTCAAGTCCGGTCTTWGGCTGGGCCACTCAAGGACATTCAGAGATTTGTCCTGAAGCCACTCCTGCGTTGTCTTGGCTATGTGCTTAGGGCCGTTGTCCTGTTGGAAGGTGAACCTTTGCCCCAGAAGATCCCACCACCAACGACCCAAGCAGCGTGGTCAGGAGGACTTGACCTGAGAGTAAATCCTGGAGGAGCAAGGACCCTGACAAGGGCCGGGAGGTATCGCCGTCCGAAGGAGGAGATGGAGGCAGCGAAAGCGGAACGGCGAGGTTACGAGGAGTTAGCTCAATGAAGCAAGCACGAGAGGCAAATGGGGGGGGGGGGGGGCACACGGGGAGATTGCGGGGTCAGGGTCACAGGACCTGAGCCAACTCCCCCTGCTTACCGTGGGGAGCGAGTGACCGGTCAAGCACCGTGTTATGCGGTGATGCGCACCATGCCTTCAGTGCGCATCCAGCCTGGTGCGCTCTCTGCAAGCTTCCCGCAGTTGCCGTGCTAGAGTGGGCATTCAGCCAGGACGGATTGTGCCGGCTCAGCGCTCCTGGCCTCCGGGTGCGTCTCTTCGGCCCAGGATATCCTGCGCCAGCTCTACGCACGGTATCCCCAGTTAGCCAGCACAACCCAGTGCGGCCTGTGGCAGCTCCCCACACTTGCCGTGCTACGGGGGGATTCAGCCAGGACGCGTGTGCCAGCTCTACGCTCCAGACCTCCAGTGCGCCTCCACGGCCCAGCATATCCTGCGCCGGCTCTACGCACTATGCCTCCAGTGCGCCTTCATAGCCCAGTGCGTCCTGTGCCAGCTCTCCACATTCACCGAGCTAAAGTTCGGTATCCAACCATGACATGTTGTGGCAGCTCCCCGCACCAGGCTTCCAGTTCAGTACGTCTCCTCAGTCCGTGAGACCTGTTCCGGCTCCACGTACGAAGCCTCCAGTGATGATCCATGGTTTTGAAGACCTCCAGTGATGAACCATGGCACGAAGCCTCCTGATGAGCCATGGCCCGGAGCCTCTAGTGATGATCCATGGCCCGGAGCCTCCAGTGATATCCATGGCCCGGAGCCTCCAGTATGATCCATGGCACGAAGCTTCCAGTGATGATCCATGGCCCGGAGCCTGTAGTGGTATCCATAGCACGAAGCCTCCAGTGATGATCCATGGCCCGGAGCCTTGTGAGATCCATAGCAAGGAGCCTCGGCGACGGTCCCCAGTCCGGCAATGATTCACGTGGACTCCGGCAATCCGGAGCCTCCGGCGACGATCCGCAGTCCAGAGTCTTCGGCGACGAGCTGCAGTCCAGAGCCTCCGGCGACGAATCTGCAGTCCGGAGCCTCCAGCGGGTGGTTCCCAGTCAGAGCCCTCGCGGCGATGATCCATGGTCCGGTTCCAAGAAGCGGAGGGATCAGCGTAGGAGCTAGGGCTACGTCCCGAACCGGAGCCGCCACTGAGGGTAGATGCCCACCCGGACCCTCCCCTATAGGTTCAGGTTTGCGGCAGGGAGTCCGCACCTTTGGGGGGGGGGTACTGTCACGCCCTGACCTTAGAGATCCTTTAAATTCTCTATTTGGTAGGTCAGGGTGTAACTAGGGTGGGAAATCTATGTTTATATTTCTTTGTTGGCCGAGTATGGCTCCCAATCAGAGGCAGCTGTCTATCGCTGTCTCTGATTGGGGATCATACTTAGGCAGCCCTTTCTCCCACCTTCTGTTGTGGGATCTTGTCTTTGTTTGTGGCATGGGTTGCACTCCTAAGCTTTTCATTCGTTGAGTTGTTTATTGTTTTTTTTTTGTGGAACATTTTAACAAAGAAAATGTACGGCTACCACGCTGCACCTTGGTCTTCATTTAACGACGGACGTTACAGGCTGTAACATAACAACATGTGAACTGAACTTCTTCCATTTAAGAATCATGGAGGCCGCTGTGGTCTTGGGGACCTTCAGTGCTGCAGAAATGTTTTGGTGCCCTTCGCCAGATCTGTGCCTCGACACAATCCTGTCTTGGAGCTCTRCGGACAATTCCTTTGACCTCATGGCTTGGTTTTTGCTCTGACATGCAYTGTCAACTGTGGGACCTTATATAGACAGGTGTGTGCCTTTCCAAATCAAGTCCAATCAATTGAATTTACCACAGCGGACTCCAATCAAGTTGTAGAAACATCTCAAGGATGATCAATGTAAACAGGATTTACTTATGTAAATAAGGTGTTTCTGTTTTGCAAAAATGTTTAAAAACCTGTTTTGATTCCTTCATTATGGGGTAATGGTGTGTAGATTGATGAGGTGTTTTATTTTATTTTATCCATTTTAGAATAAGGCAGTAACGTAACAAAATGTGGAAARGGTGAAGGGGTCTGAATAGCTTCACTTGATATCTCTCTTCTATATGTGGGAATACCATGGAACAGATGGTGTATTTACAGTCTTTGGTGTCCAGCAATATGGTTTTTTTTTTTAACTTTTTTTGTTTGCTCAGAAAACTTGGAGGACGAAATAAATCCCCAGAGGGCTAAATTCGGCCAGCGTGCCGCCAGTTTGGAAACCGTGATCTACAGGCKTACTATATTATACTCATGTACTAAGTATACCTAAAGGCATGTGCATAACTCTAAAGTTATGTGCCGTGCCTAGCTGTCCTGAAGGTCTTCCACACTCTCTCACACTCACACATTAAACTAAAGGTCAGGCTAAAGGTCACACAAGAAGTGTGAAAAGCCTCTATGGAAAAGGGATGGTTTTAACAAGAGGGGGGTTGTTGGTGGTGGTGGTGTGTGTGTGCGTGCGACACTACTACTTTGATACCAGTGGTGAGAGTGATAAATTCCAGCAAGGCAGTGATTTTGTGTTTTTTAAACATATAATTTGCCATTGCAGAGCGGTAATAGTGCCAGGAGGGCGGCCATAGCAACGCCTGCTCCCTGATTCAGACTGACTCTAATGGGGAGGTCTGGTGAATTTTCCACACAGCCCAGAGGGGGAGGAAGAGACAGCATACAGGGGACATTATAACCTCTCGGAAGGCAGAGAGAGAGAGACAGAGAGAGAATACATGTTGGCAGAGCCCCATCTGTTTTTAGCCCCAACTGTTTAGCTAGTTTTACAGCTGCACCATCGAGAGCATCCTGACGGGTTGCATCACTGCCTGGTATGGCAACTGCTCGGCCGCAGAGCGCAAAGTACTACAGAGGGTAGTGCGTACGGCCCAATACATCATCGAGGCCAAGCTTCCAGGCGCTGTCAGAGGTAGGCCCTAAAAATTGTCAAAGACTCCAGCCACCCTAGTCATAGACTGTTCTCTCTGCTACCGCACGGAAAGCGGTACCGGAGCGCTAAGTCTAGGTCCAAGAGGCTCCTAAATAGCTTCTACGTCCAAGCTATAAGACTCCTGAACAGCTAATCATCTCAGACTATTTGCATTGCCCCCCGCCCCTCTGGAACGCTGCTGCTACTCTCTGTTATTATCTATGCATGGTCACTTTAACAACTCTACCTACATGTACCTATTACCTCAATTACCTCGACACCGGTGCCCCCGCACATTGACATTGACTCTGTACCGATACCCCCTGTATATCGCCACACTATTGTTATTTACTGCTGCTCTTTAATTATTAGTTATTCTTATCTCTTACTTTTTTGTTGTATTTTCTTAAAAATGCATTGTTGGTTAAACCTCTAACGAGTCACAAACCCGGATCCGGGATCCCCCCAATCAAAAAAGCTGACTAGCATAGCCTAGCCTAAAGCTACAGGGATATCATATAATCAAATGTTCATGAAATCACAAGTCCAAGACACCAAATGAAAGATACAGATCTTGTGAATCCAGCCATCATTTCCGATTTTTTAAATGTTTTACAGGGAAGACAAAATATGTATTTCTATTAGCTAACCACCATAGCAAAAGACACAACTTTTTTTTGYCCACCATTTTTTTACTCCATCAGTAGCTATCACTAATTCGACTAAATAAAGATATATATAGCCACTAACCAAGAAACAACTTCATAAGATGACAGTCTGATAACATATTTATGGTATAGCATATGTTTTTTTAGAAAAATGTGAATTTGTCAGGTATAAATCACAGTTTACCATTGCAGCCACTATCACAAAACTCACCCAAAGCGACTAGAATAACTACAGAGAGCAACGTGTATTACCTAATTACTCATCTTAAAACATTTCTGAAAAATACACAGCGTACAGCAAATGAAAGCCCAACATCTTGTGAATCCAGACAATATTTCAGATTTTCTAAGTGTTTTACAGCGAAAACACAATATATCGTTATATTAGCATACCACATGAGCTAACATCACCCCAGCATTGATTCGAGGCAAAAAGCGCGATAACGTTATCACCACCAAAATATATAAATTTTTTCACTAACCTTCTCAGAATTCTTCACATGACAGTCCTGTAACATCATATTACACAATGCATATAGAGTTTGTTCGGAAATGTGCATATTTAGCATCACAAATCGTGGTTATGCTATGTAATCAGTCAAAACATGGCATGCATTCTGGCCGGCGCCATCTTGGAAGGGCACCTAAGTTTACGATTATTTATCGATTCGATTGACWAAAAAAATACAGGTTGGACAGCTAATGAAAGATGCATTGGTTATTAATGCAACCGCTGATTTAGATTTTTAAAATTAACCTTACTTGACATACAGTGTGCGTTACAGCCAGACTAGTGCCGCAATATTGGCCGAAAAATGCGTTTACATTTTTCCACATAAATACGGAATAAAATCATAAATAGTTCTTACTTTTGGACGAGCTTCCATCAGAATCTTGGGCAAGGTGTCCTTTTGTCCAAAAGAATCGTTGCTTTGTTGTAAAACGTCCACTTCAACTTCGGAACTAGCAGCTAACAGTAGCTACCTGGCACACACATGTCCAAATCCTCAAACGCAATACTACGAAAATTCCGAAAATAGCAATATACTCGCATAAAACTGATATAAATCGGTTTCAAATAACTTCGTTATGATGTTTCCAACACCTTTTGAATTAAACACAGCATATATACTTAGCCCGATAACAAGAGGTATTCAACATGCCATTCTGATGTCCCCTCTTGCGCCTTGGCGAGCGTCCAAAAGAAAGTACATGTCACTCCATTGCCTTTTATAAACTCTGAGAAATACGTAAGATTCCATTCCACTTCTCATTGGTTACTGACATCCAGGGGAAGCGGGTGCAGTTCATTTCGATCCATAGGGCACACACAGAGTTTTAAACTGATCCGAGATCAGAGCCTAGTTTTCAGACTTTTGCATGTCCTGTCATGATTTTCGCTGTAGAAAGAGTTCTGGTTCACCCACAGACATAATTCAAACGGTTTTAGAAACTAGAGATTGTTTTCTATCCAATAGTAATAATAATATGCATATTGTACGAGCAAGAATTGAGTACGAGGCAGTTTAATTTGGAGACGCAAAATGTCGAAGTTGAAACAGCACCCCCTGTAGTGACAAGAAGATATTATTAAGGGCTTGTCACGTTCTGACCTTAGTTCCTTTGTTATGTCTTTATTTTAGTTTGGTCAGGGCGTGAGTTGGGGTGGGCATTCTATGTTTTTTTTCTGTTTTGTTCTATTGTCCTTTTCTATGTGTTTGGCCTTGTATGGTTCTCAATCAGAGGCAGGTGTCAGTCGTTGTCTCTGATTGGGAGCCATATTTAGGTAGCCTGTTTTTCATTGTGTTTGTGGGTGAGTATTTTCTGTTGTGTGTCTGCACCATACAKAACTGTTTCGTTTTCGTTTCTGTCTTTCACRGTGTTATTTTGTATTTTCAGTGTTCAGTTGATTAATTAAATATTGACATGGACACATACCACGCTGCACATTGGTCCTCCTCTTCTTCCACCCACGACGAGCGTTACACTTGTAAGTAAGCATTTCACTGTAAGATCTACACCTGCTGTATTTGGCGCATGTGACAAATCAAATTTGATTTGATAAAAATAAAATATTTTTATATACAGTTGAAGTTAGAAGTTTGCATACACCTTAGCCAAATGAATTTAAACTCAGTTGTCACGTCCTGACCATAGAAAACCTGTATTTTCTATGGCAGAGTTGGTCAAGGCGTGACTAAGGGTTTTTGTTCTAGTTWATTTTTTCTATGTGGGGTTCTAGGTTTGATTTTCTATGTTGGCGATTTGTATGATTCCCAATTAGAGGCAGCTGGTTATCGTTGTCTCTAATTGGGGATCATACTTAACTAGCATTTTTTCCACCTGTGGGTTATGGGATATTGTTCATGTTTAGGTCCCTGTTCGCACTGCATTTTCGTCATGTTCGTTTATTCTTTATTTGTTTTGTATTTGCTTAAGTTTCACTTTATTCATTAAAAGTATGTGGAACTCAAATATGCTGAGCCTTGGTCCGATCATTATTACGAATCAGTTTTTCACAATTCCTGACATTTAATCCTAGTAAAAATGCCATGTTTTAGGTCAGTTAGGATTACCACTTTATTTTAAGAATGTGAAATGTTAGAATAATAGTAGAGTGATTTATTACAGCTTTTTTTATTTCATCACATTCCCAGTGGGTCAGAAGTTTACATACACTCAATTAGTATTTGGTAGCATTGCCTTTAAAATGTTTAACTTGGGTCAAATGTTTCTGGTAGCTTTCCACAAGCWTACCACAATAAGTTGGGTGAATTTTGTCCCATTCCTCCTGACAGAGCTGGTGTAACTGAGTCAGGTTTGTAGGCCTCCTTGCTCGCACATTCTTTTTCAGTTCTGCCCACACATTTTCTATAGGATTGAGGTCAGGGCTTTGTGATGGCCACGCCAATACCCTGACTTTCTTGTCCTTTAGCAGTTTTGCCACACCTTTGGAAGTATGCTTGGGGTCATTGTCCATTTGGAAGACCCATTTGCGACCAAGCTTTAACTTCCTGACTGATGTCTTGAGATGTTGCTTCAATATATCCACATAATGTTCCGTCCTCATGATGCCATCTATTTTGTGAAATGCACCAGACCCTACTGCAGCAAAGCACCCCCACAACATGATGCTGCCACCCCCGTGCTTCACGGTTGGGATGGTGATCTTCGGCTTGCAAGCCTCCCCCTTTTTCCTCCAAGCATAACGATGGTCATTATGGTCAAACAGTTCTATTTTTGTTTCATCAGACCAGAGGACATTTCTCCAAAAAGTACATCTTTGTCCCCATGTGCAATKGCAAACCGTAKTCTGGCTTTTTATGGTGGTTTTGGAGCAGCAGCTTCTTCCTTGCTGAGCAGCCTTTCAGCTTATGTCGATTTAGGACTCGTTTTACTGTGGATATAGATACTTTTGTACCTATTTCCTCCAGGTCTTTTGCTGTTCTGGGATTGATTTGCACTTTTCGAACCAAAGTATGTTCATCTCTAGGAGACAGAACGCATCTCCTTCCTGAGTGGTGTGGTGGCTGCGTGGTCGCCTGGTGTTTATACTTGCGTATTATTGTTTGTACAGATGAACGCGGTACCTTCAGAAGTTTGGAAATTGCTCCCAAGGATGAACCAGACTTGTGGAGGTCTACAATTTTCTGTCTGAGGTCTTGACTGATTTCTTTTGACTTTCCCATGATATCAAGCAAAGAGGCACTGAGTTTGAAGGTAGGCCTTGAAGTACATCCACAGGTACACCGCCAATTGAGTCAAATGATGTCAATTAGCCTATCAGAAGCTTCTAAAGCCATGACATAATTTTCTGGAATTTTCCAAGCTGTTTAAAGGCACAGTCAACTTAGTGTATGTAMACTTCTGACCCACTGGAATTGTGATACAGTGAAATAATCTGTCTGTAAACAATTGTTGGAAAAATTACTTGTGTCATGCACAAAGTAGATGTCCCTTTTTATTTTTTATTTTGTCCTAACCGACTTGCCAAAACTATAGTTTGTTAACAAGAAATTTGTGGATTGGTTGAAAAACGAGTTTTAATGACTCCAACCTAAGTGTATGTAAACTTCCGACTTCAACTGTACATATATATATATTAGTGACAGTCAAAAGTTTGGACACACCTACTCATTCAAGGGTTTTTCTTTATTTTGACTATTTTCTACATTATAGAATAATAGTGAAGACATCAAAATTATGAAATAACACATGGAATCATGTAGTAACCAGAAAAGTGTTAAACATATTTAGATTTATTTTATATTTKAGATTCTTCAAAGTAGCCACCCGTTGTCTTGATGACAGCTTTGCACACTCTTGGCATTCTCTCAACAATTTTCATGAGGTCGTCGCCTAGAATGCATTTCAATTACGTATTACCTCTTATCTGCTCATCGTTCCCTTATGCCATAGTCTGTACATCTCAATTGTCAGTACAAACCACATTTGTTTAAGCAAGTCAGCAAAATCAGCTATGTTTTTTTTAAGGCATTACATGAGGCTGAATGATCTGTTTCGCAGCCAGACAAAGCTCTGCTGATAGCCAGGTGTAGCGGTTGTAAGCTTTGTAAGCGTCCAACATGCTCTGCTGTTGGGACAGCTTTATGTAGGCCCTAACAGTTTGTGGGCACAGTTTATCACCGTTATAGTGCAAGTAATGTATTGTTTAGTGTTGTGTAGTGGCTTTGCTGGCATGCATAAAACACTTTTTTGCCCCACCAGTGCTAAATTCGCCACTGGTTTCTTTCTAAATTTACATGCTAAATTCGCCACTGGTTTCTTGTAAATGTGAAGTTCTGTAAAATTGACCTGACACATACAGTATTTCAAGTACTTGTGATTTTGGCATGTTGAAGACAATAATCACTTTAGAGACATAGGTAGATTACTGCACTGATCATATATACAGGGCCGGTCCTAGCCGTTCTGCAATCCTAGGCAATACAAAAAAATTGCTGCCCCTTGAATAATAGTCTCAGGAGATACTCTGGACATGGTTATTACCAAGGGGCTTTCTACTGACATATCCTCTGTTGATGTTGCTTTATCTTTGTATTTTTTACTACCTTGTTGCCCATAGCACAGGGTAATACTGAATGTATTATTAAGAAACACTATCTTACCTCTGAAGTTGCTATAGATTTTATTTAGTGGATGAACAATACTCCATCGCCTATTCTGCATTCCTCTTGTGATGATTTAGTTGATAACTTTAATAGCAAATTAAGGGCAACCATTGATGCAATAGYTCCAGTAAAGTTTAAAAATGCCACATCCAAACGGAGAGCCCTTCGGATGAATGAGGAAGCTAATCAATTTAATAGAAATTGCAAAAAGGCAGAGTAGAAGAGGAGAAAGTCAAAGTTGCAGGTCCATTATGATATTCTGAGAGCAACTTGGCATATATAACAAGGCAATTAGAAATGCCAGACGGACACATTTTTTCTAACTCGATCACTAAGAATTAGAATAATTTCAGAGTGCTCTTCTCGACCATTGATGGCCTGATAAATCCTACCCCCGCAAACCTATGTGAACTTTGCTCCACATCTAAATGTTAGAGTGGGTATCAGTCATGCCAGACCTGATGAAAAGTTTGATATGTGCCCTAGCCTACCACATAAAGGCACTATGGATTTATTGTCCCTGGTAGACACAGACAAGCTCAGGAAAGTCATATCACAATGGGATCGGTGTCCCTAAACCAGGAAACAAAACGTAACAAAACAACAAAACGTAACAAAACACAGGGTAGAATCCCAAAACAAAAGAGCGAGAAGTACCTAATGCTCTCCTATTAGGGCTACCCAAGAAAGACATTGGTCAAATGCAAAACATACAAAATGCTGCAGCACGGATACTGACCAAGAGCACATATTACACCGGTATTAAAACCTGTCTGACTCTGGGGTTCCGCTAGCGGAACTCCTCCCACATTCCACTGAAAAGCCAGAGCGCGAAATTCAAAAAATATTTTTTAGAAATATTTAACTTTCACACATTAACAAGTCCAATACAGCAAATGAAAGATACACATCTTGTGAATCCAGCCAACATGTCCGATTTTTAAAATGTTTTACAGCGAAAACACCACGTATTATTTATGTTAGCTCACCACAATACAAAAAAAGACAGACATTTTTCACAGCACAGGTAGCATGCACAAAACCAACATAACTAACCAAGATCCAACCAAACTAACCTAGAAACAACTTCATCAGATGACAGTCCTATAACATGTACACAATAAATCTATGTTTTGTTCGAAAAATGTGCATATTTGAGGTATAAATCAGTTTTACATTCAGCTACCATCACAGCTACCGTCAAGTATAGCACGAAGCAGCCAGAGTAATTATAGAGACCAACGTGAAATACCTAATACTCATCATAAAACATTTCTGAAAAATCGATGGTGTACAGAAAATTAAAGACAAACATCTTGTGAATCCAGCCAATATTTCCAATTTTTTAAGTGTTTTTACAGCGAAAACACAATATAGCATTATATTAGCTTACTACAATAGCCTACCACACAACCGCATTCATTCATCAAGGCACGTTAGCGATAGCAATAGGCACGTTAGCGTTAGCGAATAAACCAGCAAATATATTAATTTTCACTACCTTCAATAAACCTTCCTCAGATGACAGTCCTATAACATCAGGTTATACATACACTTATGTTTTGTTCGAAAATGTGCATATTTAGAGCTGAAATCAGTGGTTATCCATTATGCTAACGTAGCACTTTTTCCCAGAATGTGCGGATATTTCTATTAGACTCTCACCTATTCTGACCAAATAGCTATTCATAAACATTACAAAAAAATACATGTTGTATAGGAAACGATAGATTCATTAGTTCTTAATGCATCGCAGTGTTAGAATTCTAAAAATATCTTCATTACGACATAAGGCTTACGTTATGGCTAGAGATGCCCAAAAACATGGTGCACCACTCCCTAGTACACAGTTCGACAAATATATGTAATAGCATCACAAAATGCGTCCTACTTTTGGTGATCTTCCATCAGAATGTTGTACAAGGGGTCCTTTGTCCAGAACCGTCTTTGTTTGGTATCAGAACGTCGTTTTTCCCTCTTGAATTAGCAAGCACACTGGCCAAGTGGCGCGAAGCTATCCTTCCTGAACATATGCAGACAAAGCAATACGCCTAACGTCCCGAAAAAAATTCAATAATCTAATAAAACTATATTGAAAAAACATACTTTACGATGATATTKTGACATGTATCAAATAAAATCAAAGCCGGAGATAGTATTCGCCTATAACGACAGTTTTTCAGAAGGCAATTACAGGTCCCTCCACGCGCCTTCCAGAAAACYGAAAATGGAGGACACGTCATTCCAAGATGATTCATTCCATCTCAGACCAAGATAATCAACTMATTTCTTCTCTCACTTCCTCTTGACATCTAGGGGAAGGTGTATGATGTGCATATAGTCATACGTATCATGCCCATTTATAGGCAGGTCCTTGAACAGAACATCGAATTCAGACTTTCCACTTCCTGGTCAGAAAGTGTGCTGCCAAATAAGTTCTGTTTTACCCACAGACAAAATTCAAACGGTTTTAGAAACTAGAGAGTGTTTTCTATCCAATAGTAATAATAATATGCATATTGTACGAGCAAGAATTGAGTACGAGGCCGTTTAAATTGGGCACGAATTTCCCCCAAAGTGGAAACAGCGCCCTCTGTCCTCAACAGGTTAAGGTCTCTGTACTGGCTGCCTGTGAGTTTTAGAATTCATTTTAAGATTCTTCTATTGGATTTAAATCAATCCATGATTTTGCACCCCAAAACATCTCAGACATGCTTTTAAGTTATATACCTAGTAGGTCTCTCAGGTCCTTTGGCACTGGCCTTTTAACTATCCCAAAGACTAAGACCAAGGGGCATAGAGAGGCAGCCTTTAGTTATTTTGCTCCAAGCCTCGGGAATAGCCTGCCAGAGAATCTGAGGGGGGCCAAAACTGGACATATTTAAAAGAGATCCTAAAACACAATTTTTTTTTATTTGCTTTTCCTTAGGGTGCTTTTTAGTCATTCAGTTATTATTGTTATTCCTTAGTATTTTTATCCTTCTGTTTGTTGTGTAGCAAATATTTACGTTTTTTGTTTTTTCCTGTGAAGCACATTGTGTTGCATTCCATGTCTGAAATGTGCTGTATAAATAAAGCTTGATTTTATTCATAAAGAGACAMATTGTTAGAATGTAATCCTATCTCATGAATCTGTAATAAACGGTTATAACACATTTGTTGAAATTGTGTGATGAAAATAAATAACCTGATGATATGTGCTTAATACTGTATTGGATTAAACACCAGACACCCTCTTAACTTTCCAATGCACATTTCCATGTCTCTCACACACAGTAAATCAAATCAAAGTGTATCAGTCGCATAAACAGATTAGCATAATAAAGCAGGTGCAGCAAAGTGCTTGTGTTTCTAGCTCCAGCATTGCAGGCAATGTCTTACAGTAAAATACTAACACACAAATCACCCCGCCCCCCCCCCAAAAAAGAAACAAGAAATTCATCAATATCAGATGTCAGACTCCGGAATATAAATATGTGGTGTGTATGGACAGCATGGAAAATATATACGTAGAAAGAAGGTATGTACAGTAGTATAGGATGAGCTATGTTGTGAATACAGTATGTACATATAAAGTGAGTAATCAATTAGCTTAATTTCTCAGAGATCAAATAACATGTCAGCTAAATAATGTTGTAGGAATGCTAATCTTATCTGTTTCTAACTACACTGAACAAAAATATAAACGCACGTTTATGTTCTATATGCACAAAAATYSTATTTCTCTCAAATTTTGTGCAAAAATGAGTTTACATCCTTGTTAGTGAGCATTTTTCCTTTGCCAAGATAATTCATCCACCTGACAGGTGTGGCATATCATGAAGCTGAATAAACAGCATGATCAATACACATGTGCACCTTGTGCTGGGGACAATATGCCTTCTCTCCGCAAGGCAATCAAACAGGCTAAGTCTCAGTACAGAGACAAAATCGAGTCGAAATTCAACAGCTCAGACACAAGAGGTATGTGGCAGGGTCTACAGTCAATCACGGATTACAAAAGAAAACCAGCCCCGTCGAGGACC
>NC_036848.1:42155907-42197978 GCF_002910315.2 Salvelinus sp. IW2-2015
TTGCATCCTTTCACTCCTCCTCTCTACATTCTCCTCTTCTGTCTCTCTGCTAAAGCCAGATTTCTACCCACTCTGAAATTCCAAGCATCTGCCTCCTAACCCTAGGAAGCTCTTTGCACCTTCTCCCTCCCTCCTGAAATCCTTCCTCCCCTTCCCCCCCCCTCCCTCTCTGCTGATGACTTTCGTCAACCATTTTGAAAAGAAGGTCGACGACAATCCGATTCCTCCTGTTGCTAAGTCAAACGACACCGGCTGCGTTCTGCTTCACACTGCCCTACCCTGGCTTTACTTCTTTCTCCCTCCTCTCTCAGATTGAAAAATCTGCGTTCTTGTGACGGGCTCGGCCGCCCAACAACCTGGCCCGCTTACCCCTATCCCCTCCTCTCTTCTCCAGCCATTTCCGGAGACTTCTCCCTACCTCACCTCGCTCATCAAAACGTCTGCCTTGACCGCTGGCTCCGTCCCTTCCGTCTTCAGAGAGCGAGAGTGCACCCCTTCGGGAAAAAACCTACACTCAGATCCCTCTGATGTCAACAACTACAGACCAGTTTATCCCTTCTTTCTTTTTCTCTCCAAAACTCTTGAACGTTGCCGTCCGTTGGGCCAGCTCTCCTGCTGTCTCTCTCAGAATGACCTTCTTGATCCAAAATCAGTCAGGTTTCAAGACTAGTCATTCAACTGAGACTGCTCTTCCTGTGTCACAGGAGCGCGATCTAGCACTCCTCTCTCTGCTCTTCATCTTCTAGACCTATCGCTGCCTTTGATACTGTGAACCTCACCGATCCTCCTCTCCACCTCTCCAGCTGTGGCATCTCCGCGCGGCCGCACGCTTGGAATTGCGTCCTAACCTGACATGGGCGCTCTACCAGGTGGCGTGGCGAGATCTGTCTCCGCACCACGTTGCTCTCACCACCTGGTGTCCCCCAGGCTCTGTTCTAGGCCCTCTCCTATTCTCGCCTATACACACAAGCTCACTTGGCTCTGTTTCATATCCTCACATGTCCTCCTTACTCATTGCTTATTGCACGACGACACACAATTAATCTTCTCCCTATTCCCCCCTCTAAGATAACCGTGTGGCGAAGTCGAGAGTCCTGCATGTCTGGCAGCAATATCAGTTTTGTGGGATGACGGATCCCACCTCAAGTGACCTCGGCGATAGACGGAGCTGCTGCTTCCTCCCGGGGAAGGACTGCCCGTTCCATGATCTTGCCATCTACGGTTGAACAATCCATTGTGTCCTCCTCCCAAGATATGTGGCTAGAACCTTGGCGTGATCCTGGACAACCACCCTAGTTCGTTCTCAACTAACATCATAGCGATGACGGCGATTCCTGTTGAGGTTCATGGCTCTACAAATTTCACGCAGAGTACAGACACCGTGCCTCACCAGGAAGCGGCTCGTCTAGGTCCTAATCCAGGGCCTTGTTCAGTGCTACTTTGACCCGTCCACTCGGGCGACCTACTGCAACTCGCTGTTGGCTCTGGGCTTCCTGTCTGTGTCGATTAAACCCCTACAAAAACTCATGCCAGACCGCCGCAGCCCGTCTGGTGTTTCAACCTTCCCAAGTTCTCTCACGTCACCGCTCCTACGCTCTTCTCCAGTGGGCTTCCAGTTGCTAAGCTCGCTCCGCTTACACGAGACCATTGTCGCTTGCTACGCGAGATGTGAGGGGAACGGCACCTCCTACTGTTCAGCTCTGATTCAGCCCTACACCCAAACAAGGGCACTGCGCTTCATCCACCTCTTGGCTGCTCGCGCTCCCTACCTCGAGGAATGTACATACACAGACTCGCCGATCAGCAGTACAAAATACTGTTCGCTGCTTCTCGGCACCCAATTGGTTGGAAACAAACTGTCCCGGCGCCGTCGCGCGCGATCTGGCGGTAATCAATCACACAACATCATACCTCCGGGAGACACTCTGATACACCCCAACCTCTTTAAGGAAGTACTTACGGATAGGATAAAGTAATCCTTCTAACCCCTACGCCCCCTGATAGAGTTTAGATATTGGCACTATTGTAAAGTTGGTTGTTCCACTGGACATCATAAGGTGAATGCATCACACAATTAGCTAACAAAGATCGCTACTGGATGTAAGAGCGTTCTGCTAAATGACTAAATGTTAAATGTTAATGTAAATGTGGCGTGGGGTTATGGTATGGGCTAAGCTAAGGACAACGAACACAATTGTATTTTAACAATGGGAATATGAATGCACAGAGATACCGTGATGTGAGAACTTGAGGCCCATTGCCATTCATGTTTCACCATGATAATGCAAGGCCCCATGTTGCAAGGATTTATACACAATTCCTGGAAGCTGAACATTTCCCAGTTCTTCCATGGCCAGCATACTCACTAGACCCATTGAGCATGTTTGGGATGTTCCGAATCTACGTGTACGACAGCGTATTCCAGTTCTCGCCAATATCCACAACTTTGCACAGCAATTGAAGAGAAGTGGAAATACATTCCACAGGCCTCAATCAACAGCGTGATCAACTCTATGTGAATGAGATGTGTCGCGCTGCATGAGGCAAATGGTGGTCACCAGATCCTGACTGGTTTTCTGATCCACAGCCCTACCTATTTTTTAAGGTACCAACAGATACATATCTGTATTCCCAGTCATGTGAAATCCATAGATAAGGGCCTAATGAATTCATTTCAATTGACTGATTTCCTTATATGAACTGTAAGTCAGTAAAATATTTGAAAATGTTTCATATATTTGTTCCGTGTACATAAAGAATTTCAGAATAATAAACATTATGTTAACATTATTTAAGTGACCAGGGTTCAATGACTATACTGTATATATGTGGCAGCAGTCTGGAAGATGCAGGGTAGAGTACCTGTTGACTTTGTAAGGTGCAGGGCAGGGTACCGGGCTGAGGCCGTCTAGTGATGACTGTTATACACACTTAAACCTAGAGATAGAAGCCGTTTTCAGTCTCTCCTTCCCAGCTTTAATGCACCTCTATTGTTCTCTTGCTAGATGGTAGCAGGGTGAATAAGCCAGTAACCATCCAATGCATGTAACATATATTAAAATGAGGTATTCATACTTTTTTATATTACTCCAATATTGTGAACTGTATATCGTGTTATACAGTATGTCTTGTTAGGATTAAACAGTAGTTATTTTATGAAGACAATAGCAGGCTGAACATCCACATTTTAATGGGATGAACATTTCTGCAAGAAAGCTCTTTAAAAATTATCCATCTGTTCATTGCTCACATGCCAGAGCTCACATGGATAGCTCGTAGCACTGTCTTGCTTATGCAAATATGTTTTGCCTGGAAATCTATTTGGAGTTGCTCGAAGGAATCCAGAACGGGCCTCCTTCTGTCTCCCCCACCGGCTCGCGGGCCTCCATTGCGCCGTCTATCTCCTCTCGTGTGGAAGAGATTTCACCAGCTCACACACGCAGGGACGGGCAGCGAGCCGCATGCACCACACTGTGCCGCCTCAGACGGCCCCACCATGGGCGATTATGCAGATCTCACAGGCCGCCGATGCTGGCTCTCTCTGGCTCTGCGAGCATGACAAGGCGGCCCACAACTGTTTCCTCAGTTGTATAATACAAGCTATAGACCCTATTCAGAGGACAGAGAGTAAATCATTATATGCCTACCTTATCACTAGAGTTGGCCATAAAAGGTGAAAAAGGCTTTACAAGCAACGTTTAGGGGTTGTAGATGAACCTAACTTTTAGGTAAAAAGTCAAATGTGTTGTATTGTTGCTTAGAAGTTGAGGGGGGTTCAAAACATATGTGACTCATTTTTAACATCAATTTGTAATTTTTTTTGGTGACAAACAAACGGGATGAGATCAGGTTGTACATAATCCTATAAAATAATGTTTGAAACAAATATGCTGATAGTTGATTGTGTATAAAGGGTTTTAATTTGTATTTTGGGCACTAAAGTCTATTCTTATTATTGAAAAGGTAAAAAACTAAAGGTTGACATTTAACATGCCATAAACCTTTAGTTMAGTCCAAAGTAGGCTAATGAAATATAATTATTTGTTCAGAAATACTCCCAAAATATTCTTAATCACTAATCTCTACTCCAATATGGGATGTATTTATATTTAATTCATAGTCCATCTGATTTAAAAAAGATAAAATAAAATACTTTACTTAAAAGTTAACCTTCCATAAGTCAAAGTAAAGACGATATGGTGATACGGGGGGTATGAGTAGGGGGTGTAGTGTTATGGAGGTCGGTGTGTGTGTGTGTGTGTAGGCTGGGAGGCAGCTAGCACTCCTCTTGGGCAGGGATGCGATTGGAGAGAAAGGAGGAGAGGAGAAAGAGAGCCATGTGCTTGGAACCAGAGGGCTGAGGAGCCTGTCTGGGCAGATGGTCCACAAAGGTGTTACCACACAGTGAGTGGGCAGTGCGATTGATGCATTGCAACATTCAAGAAGGTGGAACATTTGGCTGCTGACCCGCAGTCAGAACTCATTTGCCTTCCCTCCCAACTTATTTAGCTGCTGCTGCGGGAGACTGGGTCGAATAAGCGCACGCACGCACGCACGCACGCACGCACAGCACGCACGCACGCACGCACGCACGCACGCACGCACGCATCGCACGCACGCACGCACGCACGCACGCACGCACGCACAGCACACACACACACACACACACACACACACACACAACACACACACACACACACCACACACACCACCACACACATACACTTCGGAACGCTGCACTTTCTACCCTCTGGAGCCTAGGCTGTGTGTTCACTGAAAACTTCTTCCTCTCTAAGGAGGTGGAGGGCAGGAGGTAGAACATGTTCATAGTGAACAACAATCATACTACTACAGTACATGGCGGCTACTAAGTCTGCACAGGGACTTGAGGAGACATGCTTTCTCTCAGTGGTCAATATTACCAGGACTATACCCTATTCTATATTATTGTCACAGTGAACAAAAGTCTATACTGTTTCTGTGGTGTTGTTCCTTTTGAGTTAGAACATTCACAAAATATAGGCTAATAAACATGTACAAAGGCAATTTCATTTAAGAACAACAATTTAAAAGAATACAAGTTAAAACAATGGAATAAAATATAACAACAATATTTGATATTGTGAAGGTCTCACCGGCATTATAGGTAGGCAATAATACAAATAGGATGCTCAAAAACTTAAAATACCTATTTTCTCTTAAATAACACATACTTTTAGTTATGTACATGCCAGGATTTAATTTCAGACCCAAAAGCATTCTTACATCAGTTTAAACATAGACAATTTATGAGGGAGTGTGCTAACCAAAGGCAACATTATGGCAATGGTTTGTCTCAAAGCACAGTTAAAATATTAAGTATAAAAATAATGAATCATTAGTGGTATCAAAGGCAATTGAAATCTTGAGCATAAGAATGCCACACCATTCGTATGTTTGTGTGAGGGGACACACACCAACAAACTCTAACACACACATTTTTTTGTTGTAATGTTTGAATAATTTTTGTTTGTTGTATTGTTTGTATATCATTGTATTATATATTTGTGCGACTGTCCTTGTATATCAGTGTATCAATGTTTTGTTACTTGTCATGTTGTGTTTTTTGTGGACCCCAGGAAGAGTAGCTACTGCCTTTGCAAAAGCTAATGGGGATCCAAATAAACAAATAAATAGTCTTATTCGTCGCTCACTGAATAAAAACTCGAGCATATACTGCCACCTTGTGGTTAAATTAGGTACATCAACAATACATTCCACTGAAATTAGTACTCACCAGCCACGTGAGAAATGTATAAAAAGCCACATAAAACATGAAATCATGCTGAGAGCAAAAAATACATTAGCTCTGTAACTAAATACCAGCTTAATTTTAATCATGTATGTAAATTGTACTGAACATTTATGATAATTAGCAGGTTGCAAAAGGCGACTAATAAACTTCCACTGTGAAAAAAAGTGTCAATTTTGGCATCTTGTTTCATAAATTAACATAWTGAATGTAATGCTTAGAAAATATAGTTAATCTCACCATCCATGCAGAAGGTGAGTGGACATACTGTATCTACAGTATTCTATAAATAGTGAATGTCTAAAGAAGAATTGTGTTGAAAGAGTGTAGTGCTATACATGGTCTATACATGTGCCTGTCTGGTGAAGGATCTGGTTTTGACTTGCATAGACTATTTAATGATCACAAAATATAAGTAATATTTTCTTATGAACTACTGATATTCTGTGCGTGAGCATAGTCCATTGACTGCATAAGGTGTGAACGTGACTAAACCTAGGACACCAAACTTAACTTAAAAGGTCAGTAGCAGTCCAGCACAGACACACAAATGGATCTTGTTTGTGATTCCACTCCGAGTCAGTCATCATCCACCACCATCACATTCCCGTTCAGCTGGTACTCAATGGTGGCCCAGTCAAAGATGTTTCCCTTGGTGATCTTATGTCCGTAATGCAGGGCTTGGATTTGGCTCCTCGGCAAGAGATAGTCCCACATGTTGAGGTCGGTCACCTCTCCCACAAAGCTCTGCAAAGCCTCCAGGTCGCCAAGGTGTTTGTCCGTGTCTTGCCCCATGAGGACGGTCCCCTTGGGCCGGATAGTGTAGCCCGGCTTGTACAGCTGGTAGGTGCCTGCGGTGGCCGTCCACCCAGAAGGCAGCCAGCCCAGTACGGGACTCCCAGGTGAGGCAGAGACTTGTTCTGAAGGTGGTGATGGGCGGCAGGTGGAAGAAAGCGCCATCGCCGCTCAGGTAGAAGGCGACATGGCCATCTTTCTCTCGCCACACGTTGAGCTCGTCATAGTCTGTGGTGCGGTAGGCAAACAGGATGATCTGCTGCTCACCTTCCAGCTCGGTGGCCACACGCATACACAGAGTGAATGCGCGCAGGCCCATTTCCTTCTGGGGGATGAGCGCCACGAAGCTGAAGTCTGTCTCATACGGAAAGACCATAACCTTCCTACCCAGGCCAACTGTAAACAATACCACAAACAATATCAACAACAATAACATCATCAACTTAGAGCAGTCACTGGTGAAGATGACAACAGTATTGTAGCAAATTAACTGACTGGAACTTGAACCTGGGTTCCTCTGACTGTCAGTCCAACACCTTAACCGTTAGGAGGTCCAAACCCCTTGACGGTCATTACGTTGTACTACGGTCACAACAGTATAAAAACAGCTTTACATGAACGCAATTAGGACATATGACTTSTCTCTGAGAAGTGCAAAATTGAAAAGCATGAGTGAAAAGGGAATCTTTCACTTGAGGAGGTATGCACACGTAATGCTTTGAAAGTAATATGATGTGAGCTATTGGATCTACTATTTGGGATTTTACCAATAACAATTGTATGACATTATTTTCTGTATCTTCTATAAAAAAAGTTCTGTGATAGAAAGAAATAATCATAACTAGTATGAAAATAATAAATAGTAGTAAATACATCATATACTATAAACTGCATATCCTCTAAAGAAATGCCTCAACACACACAAAACACTAACAGAATTGCTCTTACCATGATGATTTAAGGTTGTTATTCTAGTGAAAAGCCTTGTGATGCTAGCTCACTGTCACGCCTGTCTATTCTTAATGCCATGGGTCTGTACTCCTCTTCCCTCCTAGTACCAGATCATTACATCACTTCAATCTGTGCTGACAATGGATCCAGTGTGTGTGAGGGTGGCTTGGGTCTGGGTGATACTGGTCTGTTTGTGTTGACTGACACGTTCAGATGTGCACACACACACACACACTTTGGCCCCCATTCTGGGACATCCGATTGTGGGTGAGTGTGCCTGTCAATTAATGTATGTTTTGAGTTAGGGTGGCCTCTACAGTTGAGCAACCTCATGGTATCTTGAGTATGTACATTTTGTTTATACCTTTACTGATTTCTGATTGACAGGTTCCTCTACATACAACTTTATTGTCCATCGAAGCAGAACTCGTCTTTTTGAAGTCTGCTTTTTAATTCCCAACCTGGGCAGGATACACACAAACTTCAGATGCTGGAAGCAGGTCATGCAGCACTCATGGAGCAGGTTAGGGCAGTGGTTTTCAAACCTTTCCTAATCTTGATCATTTTTTTGAATACTCACTTATGTCACCTGTGGAATGCTCATGGAATTTTGTGCACCAGTGCCGCTCAAATAAATACATTCAAAAGCACATGGCTACATCTACACTGAGTGTACAAAACATTAGGAACACCTGYTCTTTCCATGACATAACCTGACCTGGTGAAAGCTAAGATCCCTTATTGGTGTCACTTGTTAAATCCACTTCAATCAGTGTAGATGAAGGGGAGGAGACAGGTTAAAGAAAGATTTTTAAGCCTTGAGACAATTGACACATGGATTGTGTATGTGTGCCATTCAAAAGGTGAACAGGCAAGAGAAAATATTTAGGTGCCTTTGAACAGGGCAGGAGGTGCCAGGCAGGATGTGCCAGAGTGTGTCAAGAACTGCAACACTGCTGGGTTTTTCACTCTTAACAGTTTCCCATGTGTATCAAGAATGGTACACCCTCATCATGAGTAAGGAACTATGAAAATAGTTAAAATAAACCATATTTAATCTATAAAAAACATTTGTCGGAGAAAATAGATTTTGCAGTATGGTTGAGATGTGATGGAAGTAATTGCAACTAAATAAATTAATAGGGACATCACTGAATTTAAAATTGATTAAATTTAGATTTAATGTCTTGAGTCAACAAGTATTCCACCACTTTGTTATGGCAAGCCAAAATAAGTTCAGGGGTCCGGATCCGGGATCCTCCTCATCAGAAACGCTGACTAGCATAGCCTAGCCTAGCGCCACAGGGAATATCATATAATATAATTTCATGAAATCACAAGTCCAATACAGCAAATGAAAGATAAACATCTTGTGAATCCAGCCAACATGTCCGATTTTTAAAATGTTTTACAGCGAAAACACAACATATATTTATGTTAGCTCACCACAATAGCCCAAAACACAACGCCATTTTTTCACCGCAAAGATAGCTTTCACAAAACCCACAAATAGAGATAAAAATAATCACTAGACCTTTGAACAACTTCATCAGATGACAGTCTTATAAATCATGTTATACATACATTTATGTTTTGGTTTGAAATGTGCATATTTATAGCTACAAATCCTGGTTTTACATTGTGAACATGGCGCCAAAATGCTCCAAATTGTCCGGAAGAAATTTAGAGAGTCACGTAATATAACAGAAAAATCATCATAAACTTTGCTGAAAAATACATGTTGGACATATAATTAAAGATTACACTGGTTCTTAATGCCAACCGCTGTGTTAGATTAAAAAATAATAATAAAGATTTAAAAAAATATAAAAATTTCCTCAGATGGGATGCTGCATTCAGGCCAAAGAGTTCAATCTTGGTATCATCAGACCAGAGAATCTTGTTTCTCATGGTCTGAGAGTCCATTTAGCTGCCTTTTTGGCAAACTCCAAGCTGGCTGTCAATATGCCTTTTACTGAAGAGTGGCTTTCCGGCTGGCCATACCATAAGGGCCTGATTGGTGGAGCGCTGCAAGATGGTTGTCCTACTGGAAGGTTCTCCATCTCTACAGAGGAACTCTAGAGCTCTGTCAGAGTGACCATCGTGTTCTTGGTCACCTCCCTGACCAAAGGCCCTTCTCCCCAGATTGCTCAGTTTGGCCGGGCGGCAGTCTTGGTAGTTCCAACTTCCTCCATTTAAGAATGATGGCGCCACTAGGTTCTTGGGACCTTCAATGCTGCAGATATTTTTTGGTACCCGTTCCCCAGATCTGTGCCTCGACAGAATCCTGTCTCGGAGCTCTACGGACAATTCCTTCGACCTCATAGCTTGGTTTTTCCTCTGACATGCACTGTCAACTGTGGGACCTTATATAGACAGGTGTGTACTCCTGTACTCCCTGTTCACCCATGACTGCTTGTCCATGCACGCTTTCAGTCAACAAAGTTTGCAGACAAACACTGTAGTAGGCTTGATTTACATCAAACGATGAGACAGCCTACATGGAGGAGGTGAGGGCTCTGGGACGTCTGTGCCGGGCAAACTAACCTCTCACTCACGTCTAACAAAGGGATGTCGTGGACTATCAGGAAACAGCAGAGGGAGCAACCCTGTATCTACATCGATGGGAGCCCGCCAGTGGAGAAGGTGGAAAGCTTCAAGTTCTCGGCGTCACACATCACTGACAAACTGAAATGTCCAAAGAAAGTGTGGGTGAAGAAGGTGCAACACGCCTCTTCAACTTCCGGAGGCTAAGAAATTCCTGCAGTGCATCTCAAATCTGGGGCAGAGAGACTGAAAAACAGCTTCTATCTCAAGGCCATCAAACTGCTAAACAGCTATCACTAGCACATCAGAGGCGGCTCGCCTATAGACATAGATTAGGAATCACTGGACACTTTTAGAAATGGATCACTAGCCACATTAATAATGTTTCTGTATCTAGCATTACTGATCTCATTTTGTATAAACTGCACTCCACCTATTCTACTGTATATTAGTAACTTTTAAATTGTGTTTACATATTACATCTTCCATTTAATATGTATAGTACGGCCTTGTAATTCTATACTACACAACTGAATGTTAAACAGCAATCTCCAGCACATCAGAGGCTGCTGCCTATAGACATAGATTAGGAATCACTGGCCACTTTAATAATGTCTTCAATGAAGTTGTATAAACATCTCAATGATGATCAATAGAAACAGGATGTACCTGACCTCGATTTCGAGTCTCATATCAAAGGGTCTGAATACTTATGTAAATACGGTATCGTTTTTTTGTTCTAAATACATTTGCCCAAAAAAATGTAAACCTGTTTTTGCTTCGTCATTATCGGGTATTGATGAGGGGAACAAAATATTTTATTCAATTTTAGAATATGGCTGTAACAACAAAATGTCAAAAAAGTGCTTTTTGAGGTCAGTTCAGTTTAAATTATTTTTCATTAAATGCACTATGCATTATGTGGGTTGAATGCTGTAACACAGAATACAACAATTAATAAAAGTCCCATGATGGTAGTGACTGCCCATTACTGCTTATCACTTATTAACCATCATTTATTCACGACTTGGACAATAAGTTAAACGAGGTACGATCACGAATATCCTACCAACAGGACATCAAAAACTGTAATATCCTATGTTTCACGGAATTGTGGCTGAATGACGACATGGATATTCAGCTAGCGGGATATACGCTGCACCGGCAATTTATCACATATTTGCAATTTATCGCATATTTGTAAACAACAGCTGGTGCACGCAATCTAAAGAAGTCTCTAGATTTTGCTTGCCTGAAGTAGAGTATATTGTGATAAATTGCAGGCCACACTACTTGCCTAGAGAGTTTTCAGCTATACTTTTCGTGGCTGTTTATTTACCACCACRGACAGATGCTGGCACTAAGTCCGCACTCAGTCAGCTGTATAAGGAAATAAGCAAACAAGAAACCACTCACCCACTCACGCAACTAGTGGCCGGAGACTTTAACCTGTTTGGGCTGCAGGGGCAGTATTGAGTAGCTCTGATAAAAGGTGCCCATTTCAAACGGCCTCGTACTCAATTCTTGCTCGTACAATATGCATATTATTATTACTATTGGATAGAAAACACTCTCTAGTTTCTAAAACCGTTTGAATTATATCTGTGAGTAAAACAGAACTCATTTGGCAGCAAACTTCCTGACCAGGAAGTGGAAAGTCTGAAAACGATGCTCTGTTCTAGGGCCTGCCTATAAATGGGCATGATAMGTATTACTATACATGCACGTCATACACCTTCCACTAGATGTCAAGAGGCAGTGAGAGAAGAAATGGAGTGATTATCTTGGTCTGAGGTGGAATAAATCCTCTTGGAATGACGTGTCACCCATATCCTGTTTTCTGGAAAGTGCGAGGATGGACCTGGAATTGCCTTCTGGAAAGCTGTCGTTATAGGCGACTACTATCTCCGGCTTTGATTTTATTTGATACATGTGACAATATCATCGTAAAGTATGTTTTTTCAATATAGTTTTATTAGATTATTGAAATTTTTCGGGACGTTAGGCGTGTTGCTTTGTCTGCGTATGTTCAGGAAGGAGAGCTTCGCGCCACTTTGCTAGCTTTCTGTGCGAATTGACTGGAGAAGAGGACGTTCTAAATCCAAACAACGATTGTTCTGGACAAAGGACCCCTTGTACAACATTCTGATGGAAGCTCATCAAAAGTAGGACCCATTTTATGATGCTATTTCATATATCTGTCGAACTGTGTACTATTAGTTTTGCGCCCAGGTTTTGGGCACTCTCTCGCCATAACGTAAGCCTTATGTCGTAATGAAGTTATTTTTAGAATTCTAACACTGCAATTGCATTAAGAACTAGTGTATCTAGCATTTCCTATACACCATGTATTTTTTAGTCATGTTTATAAATAGTTATTTGGTCAGAATATGTGAGTGTCAGATAAATATCCGGACGTTGTAGGAAAAAGCTGCTACGTTAGCACAATGTATAACCACTGATTTCAGCTCTAAATATGCACATTTTCGAACACAACATAAGTGTATGTATAACCTGATGTTATAGGACTGTCATCT
The DNA here is from genome assembly GCF_002910315.2 of Salvelinus sp. IW2-2015. NCBI lineage: Eukaryota > Metazoa > Chordata > Actinopteri > Salmoniformes > Salmonidae > Salvelinus > Salvelinus sp. IW2-2015. The sequence continues at coordinate 42,168,529 of NC_036848.1, forward strand.
GATGAAGCTTATCAAGGTTAGWCAAAAATTATATATCTTTTGCTGGTTTGTTACGATCGCTAACTTTTGCTGCTGGGAAATGGCTTGTGTTTCTGGCTATTGTGGTAAGCTAATATAATGCTATATTGTGTTTTCGCTGTAAAACACTTAAAACTTAAAGAATCTAATATTGGCTGAATCAACAAGATGGCCTGTCTTTCATTTGCTGTAATGAGTATTTAGATATTTGACGTTGGTGTCTGCAATTACTCTGGCTGCTTCGGTGCTATTTCTGACGGTAGCTGTGATGGTAGCTGCAATGTAAAACTGATTTATACCTCAAATATGCACATTTTTCGAACAAAACATAGATTTATTGTGTAACATGTTATAGGACTGTCATCTGATGAAGTTGTTTCTTGGTTAGTTTGGTTGKATCTTGGTTAGTTATGTTGGTTTTGTGCATGCTACCTGTGCTGTGAAAAATGTCTGTTCTTTTTTGTATTTGGTGGTGAGCTAACATAAATATACGTGGTGTTTTCGCTGTAAAACATTTWAAAAATCGGACATGTTGGCTGGATTCAAAAGATGTTTATCTTTCAAATGCTGTATTGGACTTGTTAATGTGTGAAAGTTAAATATTTCAAAAAAATATATTTAGAATTTCGCGCCCTGCACTTGAGCTGGCTGTTGTCATAAGTGTACCGACGTCGGGCTTGCAGCCAGAATAAGTTAATGCAGTTCTACCAAACTTTAATGCAGTTCTACCAAATTTCTATCAACATGTTAAATGTGCAACCAGAGGGAAAAAAATTCTAGATCACCTGTACTCCACACACAGAGACGCGTACAAAGCTCTCCCTCGCCCTACATTTGGTAAATCCGACCACAACTCTGTCCTCCTGATTCCTGCTTACAAGCAAAAATTAAAGCAGGAAGCAACCAGTGAATCGGTCTATAAAAAAKGTGGTCAGATGAAGCAGATGCTACACTACAGGACTGTATTGCTATCACAGACTGGAACATGTTCTGGGATTCTTCCGATGGTATTGAGGAGTACACCACATCAGTCACTGGCTTTATCAAGAGGATGTCGTCCCCACAGTGACTATACGTACATATCCCAACCAGAAGCCATGGATTACAGGCAACATTCGCACTGAGTTAAAGGGTAGAGCTGCCGCTTTCAAGGTGCGGGACTCTAACCCGGAAGCTTACAAGAAATCCTGCTAAGCCCTGCGACGAACCATCAAAAAGGCAAAGCGTCAATACAGGGCTAAGATTGAATCATACGACACCGGTTCCGACGCTCGTCTTATGTGGCAGTGCTTGCAAACTATTACAGACTACAAAGGGAAGCACAGCCGCGAGTTGCCCAGTGACACGAGCCTACCAGACAAGCTAAATCACTTCTATGCTCACTTCGAGGCAAGCAAAACTGAGGCATGCATGAGAGCATCAGCTGTTCCGGACGATTGTGTGATCACGCTCTCCGTAGCCGACGTGAGTAAGACCTTTAAACAGGTCAACATACACAAGGCTGCGGGGCCAGACGGATTACCAGGATGTGTGCTGCGGGCATGTGCTGACCAACTGGCAGGTGTCTTCACTGACATTTCAACATGTCCCTGATTGAGTCTGTAATACCAACATGTTTCAAGCAGAACACCATAGTCCCTGTGCCCAAGAACACAAAGGCAACCTGCCTAAATGACTACAGACCCATAGCACTCACGTCCATAGCCATGAAGTGCTTTGAAAGGTTGGTAATGGCTCACATCAACACCATTATCCCAGAAACCCTAGACCCACTCCAATTTGCATACCGCCCAAACAGATCCACAGATGATGCAATCTCTATTGCACTCCACACTGCCCTTCCCACCTGGACAAAAGGAACACTTATGTGAGAATGCTATTCATTGACTACAGCTCAGCATTCAACACCATAGTACCCTCAAAGCTCATCACTAAGGTAAGGATCCTGGGACTAAACACCTCCCTCTGCAACTGGATCCTGGACTTCCTGACGGGCCGCCACCAGGTAGTGAGGGTAGGTAGCAACACATCTGCCACGCTGACACTGGAGCTCCACAGGGGTGTGTGCTCAGTCCCCTCCTGTAGTCCCTGTTCACCCCAAAGCCATTAGACTCCTGAACCGTTAATCAAATGCCTACCCGGACTATTTGCATTGTGTGCCCCCCCAACCCCTCTTTTTACGCTGCCGCTACTCTCTGTTTATCATATATGCATAGTCACTTTAACTATACATTAATGTACATACTACCTCAATTGGGCCGACCAACCAATGCACCCGCACATTGGCTAACCAGGCTATCTGCATTGTGTCCCGCTCCCCACCACCCGCCAACCTCTTTTTTACGATACTGCTACTCTCTGTTCATCATATATGAAGTCACTTTAACCATATCTACATGTACATACTACCTCAATCAGCCTGACTAACCGGTGTCTGTATGTAGCCTTGCTACTTTTATAGCCTCGTTACTGTATATAGCCTGTCTTTTTACTGTTGTTTTATTTCTTTACTTACCTATTGTTCACCTAACACCTTTTTTGCACTATTGGTTAGAGCCTGTAAGTAAGCATTTCACTTTGTATTCGCGCAAGTGACAAATAAACTTTGAATTTGATTCGACTTTACTTAAATAAAATATTTCAGTTGCCTAGAATGGCTGACAAAAATCACTATTTTAGTAGGTTTCCAAGTAAATAAAGGCATACATTTATGACTATTTATGACAACATTTATGACAATAACTTAGATCATGTATTTTCAGGTAGAAATAACTGTTATGTTTGTATCAAATCAAATTTATTTATATAGCCCTTCGTACATCAGCTGATATCTCAAAGTGCTGTACAGAAACCCAGCCTAAACCCCAAACAGCAAGCAATGCAGGTGTGTAACGGTGTCAGATCTTCCTCCTCCTCGGACGAGGAGAGGAGAGAAGGATCGGAGGACCAAAATGCAGCGGGTTGTGAATACATAATTAAGTTTATTAAGTACAGACGAAAACCGAAAACACTGAACATGGAACTTACATAAAGACACGCGAAGAACTCACAACAGGAACAGACTACATCAAACGAACGAAACAAATCGAAACAGTCCTGTTGGTTGCAACATCAACAGACACGGAAGACAATCCACCACAAACAAACAGTGTGAACAGCCAACCTATATATGGTTCTCAATCAGAGGAAAACGTCAAACACCTGTCTCTGATGAGAACCATATAAGGGCTAATTACAAGTGACCTAAACATAGAACACAAAAACATAGAATGCCCACCCCAACTCACGCCCTGACCAATAAACACATACAAAAATAACATAAAACAGGTCAGAACGTGACAAGTGTAGAAGCACGGTGGCTAGGAAAAACTCCCTAGAAAGGCCAAAACCTAGGAAGAAACTAGTGAGAACCAGGCTATGAGGTGGCCAGTCCTCTTCTGGCTGTGCCGGGTGGAGATTATAACAGAACATGCCAAGATGTTCAAATGTTCATAAATGACCAGCATGGTCAAATAATAATAATCACAGTAGTTATCGAAGTGCAGCAAGTCAGCACCGCAAGAGTAATGTCAGTTGGCTTTTCATAGCCGATCATTAAGAGTATCTCTACCGCTCCTGCGGTCTCTAGAGAGTTGAAAACAGCAGGTCTGGGACAGGTAGCACGTCCGGTGAACAGGTCAGGGTTCCATAGCCGCAGGCAGAACAGTTGAAACTGGAGAAGCAGCAAGCCAGGTGGACTGGGACAGCAAGGAGTCATCATGCCCGGTAGTCCTGACGTATGTGCTCTAGGGCTCAGGTCCTCCGAGAGAGAGAAAGAAAGAGAGAATTAGAGAGAGCCAAGAAAGAATTTTTCAAAATGTTCATAAATGACAAGCATGGTCAAATAATAATCAGGAATAAATATCAGTTGGCTTTTCATAGCCGATCATTAAGAGTTGAAAACGAGGTATGGGGTTGTGTTCATTATAGGTGTTTATGTAAGTCTATGGTTGCTTAGATTGGTTCTCAATCAGAGGCATGTGTTTATCGTTGTCTCTGATTGGGAACCATATTTAGGCAGCCATGTTCTTTGGGTATTTTGTGGGTGATTGTTTCCTGTGTCAGTGTTTGTGCCACACGGGACTGTTTCGGTTTGTTCACGTTTATTGTTTTTTGTATTTGTGTTCATGTTAATTTCTCTATATTAAAACATGGACACCTACCACGTTGCGTATTGGTCTGATCCATGCTACACCTCTTCAGAGGAAGAAGAGGAAGACAGCCGTGACAGCCTAGTTAAACAAATGTTAATAAAACATTTTCTTAAATAATAATTGTTGCACACACTTCACCACAGTGTTCTTCCTACTCTATATAATATATGTTTATAGATGTGTTGTTTATTTGATGTATTACTAAAATAACGGTTCAATAAAATAAACTTGAGTTCTTACTGATTGGGGAAAAAAATCTTCAATAGTGGTAAAGACTGACTTCAAAGAGACCACATTCAAGTCCTCCATCCCCCCACTTAGTTTGACTGCTGCTCTCTCTGGCTCCACAACAAACCCCTGCCCGGCCATCTAGAGGTGTGAATACCAAGCCGGTCTACAATTAGAGGATGGTAAGTGCTTTACAGCAGAAAGAGACTTGGGACTTTGGACCAGCAGCACAATCTTGTGTATAGGGTGTTCTAAATATTGTAATTGTACATTTACTTAAAAAAAAAAAATACTTTGTGTGTGGTTTGTTCACTTATGACATTATATCAGTGTTGGCTGCTAACTTGGCCCTTATCTTAAATTTCACTTCTGTGTTCGAAGACATTGGATCAGCATTCTTGTCACATCTCCTGTTAGTACATTTTATGTAGGGAAGCTAATTATCCATCATGTATGACATTCCTGGGAGTGTGTAAACTTGTCTTTTTTATTAATATAACATACAAAAATGCTTTCTATAGTTATGTTCTTGAAAATGTATCAATTTACCAATTCGGCCACTTGGGTACATTTGGGCAAATCATGAGGGACACCTGGGTGAATTCATACTAAATGTCATGTAGCTTGCACAATGCTAAATGCCATGTAGCTTGCGCAAGTCTGAAACTTTGCACATACACTGTGGCACTCTTGTGGACACCATCTAAATTACCTCCAACTTACTAGCTGAATGTGTGGYTTTTCTTTTTCATGTCAAAGATGCAGGAAAAATTAAAATAGAAAACAGATCTATTGTGTTATGTTCTCCATTAATTTCACATTCCCACAAACTTCAGTGTTTCCTTTGAAATTATATCAAGAATATGCATATCCTTGCTTCCGGTCCTGAGCTCCAGGCAGTTAGATTTGGGTATGTCATTTTAGGCAGAAATTGAACAGGGCCTGATCCTTAAAACTTCTTAGGGATATGGGGCAGTATTCGGAAGTTTGGATGACTGAGGTGCCCATAGAAAACTGCCTGTTACTCAGGCCCAGAAGCTAGGATATGCATATGCATGGTAGTATTGGATAGAAAACTCTAAAGTTTCTAAAACTGTTAAAATAATGTCTGAGTATAACATATATAACTGATTTGGCAGGCGCAACCCCGAGGACAATCCATCYAGGGAATTTATTTTTTGAGGTCATTGGATTTAACAATGCTTTTCTATGGGGAAGCCAAATTATTAGGACCCAGATTGCAGTTCCTTTGGTTTCCACTAGATGTCAACAGTCTTTAGAAATTGTTCTGTTTTTTTGTGAAAAATTAAGAAGTAGTCATATTCTTTCTAAGTGTCACTCAGGTGGACTCTATCTTTTGAAGCACGTGAATGAGATCGCGCTCCGTGTTGTTTTTTTCTGGTATTGGAWACAGTTTATTCCGTCTTAAATTTTATCGATTATTTTCATTTTAGGGTACCTGAGGTTGGATTAGAAACGTTGTTTGAAATGTTTGGACCAAGTTTACAGGTAACTTATTAGATCCTTTGTTGGCATGTTGGGAGAGTTGGAAACGGTGTATTTCTGAATCAAATGCGCCAAAAAAACAGACATTTTTGGGATATAAAGAAGGACTTTATCAAACAAAATGACCATTCATTGTGTAACTGAGACCTTTGGGATTGCAAAAAAATGAAGATGTTCAAAGGTAAGCGATTTATTTTATCGCTATTTCTGACTTTYGTGATGCATCTGTTTGGTTGGAAAATTTTATTCATGCTTTTGTATGCAGGGCGCTGTCCTCAGATAATCGCATGGTATGCTTTTGCCGTAAAGCCTTTTTGAAATTTGACAAAGCGACTGGATTAACAAGAAGTTAATCTGTAAACCGATGTATAACACTTGTATTTTATATGAATGTTTATTATGACTATTTCTGTATTTTGAAATTGCAATTTCACCGGATGTTGTCGAGGTGGGTCGCTAGCGGAACACCTGCACCAGAAAGGTTAAGAGGGAAGATCAGTCAATCCAGAACATTTCAAGAACTTTTAACGTTTCTAGAAAAGAAGAAAAGTCACAAAAACCATCAAGCACTACGATGAAATTGGTTCTCATGAGGACCGCCACAGGCAAGGAAGACACAGATTTACCTCTGCTGCAGTTCWTTCGAGTTAACTGCACCTCAGATTGCAGCAGATTGCAAGTGCTCAGCATGTGGGAACTCCTTCAAAACTGTTGGAAAAGCTAGTTGAGAGAATGCCAAGAGTGTGCAAGGCTGTCATCAAGGCAAAGGGTGGCTACTTTGAAGAATCTATAATACAGTGGGGCAAAAAAGTATTTAGTCAGCCACCAATTGTGCAAGTTCTCCCACTTAAAAAGATGAGAGAGGCCTGTAATTTTCATCATAGGTACACTTCAACCATGACAGACAAAATGAGGAAAGAAAATCCAGAAAATCACATTGTAGGAGTTTTAATGAATTTATTTGCAAATTATGGTGGAAAATAAGTATTTGGTCACCTACAAACAAGCAAGATTTCTGGCTCTCACAGACCTGTAACTTCTTCTTTAAGAGGCTCCTCTGTCCTCCACTCGTTACCTGTATTAATGGCACCTGTTTGAACTTGTTATCAGTATAAAAGACACCTGTCCACAACCTCAAACAGTCACACTCCAAACTCCACTATGGCCAAGACCAAAGAGCTGTCAAAGGMYRSSARRACTGAATCTGCAATAGGTAAGCAGCTTGGTTTGAAGAAATCAACTGTGGGAGCAATTATTAGGAAATGGAAGACATACAAGACCACTGATAATCTCCCTCGATCTGGGGCTCCACGCAAGATCTCACCCCGTGGGGTCAAAATGATCACAAGAACGGTGAGCAAAAATCCCAGAACCACACGGGGGGACCTAGTGAATGACCTGCAGAGAGCTGGGACCAAAGTAACAAAGCCTACCATCAGTAACACACTACGCCGCCAGGGACTCAAATCCTGCAGTGCCAGACGTGTGCCCCTGCTTAAGCCAGTACATGTCCAGGCCCGTCTGAAGTTTGCTAGAGAGCATTTGGATGATCCAGAAGAAGATTGGGAGAATGTCAGATGAAACCAAAATATAACTTTTTGGTAAAAACTCAACTCGTCGTGTTTGGAGGACAAAGAATGCTGAGTTGCATCCAAAGAACACCATACCTACTGTGAAGCATGGGGGTGGAAACATCATGCTTTGGGGCTGTTTTTCTGCAAAGGGACCAGGACGACTGATCCGTGTAAAGGACAGAATGAATGGGGCCATGTATCGTGAGATTTTGAGTGAAAACCTCCTTCCATCAGCAAGGGCATTGAAGATGAAACGTGGCTGGGTCTTTCAGCATGACARTGATCCCAAACACACCGCCCGGGTAACGAAGGAGTGGCTTCGTAAGAAGCATTTCAAGGTCCTGGAGTGGCCTAGCCAGTCTCCAGATCTCAACCCGATAGAAAATCTTTGGAGGGAGTTGAAAGTCTGTGTTGCCCAGCAACAGCCCCAAAACATCACTGCTCTAGAGGAGATCTGCATGGAGGAATGGGCCAAAATGCCAGCAACAGTGTGTGAAAACCTTGTGAAGACTTACAGAAAACGTTTGACCTCTGTCATTGCCAATATAACAAAGTATTGAAAGTATTGAGAAACTTTTGTTATTGACCAAATACTTATTTTCCACCATAATTTGCAAATAAATTCATTAAAAATCCTACAATGTGATTTTCTGGATTTTTTTTCTCATTTTGTCTGTCATAGTTGAAGTGTACCTATGATGAAAATTACAGGCCTCTCTCATATTTTTAAGTGGGAGAACTTGCACAACTGGTGGCTGACTAAATACTTTTTTGCCCCACTGTATATGTTGATTTGTTTAACACTTTTTTGGCTACTACATGATTATGTGTGTTATTTCATAGTTTTGATGTCTTCACTATTATTCTAGAATTTAGAAAATACAAAAAATTAAATAAAAACCCTTGAATGAGTAAGCTTGTCCAAACTTTTGTACTGGTACTGTATGTATGGAAGGTTTYACTCAAATCAAAAGGGTTGCTGTCAAAAATTATGAATTCAAATGGATTTACTCAATACACATAGAATGTTGAGAATCCCAATACATATCGTATCGGCATTTAAGAATCGTGATGTCGTGAGGCCCCTGGCAATTCCCAGACCAATAACAATGACTAACAAGACAGTGTCTTGCTAACTGATGACAATTACATGCACTAAATCAATAACTATGTATAGGCCCCAAATAATCATTCATAATAAGCCTCGACAGGCAACTTAAGGTGGTGGATGCCATAGAAACTGGACTGGAAATAGGAGATGGAGTGGCTAGTCTATTTTGGTGATGATAACACTGGCACCTCTAAGTGTCAAAGTAATGTGGCGGGACAGATCCAGCTGATCACAGAAACAGTGGGTACAGACTATATACAAGTTTCTCAAAAATAAATTGTGATATTTTAAGAATAAGATGGAAAATGTATTGTTATTTAAGTAATGCAAAGAGCTCGGGTTTGTGCTATATCTAACGATATTGAAAAATCTGTAACATCCAGTGAAAATGACCATTAGGGGCAGCAGGTAGTCTAGTGGTTAGAGCGTTGGACTAGTAACCGAAAAGTTGCAAGATTGAATTCCCGAGCTGATAAGGTAAAAATCTGTCGTTCTGCCCCTGAACAAGGCAGTTAACCCACTGTCTTAGGCAGTCATTGAAAATAAGAATTTGTTCTTAAATGACTTGCCTAGTTAAATAAAGGTAAAATAAAATAAAAATTAGTCTGGATTGAAAGTTGAAAAGTGCAACAGTAATGGCATCTTTTTGTAGGCACTAACTCTGCCATGGCTTGTTGGCCAAAGGCCATAGGGAAAATGTTTTTACGTAGGGTTTTTGTATAAAAAGCTGAAAATAAGGTCTGTGGTAAACACAAGCATAGGAGATCTTATATGTTTGTTCTATGAGATAATCTTCAACTTTCGTCACTACCGTTCAAAAGTTTGGGGTCACTTAGATATSTCCTTGTTTWGACACAAAACTAAATTTCTTGTCCATTAAAATCACATAAAATTGATCAGAAACACAGTGTAGACATTGTTAATGTTGTAAATGACTATTGTAGCTGGAAGCGGCAGATTTTTTTATGGAATATCTACATAGGCATACATTATCAGCAACCATCACTCCTGTGTTCCAATGGCACGTTGSGTTAGCCTTTTAAAATAACCTTGGATTAGTTAATTGATCATTAGAAAACCCTTTTGCTATTATGTTAGCACAGCTGAAAAGTGTGTGCTGATTAAAGAAGCAATAAAACTGGCCTTCTTTAGACTAATTGAGTTTCCGGAGCATCAGCATTTGTGGGTTAGATTAAAGGCTCAAAATGGCCAGAAACAAAGAACATTCTTCTGAAACTAGTCAGTCTATTCTTGTTCTGAGAAATGAAGGCTATTCCATGCGAGAAATTGCCAAGAAACTGAAGATCTGGTACAACCCGGTGTACTACTCCCTTCACAGAACAGCGCAAACTGTCTAACCAGAATAGAAAGAGTGGGAGGCCCCAGTGCACAACTGAGCAAGAGGACAAGTACATTAGAKAGTCTAGTTTGAGAAACAGATGCCTCACAAGTCTCAACTGGCAGCTTCATTAAATAGTACCCGCAAAACACCAGTCTCAACGTCAATAGAGAAGAGGCGACTCCGGGATGCTGGCCTTCTATGCAGAGTTCCTCTGTCCAGTGTGTGTTCTTTGCCCATCTTATCTTTAAATTTGAATTGGCCAGTCTGAGATATGGCTCTCTCTTTGCAACTCTGCCTAGAAGTCCAGCATCCCGGACACCAGACAAGCTTCAAAGCTTAAATGCAAGTAAAACTAAATGCATGCTCTTCAACCAATCGCTGCCGGCACCTGCCCGCCAGTCCAGCATCACTACTCTGGACGGTTCTGACTTAGAATATGTGGACAATTACAAATACCTAGGTGTCTGGTTAGACTGTAAACTCTCCTTCCAGACTCACATTAAACATCTCCAATCCAAAATTAAATCTAGAATCGGCTTCCTATTTCGCAACAAAGCATCCTTCACTTATGCTGCCAAACATACCCTGGTAAAACTGACTATATCCTACCGACCCTTGACTTCGGCGATGCCATTTAGAAAATAGCCTCTGACACTCTACTCAGCAAATTGGATGCAGTTTATCACAGTGCCATCCGTTTTGTCACCAAAGCCCCATATACTACCCACCACTGCGACCTGTATGCTCTCGTTGGCTGGCCCTTGCTTCATATTCGTCGCCAAACCCACTGGCTCCAGGTCATCTATAAGTCTTTGCTAGGTAAAGCCCCGCCTTATCTCAGCTCACTGGTCACCATAGCAGCACCCAACCGTAGCACGCGCTCCAGTAGGTATATTTCACTGGTCACCCCAAAGCCAATTCCTACTTCGGCCACCTTTCCTTACAGTTCTCTGCTGCAAATGACTGGAAGAAATTGCAAAAATCACTGAAGTTGGAGACTCATATTTCCCTCACTAACTTTAAGCATCAGCTGTCAGAGCTGCTCACAGATTATTGCACCTGTGCATAGCCCATCTGTAAATATCCCATCCAACTACCTCATCCATGTTTTTTTTTTTTTTTGCTTCTTTGCACCCCAGTATTTCTACTTGCACATCTATCACTCCAGTGTTAAATTTCTATTGTAATTACTTCACCACTACTGCCTTATTTATTGCCTTACCTCCCTAATCTTACCTAATTTGCACACACTGTATATATATTTTTTCTATTGTGTTATTGACTGTACCTTTTTTTTTTCTCCATGTGTAACTCTGTTGTTGTTTGTGTCGCACTGCTTTGCTTAATCTTGGCCAGGTTGCCATTATAAATGAGAATTTGTTCTCAACTGGCCTACCTGGTTAAATAAAGGTGAAACAAATATTTATTTATACATTTTTTAATTGTGAGGTCGGGCAATGAAATTGGGCGATTAGGCCTGGCTCGCAGTCGGCATTCCAATTCATCCCAAAGGTTTTCAATGGGGTTGAAGTCAGGGCTCTGTGCAGGCCAGTCAAGTTCTTCCACACCGATCTTGACCAACCATTTCTGTATGGACCTCGCTTTGTGCATGGGGACATTGTCACGTTGAACCATTGTCACGTTGAACCAGGAAATGGTCTTCCCCAAACGGTTGCCACAAAGTTGAACACAGAATCGTCTAGAATGTCATCGTATGCTGTAGCATTAATATTTCCCTTCATTGGAACAAAGGGACCTAGCGCGACCCATGAAAAACAGCCCCAGACCATTATTATTCCTCAAAACTTTACAGTTGGCGCTATACATTGGGGCAGGCAGCATTCTCCTGGCATCTGCCAAACTTAGATTAGTTCGTTGGACTGCCAGATGGTGAAGCATGATTCATCACTCCAGAGAACACGTCCCCACTGCTCCAGAGTCCAACAGCGGCGAGCTTTACACCACTCCAGCCGACCCTTAGCATTGCGCATGATGATTTTAGGTTTATGTGCGGCTGCTCGGCAATCGAAATCCATTTCATGAAGCTCCCRGCTAACTGTTCTTGTGCTGACGTTGCTTCCGGAGGCAGAGTGTTGCAACTGAGGACAGACGATTTCTACGTGCTTCAGCACTAGGCGCTCCCGTTCTGCGAGCTTCTGTGGGCTATCACCTTGCGGCTGAGCCATTCGTGCTCCTCGAAGTTTCCACTTAACAATAACACTTAGTTGACCGGGGCAGAAATTCGACGCACTGACTTGTCTGAAATGTCGCATCCTATGACGGTGCCACGTTGAGTCACTGAGCTCTTCAGTATGGGCCATTCTCCTGCCAATGTTTGTTTATGGAGAATGCAAGGCTGTCTGCTCAGTTTTTATACATGTCGCACCGTCGATGTGGACGAGCTCATCCCCCTCCCTTTCCTGTAGTCCACAAATCAGCTACTCGGTCTTGCTGACATTGAGGAAAAGGTTGTTGCTCCAGCACCACACTGACAGGTCACTAACCTTCTCCCTGTAGACTGACTCATCCTCACCTTTGAGCAGGCCGACCGCCATCATGTCGTCAGTGTACTTGATAATGGTGTTGAAGTCGTGGGTGAACAGGAGGGGACTAAACACACTGTGTTAAGGGTCAGCCTCAGAGAGCTCCCTCTCTATCTCCCCCTCCCTGAGACCTAGGACCATGCCTCAGGACTACCTGGCCTGATAACTCCTTGCTGCACAAGTCCACCTGCTCGTGCTGCTGCTCCAGTTACAACTGTTCTGCCTGCGGCTATGGAAGCCTGACTTGTTCACCGGAAGTACTACCTTGTACCGGACCTGCTGTTTTCGACTCTATCTACTGCACCTGCTGTCTCTAACTCTGAATGATCAGCTATGAAAAGCCAACTGACATTTATTCCTGAGGCGCTGACCTGTTGCACCCTCTACAACCACTGTGATTATTATGATATGACCCTGCTGGTCATCTATGAACATTTGAACATCTTGACCATGTACTGTTATAATCTCCACCCGACACAGCCAGAAGAGGACTGGCCACCCCTCAGAGCCTGGTTCCTCTCTCGGTTCCTTCCTAGGTTCCTGCCTTTCTAGGGAGTTTCTCCTAGCCACCGTGCTTCTACATCTGCATTGGTTGCTGTTTGGGGTTTTAGGCTGGGTTTCTGTATTGCACATTGTGAMATCAGCCAATGTAAAAGGGGCATTATAAATACATTTGACTGATCATTGGGCAGATCACCGTTGGGTCTTCCTTTGTAATCCCTAATGACTGTAGCCCCCCTGCCACATTCGGCGGACGTCGTAGCCTGTGTAATATGATTCTACCTTATTCCTAGATTGTCCTTTTGCTTATTTGATGACTCTGCCGAGGTCATAGCGGGCCTTCTTGTACTTATTCCTGTCTTTAGCCGTAGCATCAGGGTTGTCTACRATCTCTTTGTGCGGTAGCCCTGTTCTATAGTTTAGGACCAACCTCTGTGTTAATCCAGGGCTTTTGATTTGGCGAACCCTCACCGTGGGTACGTCGTCGCTGATGCATGGAGGTGGTTAGCTCGTCTATGTTATCTGTGGAGTCTCGAAACATATTCCAATCAGTGAGAGCAAAGTAGTCTTGTATTATAACCTCTGATTCTGCTAACCATTTCTCAATGGAGCGAATCGTGGGTACTTCCTGTTTTAGCTTCTGCTTGTAAACAGGAAGTAAAAGTACGGATTCTTGATCTGATTTGCCACATGGCGATGAAAGGCCTTGTATGCTTGCTTGTGGGTAGAATAGTGGTAAAGTCTAGGACTTTATTGCCCCTAGTGGAGTTGGAGACGTGTTGATGGAATTGTCTTAGTGACGCCAAATTTAAATCACCGGCAATCAGAAAGGCAGCTTCTAGGTGTAGGTTTTCCTGCTTGTTTATAGCCTTGTACAGTTCGTTAAGCGTCTGCTTGTTATTTTTATTGTCCTGAAGTGGAATGTATACAGCAGTCACAGTAACAGCTGAAGACTACCTCGGGAGGTAGAAGGGGCAGCATTTGACCATCAGGTACTCCAAGACAGGTTAACAGTGGGTTGACACTCATTTGCATTTTTTAGGACTACAAGCTGGCAAGCTCTATAACAGTTCATGGTGTGTTCAGGTAAATAAAATGTATCACTCACTTTTCTCTTATCGTCCACTTGTGAAAAGAGCTCATCCATGTCCATAAGGAACTTGTTCTATTTAGGAAAAGGGCAGAGTTGGTGAGGCTAGCATTAATACAAATACCTCTCAATATCAATGGAATATTGAGAAACAGGCTATATGATAGCAAATCAGTTACACAACGCCAGTGCTCAAATACTTAAGGCGAGTGGACCCTGCATATAGACATAACCCACATGTTTTGATTTGATCTTAACGACATCACCTCCACTCTGATTGTCCTCTTTGTTTTCCCGGCAATCCTCCACTTCCCTGAAATAATATAAAGACGTACCATTCACAAAAAATCACAGGAGTCATTGAACAATAGGGCACACTTTTCTCTGTCTGCTGCTCTCAGAGCGGGAAAACGACTGCCCCCTCTCATTGAAGCTGCGGCAGTTCAAGGTCAACCGCGGTACTGCAGGCATTGTTAGCAGAAAACAGAACGGAAAAATATCAATCTTCGTGCAAAAATTAATTAAAATGTTTGTATGACAGTCACGGTACCAATAATTGCTCTTAATGAACCAAATGTATGTCCATTAACCAATTATTGAAATGGCACAAAGAATTTTTGATAATTTAGGTGCAGTACCATGGTCTGCCTTCAACTCTAGTTACTCAATGAGAGGGGGCAGCATTCAGCTAGCCTGCAAAGTCAATTCCTGGAGTAGTTCAAACTGCAAATGTTACGTCTCCATGAGACGCAATCTGAACCAACCTCATTTGGCTTCACTGCGCTATAGAGTCTTTACATTGGAATTAATGGTGTCACCATCGAGAGCATCCTGACTGGTTGCATCATCGCCTGGTATGGCAACTGCTCCGCCTTCGGCCGCAAGGCGCTACAGAGGGTAGTGCGTTTGGCCCAGTACATCAAAGGAGGTGTCAGAGGACGGCCCTAAAAATTGTCAAAGACTCCAGCCACCCTAGTCAGACTGTTCTCTGTGCTACCGCACGGCAAGCGTTACCAGAGCGCCAAGTCTAGGTCCAAAAGGCTYCTCTACCCCAAGCCATAAGACTATTGAACAGTTAATCAAATGGCTAACCGGGCTATTTGCATTTACCTTTTTTCAGTGCTGCTACTCAATGTTTTATCTACGCATTGTCACTTTATCCCTACCTACATATTATCTCAATTACCCCGCAAGTTGACTGGGTACCGGTACCTCCTGTATATAGCCTCATTGTTATTTTATTGTTACTTTAGTAAATATTTTCTTTAAAAAATGCTGACCACACCACTCACGAACATTGAAAAATAAATGTATTCAATCATTGCACCCACACTGCTCGCGCACACCAACGAGCATCTGCATAGCCAGGTGCTAAAATAGAACTTGGTTCTATTTGTGATGCTTGACACGCTGCAAGTCTCACCTCTCCCATCCCCTCATTGGTTTTTAGGACCATATACCCACGTGGGTGATTGAAAGATGAACTGAGGTCCACACTCGTCGGTAGTGCACCTTAATGTTGGTTGCCAACTGCCAAATAAAGTCCAAAGAAGCCTAAAGGAGGAGAGATTACAAGAAACTAACTGGGTTTACACTTTTATCTGTGGATTAATTGTCAGAGTAGAGGACCTTGTGCATTTCAGGTATAATAAGCCAATGTTTATATCCCAGGATAAATTAGCTAGCAACAGCAAGCTAGCTAAATTGCCATAAATGTTTAATGATTTTCGACCTGTCCCCAAATTAATACAGTTGGTTCAGAGCTTGTTTTGATATTTGAACCTGCGTGTTCTGATCGCGTCTGGTGTGTGTGGACAAAAATCAACATACGCGAGCGGTCTTGTCAGCATGTAACTCTTATTTTTCTGAAAACTGAATTCTTGATTAAGGGCTTGTTGTATCCAGCATGTGACAAGTACATTTACATTTACATTTAAGTCATTTAGCAGACGCTCTTATCCAGAGCGACTTACAAATTGGTGCATTCACCTTATGATATCCAGTGGANTAGGGCGTAAAAAACAACATGGCTATATACAGTATAGGGAGTAAAAAACAGCATGACTATATACAGTATAGGGCGTAAAAAACAACATGGCTATATTTACATTTAAGTCATTTAGCAGACGCTCTTATCCAGAGCGACTTACAAATTGGTGCATTCACCTTATGATATCCAGTGGAACAACCACTTTACAATAGTGCATCTAACTCTTTTAAGGGGGGGTGGTTAGAAGGATTACTTTATCCTATCCTAGGTATTCCTTAAAGAGGTGGGGTTTCAGGTGTCTCAAAGTAGACTTTGATTTGTGATCAATGGTGTTGTCCATTCATATATACAGTCATTGGCTGCAAGGCAGCACCAAAGAGTTTCTAAACCCAGAAGAGCAATATCGCAAGACCTCTGGGAAGGCTTGCTACACAGACTAAACAGAACAGGTCGGATTTTGAAAATTCAATGAGAAGTGAAAAATTCTTCCTTAAAATGTTAATTTTCTCTAAATCTAAAGGCACAGCCTAGATTCAAGCCAATGTCTAAAATAGTTGAACATGTTATTAGTCCAACCTCGCGAAAGTGACAAACTGACACATTATCATCTTTGTTAAAAATAACTTTATATTCGAAGGAGTGCCTTTGATTTGACGGCCTGAAAATGCGCAGTTCGGCCAGAGCACTATGGATAAGGTAGTACAAAAGGATCATGTTACAGCATCAAAGGGAGCACATTGGAAGCAAGAGATGGAGACAGATTGACAGAATAAGGTAGAAAAAATATTGTTTATAATAATCATTAATCTACACTACTGTTAACATATATTTACTTAGACATTCATTTTATTGTATTTTTAAGAACAGTTATTTTATTCACGGTCTTCATCCTTAATCATTGGTTACACAATTACCATTCCAGCCCTATTGAACAAGAGAAAATGCACCGTCAAATTGTAATGCATTAATTAGGAATCTACTTTGTGCATGACGCAAGTAATTATTTCAACAATTGTTTACAGACAGATTATTTCACTGTATCACAATTCCAGTGGGTCAGAAGTGTACATACACTAAGTTGATTGTGCCTTTGAACAGCTTGGAAAATTCCAGAAAATGTCGTCATGTCTTTAGAAGCTTCTGATAGGCTAATTGACATAATTTGAGTCAATTGGAGGTGTACCTGTGGATGTATTTCAAGGTTTACCTTCAAACTCAGTGCCTCTTTGCTTGACATCATGGGAAAATCAAAAGATATCAGCCACGACCTCATTAAATAAAATTGCAGACCTCCACAAGTCTGGTTCATCCTTGGGAGCAATTTCAAAACGCCTGAAGGTACCAGGTCCATCTGTACAAACAATATTATGCAAGTATAAACACCAGAGGACCACGTAGCCAACATACCACTCAGGAAGGAGATGCGTTCTGTATCCTAGAGATGAACGTACTTTGGTTCGAGAAGTGCAAATCAATCCCAGATCAACAGCAAAGGACCTTGTGAAGATGCTGGAGGAAACAGGTACAAAAGTATCTATATCCACATAACTTGAAAGGTCGCTCATCAAGGAAGAAGCCACTGCTCCAAAACCGCCATAAAAAAGCCAGACTACTGTTTGCAACTGCACATGGGGACAAAGATCGTACTTTTGAGGAAATGTCCTCTGGTCTGATGAAACAAAAATAGAACTGTTTGGCCATAATGACCATAGTTATATTTGGAGGAAAAGGGGGAGGCTTGCAAAGCCGAAGAACACCATCCCAACCGTGAAGCACGGGGGTGGCAGCATCATGTTGTGGGGGTGCTTTGCTGCAGGAGGGACTGGTGCACTTCACAAAATAGGATGGCATCATGAAGAMGGAACATTATGTGGACATATTGAAGCAGCATCTCAAGACATCAGTCAGGATGTTAAAGCTTGGTCGCAAATGGGTCTTCCAAAAGGACAATGACCACAAGCATACTTCCAAAGTTGTGGCAAAATGGCTTAAGGACAACAAAGTCAAGGTATTGGAGTGGCCATCACAAAGCCCTGACCTCAATCCTATAGAAAATGTGTGGGCAGAACTGAAAAAGCATGTGCGAGCAAAGAGGGCTACAAACCTGACTCAGTTACACCAGCTGTCAGGAGGAATGGTCCAAAATTCACCCAACTTATTGTGGGAAGCTTGTGGAAGGCTACCCGAAACATTTGACCCAAGTTAAACAATTTAAAGGCAATGCTACCAAATACTAATTGACTGTATGTAAACTTCTGACCAACTGGGAATGTGATGAAAGAAATAAAAGCTGAAAAAAATAATTCTCTCTATTATTCTGACATTTCACATTCTTAAAATAAAGGGGTGATCCTAACTGACCTAAGACAGGGAATTTTTACTAGGATTAAATGTTAAATTGTGAAAACTGAGTTTAAATGTATTTGGCTAAGGTGCATGTACATTTCTGACTTCAATTGTAGTTGATTTTAAACCATCAGACAAGCTCAAAGCATATAGTTGATTTTATTAAAACAGAGTTTCTATATGGAAAAAAARCCGTTTTTAAAATGACCATTGATTGGTCGAAAGAACAGACTACTTTCGGTCCACCAAGAGAGATCTCCTAATCTCAATTTTTTTTAAATAAAAATATATATATATTTGAAGAAAATAAAAAAAATCAGGGGCAGCCCTAATCACACATGATTATTAATGTGTAGCAACTCATTGAATGTCATACAAGGTGGTTCTGGCAATGAAGGAATATCAGTGCAGACATTTTGCTCATACACTAGTATGAGTATCAGCCCAAAAGCCTAGCTCCCAGTCCCTCCCTCACCTCTCCTTCTCTGTTAGGATAAGTTTGGTGAGGTATGCATGCAGCTTGTTCTCCTGGTTGATGCGCTTTTCCTCAATGCTATTCCAGCGCTTCTTCTTAGCGAATCGCAGGGCACTCGGGATGTCGTCTCCAAAGTTCAGTCTCTGCTCCTTGGCCAGGTTGTAAGCTGCCGACAGAACAGGTCCAGACATGAATGTAGTCCATTGAAAACAGTAATACTGCCTCTTTTCCATCCACAGATCTTAAACATTATACAATAACATTTTAGTTACACTACATCATTCAAAACAATTGCAGTTTAGTACCATAGCCTCAGAGATGCCTAGTACTGGGTATAGTTAGAATGTTGCAGACAGTATTATAAATTGCACTCGACCCAATACTGCACATCTACAGTGCATTCAGAAAGTATTCAGACCACTTCACTTTTTCCACATTGTTATGTTACAGCGTAACTCTAACAATGTATTAATTTATTCCCCCCCTCTCAATCTACACACAACACTCCATAAAAACAACAAAAACAGGTTTAGAAATGTTTGCAAATTTATTGCAAATAAAAAACAGAAATACCTTATTTACATAAGTATTCAGACCCTTTGCTATGAGACTCGAAATTGAGCTGAGGTGCATCCTGTTTCCATTGATCATCCTTGAGGTGGTTCTACAACTTGAAGGACTCTCARACATGAGAAACAAGATTTTCTGGTCTGATGAAACCAAGATTGAACTATTTGGCCTGAATGCCAACAGTCATGTCTGGAGGAAACCAGGCACCGCTCATCACCTAGCCAAAATCATCCCTACAGTGAAGCATGGTGATGGCAGCATCATTCTGTGGAGAGGTTTTTCAGGGGCAGGGACTGGGAGACTAGTCAGGATCGAGGGAAAGATGAATGGAGCAAAGTACAGAGAGATCCTTGATGAAAACCTACTCCAGAGCGCTCCGGGCCTCAGACTGGGTCGAAGGTTCACCTTCCAACAGGACAACGACCCTAAGCACACAGCCAAGACAACGCAGGGGTGGCTTCGGGACAAGTCTTAATGTCCTTGAGTGGCCCAGCCCGGATTTGAACCTGATCAAACATCTCTGGAGAGACCTGAAAGCAGCTGTCCAGCAATGCTCCCGATCCAACCTGAGACCTTGAGAGGATCTGCAGAGAAGAATGGGATAAAGTCCCCCAAATACAGGTGTGCCAAGCTTGTAGTGTCATTCCCAAGAAGGCTGTCATCACTGCCAAAGGTGCTTCAACAAAGTACTGAGTAAAGGGTCTGAACACTTAAGGAAATGTGATTTACAAAAAAAATCTAATTTAAAAAGAAATTTACATTATGGGGTATTGTGTAGATTGAGTTTAATTTTTTTTAAATCCATTTTAGAATAAGGCTGTAAAGTAATAAAATGTCGAAAAAGTGAAGAGGTCTGAACTTTCCTACTGAAGGAGGCATAAAGACTGTTCATATAATCGTATTCATTACACACGGGACACTGTGCCCGATTCCGTCCCGAGTTAAACATGCGTAATTGGACCGCAATTCCCTTTCTATGCACTTCTCTCTCCATGCCTATTGTGACAAATTTAAGCATGAATAGCATGCTATTCGTCTGCTAATCATTTTGGGAGGAGATTAATTTATTCAATGTGTGGCAGAGATGTCTAATGAAATGCCGTATTCTTAATTCTCTAATTCCACCACCTTCACGCATGAGGAAACCATGAATATGGTCTAGCAAACCTATCGGCTCCAAGTGAAAATATKATCTACTTTACTTTTTCCGATTGCAATAACACCATTGTCCATGCACTGTAATTTACAGCTTGATAAGAGCTAGGTAAATTAGTAATATTTTTGGGATAAGAAAATTGTAAATATAAATTACATTCATTTTTAGAATTATTTGACCTTGTAGTCGCTGGAGACAAAAGTGAAGCCAGTCATATGGCAGAAAAACATAAGTTGATATGCTTTAGTTATGAAATGTCGTGCCATTATGCAGAATTTCAATTGCACAGCCTTTTAACTTGCAGGGATGGACACTCTTGAATGTCTTAATTATAGGCTACCCCGACTTTGTCTCCTATTTCTATCATGTTAAATATTAACCACTATCAGTATCGACTGTCAGTAGGCTTCATAATAACACTTATTCAACTGCCAATTTACTATTAGTTCCCTTCAGTAGGTATAACCTAAATTATAACTCCATTGTTTGGTTTACCTTTATTTGCTTCCTCTGTAAACGCCGTCACGGCCATGTGGCTATTGCTAAGGATCATTAGTAACAATTGATAATATAAAAAAATAAAAGGCAAATTAAATCATTATGGAGTGGAACACAGACCAAGACATAGCAGTTTGAACCCGACGTATGGCACAATACTTGACTGTGTCATCACCCAGTTCCATTGCTGGTGCAGGCAATAGACGTGGGTATAGCTATTGTACACTATTCTCTATGTACACAAATCTTCCAACATTACCACGGGTTAAATAAGTGAATGTGGCAATATTCAGAATGAATCAAACCACTGTTTACTTTCTTTCGTGCATAAAGGCTCTCCAAACATTTTTTTATGATTCATAAATACTTTCCTAACCCTAAATAACCTACAAGATCAGAGTATTTTTAAATCTACAAATTGGGGTTGAAACGGAGACGAATATGCATATATTTAGATGTCTTTCCTTCATTGATCCCTAATATTCTGAACCCGTTCTCTCAATATATTCTATTGAGACTGTTGACAAAAATCAAAGTTAAAAGGTGCACTGTATTTAAAGGGATGACTTAACTTCTCTGGGGACGCAATCGTCCCACCGGCCAATAGCCAGGGAAAATACAGCGCGCCATATTCAAATAACATGATATAAAAATCTAACTTTCATTAAATCACACATGTAAGATACCAAATTAAAGCTACACTCGTTGTGAATCCAGCCAACATGTCAGATTTCAAAAAGTATTTTCGGCGAAAGCATAAGATGCTATTATCTGATGATAGCACAACAGTAAACAAAGAGAGAAGCATATTTCATCACTGCAAGCACGACACAAAACGCAGAAATAAAATATAACTTATGCCTTACCTTTGACGAAATTATTTTGTTGGCACTCCAATATGTCCCATAAACATCACAAATGGTCCTTTTGTTCGATTAATTCCGTCGATATATATCCAAAATGTCAATTTATTTGGACCGTTTCATCCAGAAAAACACAGCTTCCAACTTTCGCCACTTCACTACAAAATATATCAAAAGTTACATGTAAACTTTACCAAAACATTTCAAACTACTTTCGTAATACAACGTTAGGTATTTTTAAACGTTAATAATCGATCAATTTGAAGACGGGATGATCTGTGTTGAATACAAAAAGAAAACAAACTGACGCAACTTTTTCGTAACGTGCCTATCTCAAAAAAAATTCTTCATGTGACCCTCATTTAGGTTAGCACTACTTCTTCATTACACAAAGGAATAACCTCAACCGATTTCCAAGGACTGGTGACATCCAGTGGAAGCCGTAGGAACTGCAAGCAAGTCCATTAGAAATCTGGTGTCTCTAAGAAAACTCATTGAAAAGACAGTGACACCAATTTTTTTTAAATTCTGAATGGTTTGTCCTCAGGGTTTTGCCTGCTACATAAGTTCTGTTATTCTCACAGACATGGTTCAAACAGTTTTAGAAACTTCAGAGTGTTTTCTATCCAAATATACTAATAATATGCATATCTTATATTCTGGGGATGAGTAGCAGGCAGTTGAATTTTGGCATGCTATTTATCCCGAAAGTGAAAATGCTGCCCCCTGCCCACAAGAAGTTAAGACAAATGTACTGAAAACCCTATTGAATAAAAACTCCACGAGAAAGTCTGTTGGCCAGCCAGTGGGAAGGTTTTTAGCAGTTCAATTACACRTATTTGGCGCACGCAAGTGAACCACGCCTACAAAACCTGTTACACATCTTAATAAGGTTACTCTGAATACCAAATACTGAGAAGTACATAGGAAAGGCGTAATTTCCTAAATCGGACCCTAAGTGAATACAGGCCCAAACTTAATCTGTGTCTAGGAAACTGGCCCTGAGGGTTGGTCCTGACCTCTCTGCAGGTTGCCGATGGCCTCGTTATAGTTCTCCAGCTCCAGGTGACACTGGCCCAGGAAGAAGTGGGCTTTGACAGAATGGGGGTCAGGTTCCAGCGCGTGCTTGCAGTCCGCCAGGGCATTGTCGTTCTGCTGCAGCTTCACTTGGCACAGAGCACGGTTGGTGTAGTACACCGCCACTGAGGGGTTCCGGTTCTGTTGGCAAGATATATACACACACACAGGCGCAACCACACACGTTAGGCCTACATATTCCACAAGCTATTTTTGTAAGGGTGCATCAGGCCAAGCTACTTCTATTCTGACATCTATTCAGAGTAGGTGAATAAGACAGTGTCAATATCTCAAATCATATAGCCTTTCAATGTCATCTGAAAAGGTGTAGCCATTTTACATCATCATTCCCCTTAAGAGCAGCAGCTTGCTACTCACTATGGCTTTGCTGTAGCAGGTGGCAGCTTCCTGGTACTTGCGGCAGAGGAACAGTCGGTTGCCCTGCTCCTTCAGCTCCTGTGCTGTGGAACTCTTCTCTGGGCTGCCAGCCATCTTCTCTGGTGGCTCTGCTGCGCACTGTTTCCCTATCCTGTTCCCTGTCTCTCCGGCTGGCTAGCTGTCAGGTGAAAGAATGGCTCTGTTCTTTGTCTTCTCAGAAACTAGAAAAGAAAGATAGGCAGCATCAGCAACAGTCGATGCGTTGCTGCTGCGTGTGGTGAGGTGCTGTTACAACTCATACATTGAGCCCTCACATTTCACTGGCTAGCTAGATATGCATCAACATATGGTTGTGCAACTAAGATGCTGAAGTCAATGGTTGAGACGCATTAAAGCCAGTCACTATCGGGCACATCACCTGGCCATGACCACACTGAAAGGACTGTATGTCAAAATTCCGCTATACACCCAAATTTCAAAACTACGCTAACTAGTTAATGGCTGACGTTGCTCCCTCCCTCAGTCCCTGTGTCACTACACAGAACAAGGTAGATATCTAGCTAGTTGCGTTGGCAAAGACCGTGGACTTTCCCCATTGGTTTGCTGATATGGTTTACTGAGTCAAACGTCTGCTACAATGCAACGTCCAAATCCATGCAAACCCCATAACACCCCACAGCTAAGCAACGATGCTAACGCTAGCCCAATAGTGGACTAAAATGAGCCTAGCGTTACGCATTTGTCCAATGACCTTAGGTACATGTTATATTTAAAGGGAGAATTAGCTCTGGAAGCCAAAACAGCCAAATATTCCATCTAAACGTGAATCGATTCTCAGTTGCAGTAACGTTACGATTCTTGAAATAAATCCCTCTACTTTCATATCACATCTAAATAATTTCACTAATGCAAAAAATACACACTTACTGTACACGGTCTTAACCGGTTAACTCAGAACCGTATTTTTCAGTAACAACACATTTGTGGCGTCTGTCTTCCGTTTACACACA
This sequence comes from Salvelinus sp. IW2-2015, assembly GCF_002910315.2. Classification (NCBI taxonomy): domain Eukaryota; kingdom Metazoa; phylum Chordata; class Actinopteri; order Salmoniformes; family Salmonidae; genus Salvelinus; species Salvelinus sp. IW2-2015. Next base: position 42,192,998 of record NC_036848.1, read on the forward strand.
GCAGGCGTATTCGGAGAAGAATTTTGCTAATTAGCTCAGGTAGTCCACTCTGTCTTCCGTAAATAAGCGCTGTGAGATGAAATATGGTCGTGTGGGAACCCTAGCCCTATAAAGCTGTGTATGAATTTAACATTTCGTTTTTTGAAAATGGGTTATCACGGATATGAAAGATAAGGTCATTACGCCTCCAAAAACGTATCGCAAGCGATGTTTATTTAATGTTCAGAACGAACGTCACAGCTCTTACCGAGGTGCTCCGTTGTATAACTGACGTCAGCATGACAATAAACTAGCTAGCTCTTAGCTCTGTCATAGTTAATAGTTAAATGGGAAAAGCAAATCAATGAAGACTTGAAATATAGTGGCACATCAATCATCTGTATATGAAATTAATTTGAAAGGGTTTGGTTAAAGATGTTTGTGTTTGTGTGTAGTTCAACACAAATCAGTAGCTAGATAACGTTAGTTTAATAACCGAAATTTGAGCTAGGCTAGCTGTTAGCTAACGCTTTACTTTATCATCATCAGTTACATTACACATACTGTAGGTAAATCATTGGGTGAAGAGGCGTATTCTGTAGGGGGAGTTCTGTTAACCTCTAACGAGTCACAAACCCGGATCCCCCCATCAAAAAAGCTGACTAGCATAGCCTAGCGCCACAGGGATATCATATAACATAATTTTCATGAAATCACAAGTCCAATACAGCAAATGAAAGATGAACATCTTGTGAATCCAGCCATCATTTCCGATTTTTAAAATGTTTTACAGCGAAAACACAATGTATTTCTATTAGCTAACCACAATAGCAAGACTCAACCACATATTTTCACCATTTTTCTACCGCATAGTTAGCCATCACACAAAACCGACCAAATAGAGATATAATTAGTCACTAACCAAGAAACAACTTCGTCAGATGACAGTCTTATAACATGTTATACAATAAATCTATGTTTTGTCTGAAAACGTGCATATTTGAGGTATAAATCATAGTTTTACATTGCAGCTACCATCAAAAAATATCACCAAAGCAGCCAGAATAATTACAGAGAGCAACGTGAAATACCTAAATACTCATCATAAAACATTTATGAAAAATACATGGTGTACAGCAAATGAAAGATACACATCTTGTGAATTCAGCCAATATTTCCGATTACTTAAGTGTTTTACAGCGAAAACACAATATAGCATTATATTAGCTTACCACAATAGCCAACCACACAACCGCATTCATTCACCGCAAAGATAGCATTCGCAAAAACCAGCAAAAGATATAAAATGAATCACTAACCTTGACCAACTTCATCAGATGACAGTCTTATAACATCATGTTACACAATACATATATGTTTTGTTCGAAAATGTGCATATTTAGAGGTACAAATCTTGGTTTTACATTGTGAATACGTAGCCTAAATGCACAAAATTGTCCGGAGATATTTTGCACAGTCACCTAATCTAATCAAAGAACTCATCATAAACTTTACTAAAAAATACATGTTGTACAGCAAATGAAAGATACACTGGTTCTTAATGCAACTGCTGTGTTAGATTTTTTTTAAATAACTTTAGTACGACATACAGCTTGCGTTATTGCGAGACAGCGCCCGCTATAAGGGCGGAGAAAAGGACTAAACATTTCACACAAAAATACGAAATAACATCATAAATTGTTCTTACTTTTTGCTGAGCTTCCATCAGAATCTTGTACAAGGAGTCCTTTGTCCAGAATAAATCRTTGTTTGGTTTTAGAATGTCCTTTTCTCCTGTCGAATTAGCAACCTTAGCTAGCCAAGTGGCGCGAAGATGYCCATMTTCACCTAAGGCAGAGAACGGAAAACTCCAAAACTCCCGATAAACGTTGAATAATCTGATAACTCGATTGAAAAAACATACTTTACGATGATATTATCACATGTATCAAATAAAATCAGAGCCGGAGATATTAGCCGTGTATACCGAAAGCTTTTCAGAAGGCAATCTGGGGTTCCTTCTCGCGCCTTCGAAGACAATTACATTTCCTGACCTGTCACTCCAAAAGCTCTTATTCGACCTCAGATCAAGCTAGACACCCCATTCCACCTCCCACTGCCTGTTGACATCTAGTGGAAGGTGTATGAAGTGCATGTATATCCATAGATGTCAGGCAATCGAATAGGAAGGCCCTGGAACAGAGCCTCGATTTCAGATTTTTAACTTCCTGTCRGGAAGTTTGCTGCAAAATGAGTTCTGTTTTACTCACAGATATAATTCAAACGGTTTTAGAAACTTGAGTGTTTTCTATCCAATAGTAATAATAATATGCATATTGTACGATCTAGAATAGAGTACGAGGCAGTTTAATTTGGGCACGATTTTTTCCAAAGTGGAAACAGTGCTACCATATTGACAAGAAGTTAACGCTTCGAACACACCGACTGCGTCTTGCGTTTCGATACACCAGAAGTACATTCATTTCCAATGGAACGCTGTGTTTGCCTTGCAGCATTGCGTTGCAGAGGCAGTTGCAGTGCGTTCCGTGTGGTGCATACGTTCGATTTATCGAACGTATGCATCAAATTGTATGCGTAGACTTACTTGACAGAAAGTAGCAAAATGTGAATGTTAAATTTTTGTTGCACACATATCCAGTAAAAAAAAGTGGGATTACATAATAAAAACAGTTTGACTGGAGAATTTCTTTACATTTTTTATTTATTTATTTGCCAAGTATATTATTTATTCGATGACATCCACAAATTAATTGTGAGAGCCTATAATATAATTTCCCTCAAATGCAGTTTTGGAACGAAATGCAATAATAAAGTCAAGATAGCAGCGTAGGCTCTTTCAACAATTAGACCAACTTTGAGGAAGGTGGTCTTGATCACGCTGTTGGGCCGGGACCAGCCCCGCCGAAAGAGCAGGTCTGTGTGGTTCCAGAGATGTTTCAAGTCCCGAAAGCAGACTCCACCGTCTCATTCAAGAGCTTCGAATGTTTGGAGAGGAATTCCGAAGTTACTTTCGTCTGGACCAAAGCCAGTTCGATCACCTGCTCTAGATGGTTGGAGCCAGGATCGCCCGGATGGATACCAACTACCGGGAGTCCATCAGCCCAGTTGAACGCCTGGCGATTTGTCTCCGGTAAGCTACATTCTAGTACATTTTTAAAGCCTTTGATACCATCATTGATTGATACATTATTTTTATGTGCAACCTAGCTAGCTAAAGGGCTCTCTAGTTAATAGTCCCTATTTGATATCAGATGTACTTTTACWGAATGTTCATWAGGACKATAACTTTTCMCAAAGTTGGTYTATAATCCTTTTTTAATTATGCAATGTTACCAAATGAAAATAAAGTTGAGGTGCCTTCTGCCCTGATGAAGGTAGGCTAGTCTTCTCCAGGACCCATTGTTGTTCAAAACAGTTTCAGTCATTCATTACATTCTTATTGGACTCACATASTCTTAGAGAAAAAGTGTCGCTTTGCTTTCTCCATAGGATAACCATTTTTGGTTCCAGGTATAACCCTTTGGGGAAAATGTTATACATGGAACCCAATAGGGTTCTACATGGAACCAAAATGGGTACTACCTGGAACCAAAAAGGGATCTCTTATGGGGACAGCCGGAGAACCCTTTTAAGTAGATAGTACCATTCTTTCTAAGAGTAGAGTTGGCCTGGGCTACAGTTTATTGATATAGTCATAGACTGAATTGTAGTGTTTCAAGGCATTGTTAACCTTTTCTCAATAGGGGGGCGCCATTTCGACTTTGTAAAAATTAGTTCCCAAATTAAACTGCCTCGTACTCAATTCTTGCTCGTACAATATGCATATTATTATTACTATTGGATAGAAAACACTCTCTAGTTTCTAAAACCGTTTGAATTATATCTTATATAAACAGAACTCATTTTGCAGCAAACTTCCTGTCAGGAAGTGAGAAGTCTGAAATCGGGCACTCTGTTCCAGGGTCAGTTTATTAATTTGCATGTAATCTATGGGTCGACATGCACTGCATACGCCTTCCCCTAGATGTCAGTAMGCAGTGAGAATTGGAATGGGGTGTCTAGGTAGATCTGAGGCCGTACAAAAGCTCTTGGAACCGGGTGTGCAGTCTTTTCAACGTTCGTCATGACGCAAGACAGACCTCAGTATTGCATTCTGAAAAGCGGTTGTTATAGGCGTTAGATATATCAGGCTCTGATTTTATTCGATATAGGTGTTAAAAACATCATAATGTAGTTATTTTAAACCGAGTTWTATCAGTTTATATCAGTATATTGCGATTTTCGGTATTTTATTTGTGCTGCGTTATGGTGARTTGGACACGTCTTCGCCACATGGCTAATGTTTGCTGCTAATTCCAAAGATGAAGACGACAATCTACAACCGAGCAACGATTATTCTGGACAAAGGACAACTTGCACAAGATTCTGATGGAAGCTCATCAAATAGTAAGAACTATTTATGATGTTAATTCGTTGTTCTGTTGAAAAATGTTAAACTATTATTCCGCCATTCATTTCGGTGCGGTCTCGCTTTAACGCACGCTGTATGTCGTAGTAACGTTAATTTAAAAAATCTAACACAGCGGTTGCATTAAGAACTAATGTATCTTTCATTTGCTGTCCAACYTGTATTTTTTAGTCAAGTTTAKGATTAKTTATTGWTTAGATTAGGTGCCTCTCYCAAGATTTCTCCCGACATTTTGTTTGCAGTTTGGCTACTATTCTCATTGTATAACCACGATTTGTGCCGCTAAATATGCACATTTTCGAACAAACCATATATGTATTGTGTAATATGATGTTATAGGACTGTCATCTGATGAAGTTTTGAGAAGGTTAGTGAAAAATGTAATATCTTTTGCTGGTTTATTCGCTATCGCTAACGTGCATGAATCAATGCTGCTGTGTGGTTGGCTATTGTAGTAAGCTAATATAATGCTATATTGTGTTTTCGCTGTAAAACACTTAAAAAATCTGAAAT
>NC_036848.1:42199418-42228041 GCF_002910315.2 Salvelinus sp. IW2-2015
GCGGAGGTCATTCCAGGAGCCGCTCCAGATGGAGATGGGCACGCCAAATGGTCACCTACCTGATGTCACCAGGGCAGGTGCCAACAACGCCCCCAGACAGGCACTCCAGGTGAGGGAGAAGCTGACCACCTACTTCTCATCGCCAGCAGGTGAAGTCCCATGGCAGTATGCCGTGGAGTGAAACTGCTCTTTTAAGACCCCCCTACCACAAAGGTTATTTTAAGAACCATCCACCGTTGTCCATAAAGTTGCATTTTTCCCCCAGATTACTTTATGTATCATTGTCTCTCTTCATTTGGAAGTTATATTTAAGTAAAATTTGGCGGTAGACCACACCTTAAAACCCCTTCCCTCTCCCATTAACGTCAGTATTATACACACCTGGCATGGTACATCAGGTGAGCAGGAACACTTAAGGTTATACGACATACAGTTAGTATGATAACAAAGGGAAATGGTAACCTAGGGTCCATACAAATAGTACAGTTTACCACCATGTTCACTGGCCTGACAAAATACAGGTGGGAAGAAAAAAAAAAACAATTTGGAAGAGAATGTGTTTTTACTTTCATCAAGAAATAAGCAGATTAAGTCTAAATGAGATATTAATAAACTGACTATGAAAACATTATTTAATTAGTATTCAAGTACAGGAAAGAACATGACAGGTATGTGTGTTGTAAAAATGTTTAAAAAAAATAGAACTATTAAAAGAGGTGTGTATGTGCGTGTAAAAAATAAATAAAATGAATGTGTAGCCTGTAATCTGTAAGACAACAACAAGAGCATGTATTTTTGGCACAACTGCAGACCGATACAGGGACAACTCATAAAGCCTAGACGTAGTAGGGGAACTTCAGACATGGCCATAAAGARAGAGGGCAGGGCACTGGAGATCTGAGGGACAGAGAGGAGTRGAGAAGAGGTGCATGTGTGTGTGTCTCTGTAAAAAATAAAATAAATGTGTAACCATAACACAGCTAAACAAACAAATGGCCGTTGGACGTCATGGACCAGTCGATGGAACATAACTTCAAACAGTTTCAATACTCTGGTTTTCAAGTGGTTTTAAATGAAAGAAATATATTCACCTTTAGTCTCGTAAGAGACCAACAAGAGCATGAATTCTCCGGTGTGTGAGTTTCAATTCTGTCAATTCAGAAATCTATGTAACACTAATAATGAATGCTATCCTAAGACTTTAAAAACAAATGACTTTATGAATTGACTAAATTTAAACGGAACTGATGTGTGTGAAAAGAAAGGTACAATGAGGGAGGTCAAAACAACAACCAGACAACTCCTCTCCTCTTCCTGTCCTTCCTGTGAGCTGGTNGACGTCATGGACCAGTCGATGGAACATAACTTCAAACAGTTTCAATACTCTGGTTTTCAAGTGGTTTTAAATGAAAGAAATATATTCACCTTTAGTCTCGTAAGAGACCAACAAGAGCATGAATTCTCCGGTGTGTGAGTTTCAATTCTGTCAATTCAGAAATCTATGTAACACTAATAATGAATGCTATCCTAAGACTTTAWAAACAAATGACTTTATGAATTGACTAAATTTAAACGGAACTGATGTGTGTGAAAAGAAAGGTACAATGAGGGAGGTCAAAACAACAACCAGACAACTCCTCTCCTCTTCCKKTCCTTCCTGTGAGCTGGTTGGCTAAATTGACTCCATTTCTGAAAGGGAAGAGAAAAACACATACAAGCTTAACATAATATGACACCATAAAAGGTGAGATATGTTAACTAAATACTRCTTGTATAGTGTAGTTAGTGGCATAAATATAGKAACAGTGTGGTAAAGTTGGTAATACTTGCTGTTTACTCATGGAATTTGTATTTCAGATCAAAAGATGAATGTGACAGGCAAATATTTAGACAGCAAACTGTTGTTGTAGGATATTTTCTAACCCAGAAACAACAGCTATACATGTTCCTCATATTTATACTTTGATCTGAAATACCAATTAACCTACATGAGTATACTGTAAAAATGACCTACTTTACTTTACTGTTGCAATACTTAATGACACTACCTGTGATGTGGAGAGAAAAAGAAAACGTACCCTTGAACTTGTCATCGAAAAGCAGCTGATACATTTTAACCTTGACTGACTGCTGCTTTTCTTTGCTGAGGCAGCCTCTTCAGTGTTGGCACCAGGCTCATGGCAAAGAGGGTCTCTTCATCCTCCTTCCTGTGAGTATCAGGTTGGGCTGCATCCCTCTCGACGGCTCGGAGGAGCCTYTGCTGAAATGAGTTGAGGGGATCTGGGGGCTGGTACCTCCGATGACGCCTGGTGTGACGTTGTTCCTCTTCGTTTCTCTCTCGGTTTCTCTCCTCGTTTGTCTCCACGGCCACATCCTGTTCAACGAGGTCCTCAGTGGTCACTTCCGTGAGGTTCATAATAATCTCAGCTGGTCCCAGATCCAGAGGTGCTTCCTCCATTTCATCATCTTCCATGGCTGCACCGGTGGTGGTCATACTCGTGGATGATGTAGACGTTGTAGAGGGTCTTGATGCACCGGTGGGGACAACACTTGTGGATGACGTAGTAGAGGGTCTGGCTGTAAAATTGCCACTCATTGCCCAAGGCACAATAAATGGATCCAGAAAAGAAAGAATGTGGCAGAAGCGCCAAAGCTGCTGGCCTGAAGCTGCTGACCCAGACCACTTCTTCTCTTTCTCTGCCCTTCTCTCTCTGATACCTGTCCCTGAGTCCTATCCACTTCCTCCTACAGTCATCTTCTACATAGACATGACCATGGTAAGCCAAACCATTACCTAGCATAACTATAGTTATTAGATAGCTATCATGGACATGTSACCTACTGTACACAGACACASACACGGTTATCTGACCAAATTATCAGRGGTACAGTAGTATCTACCATTTCTATTACTATTTATCTAGCATACACTCACACTCTTTCAAACATGATTATTTGGTAAAGTTATCAGGGGTAGTAACTAGCATGATTTATTTGACAATTTCTTTCACACACACACACCTCATTGGCTAGGTTAGCAAGCTAGGTTAGCACAAGCTCAGCACAAGCTCAGCACAAGCTCAGCACAAGCTCAGCACAAGCTCAGCACTAAACTGACAATCCTACTATCGTGGACACTTGTCTCCAAGCAGCATTTTTTTGTGTTTGTCCCTATAGCTGTCAGCAGTTGTGTCAACAAGACACGGTTTTGAGGATACTGCGAAAATGATTCTCTCCTCCACGTGTGCAACCGCATGCAACCATCTGCAAAAGGTACCTGCATCAGTATAGTTGCCTAGCTGCGCAAAATGTTAAGCAGCAGTAATGCAATGACGCAGTCGGTGTGTTCGAAGCGTAAACCTTCTCCGCATTTGACAAGCAGAGAAGTAGAGGAAGTTTTAATCCAATATATTTTTGTCAAACTCTTTGGTTTAGTGGTCAAAATGATAGTTGTTTTGAATTGAATGAATCTGCTAACATGTTTTACCGAAGCCAGAAAGACATGCAATGGGTTATGAAAATAGCTCTAGTTACAGATTGGTAGCCCCGATTTGAAATCCGACTTCGTACAACAAAAGCAGACAAGTAGGGGAAGATTTTATATATATCAGACATTTTTTTCTCTAAAATGTTGGGAAAGGGGTCAAAACAGCAGTTGTTTGGGAAAGTTTGAAAAACACGTGGTAGTTCATTTAGTAAAACTGCTGTAACGTAAGTTCCATACTGAATAAACCTTCTCCGCATTTGACAAGCAGAGAAGTAGAGGAAGTTTTAATCCAATATATTTTTGTCAAACTCTTTGGTTTAGTGGTCAAAATGATAGTTGTTTTGAATTGAATAAATCTGCTAACTTCTTTACATACCTTAAGGGAACATTTTAGCACTCACCATATGGTTAGTGAGAAACGCCACATTGCAAATGTACGGTCCCTTACTAGACGTCCGGCGACGTTTCTAAAATTTGCGGACGGCGTCGGGCCGTGCGCAGGGGAGAGATCTTTCAGGAAGTCATCAAACTAAATCTCTCGGACGTTCGGTTTCCGTTTTATAAAAATAACACATTTTGGACTTTTTCCCGCAGTCTCGGAAATTCCCACAAGAGGGAAAATAAATCATATTGCAAATGCACAAGCACATTGCAAATGCACGTGGCCTTTTCTCCTAAACGGAAAATATTTTGTAGACGAGCGTAGGTTTGGAGTAATGGGCAGTTGGCCCCGAACAAGATGGCGTCGAGGCCTTAACACTGAGTTATGGCCATTTTTCTGGGATTAAAGGTCAAAAACGCAAAGTAGGGTGCTAATTTGACCGCTTCACGTCAAAGTACATAAGCAAACGGTGTCAGGAAAAAAAGAACCAGCCATTTATCTATTGTAATTTAAGAGAAATCGTACATTGACAAATTGGTAATGTTCACAAAAAGTTTTTTTTAAAATCTGAAAAGTTAGATCCAGTTGCAGTGTGTTCAGACAAACATTTTTTAAGTGGGTCTCGAAGCTCTGCGAGAATTCTGTGACTTTATGTGATTTTATGAAATTTAACCCCCTGAAATTTAACCCCCTGTTAATAAGTCAGTTCTTAACATAAAGACTTAAAACTCAATATTATATAAGAGCCTACCCCAAGTAGGATATGTGTTCACTTTCAGCTTCCTATGTCAACCGGAAGTACCTTAAAATGGTGCCATAGGGTCAGTTCCGAAGGGTTAAAAAGGTCAGATCTTTTCAAAACTTCACTTGTGTGATTAGGCAACCCTCATGAACTGTAAATTAGTCATTTCTTCCAACAGATGTCAAAGAAAAGCTCTCACACAGCAAGGATGGAGTGAAAAAGTACGGTGCTTAAAGACACACAAAGCCTGCAATGGCATTACTATTATCTCCAGGCCGTGCCGAGTTCAAYGAGATGCCCCGCTTGACCGTAGCTCGCTCGGTCTGAGTGCAGCGACAGTGACAAGAAGGCCCAAAATGAAGCCTGGACCTAAATTTCATTTGCTTTTGGGCTCTAAATTTCAATTGCTTTCGAGAGACAGAACCGTTAAGGTTAGAAGCACAATTTGACCTCAGGAACATTCTTAAGGTCCTCCCGATCTGTGCAAGCCTAACCTTGACCTTGTGGCATTAACCCTTAACAGTGAAAACAGGTTTTTTCATCTCACAGTTTACAATGACATGTCTCCCCATAGGAATACATTGACTGCTCCCCTAAATTCAACCTGAAGCCTATGTGGGTTATGAATGTCTTATGAACCTCTCTTTGATGACAATCCATCAGGCTACCATGAGGTCTACCTGTGTCGATTCTAAGCTYCCTGGAGCAACCGGAAGTGGTTAAAATCACCCTARAAGTRTATGCCATACCCAACCTGCAGTTTGAGAGAAATAGTGCATTCAACCCTATGTAAATCAGTGAGTTCTTAACGTATAGACTTAAAACTCAGGAATCTGTAAAAGTATACTCCAATGAGGATGTGTTTACTTTCAGCTTCCTGTGCAAACCGGAAGTGCCATAATTGGTGTCAAAAGAGCTGTTTCGAAGGGTTAAAAAAGTCAAATCTTTCCAAAACYTCATATATGTGAATAGGCAACCCCCATGAACTGTAAATCAGTCATTCATCCCATCAGATTTCAAAGAAAAACTCACACACCCACACAGAAATGGAGGGACACACTGAGGGGCTTAGAGGCAGACAGTGCCTGCAGTAGTTACTTTTGTTCGAACTTTTAAACGAACCGTCAGACCTAGAGTTCTGAAACTTTGGAAACCTGTTCTAGCCTCACATAGGGCTAAACATAATATGAGAACTGGACCCGCAGATAGAACATAACTACGTATTATTTGTTTTATTATGGTTTAAATAAAAGGCGCTGTGATTTTTGGGCCTGCTCTGAAATATGTGATAGTTGGCTTCTAAAAGAGTTGGAAAAAGTGAGTTGAGTCAGATGGTATCAGTTTGGTGTCTGAAAATATCCAATTGACTGATGGACACTGACTTGCTAGTTGACTTTTGTGCATTTGCAATATGTTTCAACAGGGAGGTACCATCACCAAAATCGACATGATGAAATTTAACGCAACGAGCAATGGAGAGGAACCACTATCACTGCCCGGCCATCCCAAGTTCATCAGGCCGTTAAATTTTGCATTTCTGCAGTATTTATGAGAATGCCAAATTCGTTATGGTATCTGCCCATTGAATCCTATGGCAGATGTAATGTTACATTTGCAATATGTTTCAACAGGAGGTACCATCACCAAAATGACATGATGAAATCAACACGAGCGATGGAGAGGAACCACTATCAATGCCCGCCATCCGAGTCATCAGGCCGTTAATTTTGCATTTCTGCAGTATTTGAGAACGCCAAATTCGTAATGGTACATGCCCATTGAATCCATTGCAAATGTAATGTTACATTTGCAATATGATAGTGGTTTTTCCCTGTTGAATCATATTGCAAATGTAACAGTGCATTTGCATATGAAGAAAGAGGAGGAAGGGAAGCGCTACTAAGTACACTATAGTAGATTTTGGTAGATAGAAGGTGCTCTTTGGTAAAGGGGTAAATTGGTCATCAAAAAAGAAGCAGGATCAAGGCACTCTTCATATAATTAATTAAAATGCCTTCATTAGTTATGGCATGTTCAATAGAAACAAAGTTTTTTTTTTAAACGACGCGTTTCGGCTGCATGGCCTTCGTCAGGGAGTACAAAAAAAGAGAATACAATGTCCTCTTTTGAAAGCTTTTCCAATAGCCCTAATTAGAAGAGGAGTGGTTACCAAATTGGACAGACCTAGTAAGCAATAATATACACATTAAAAAGGTGAAATACTGTAGCTATGTTATCATAAGCATACAACTCCAAGCTAGAAGTATCAGAACACTTAGAAAGGTAGTTCTAACCTTAAATATGACTGGGAGAAGTGTCTAGAATAAGAAAGCAATATATTCCATAGTACACAGCAAAACAAATGAACAACAGTCTAAACATAGCTGAGGGCAATTGAGCAAAAAAATGTCCACTAGATGACAGCAAATGGACCTATCACGACCTACAGGAAGGGTGAGAAATCCACTATCTTCATTTAAACCAGGGTATTTAGTGGCCTGTAGTTTTTAAATCCAAAAACTTTCCCTTTGGTTTAACTGTTTAAGACAGTCCCCTTTTCTAATAGAGGCCAGAATATGATCAAATCCCATAGCTTGTAGGGAGGCAGGGTTGCCATGGTGTAAGACTTGTAGTGCCTTGCCATGGGGTAGTCTTCATTGCCTACCCGTATGGCGTACTTGTGTTCCGCCAAGCGATCTTGAAGGCGTCTCTTTATCCGTCCAATGTAAAACACCTTGCACTGTGGACATTCCAATCTATAGATGACATGAGTGGTTTTGCAGTTAATGAAATGCTTGACGTAATACTCCATTTTGGAAGCTGTGTCAACAAAATACTTTTTCTGTGCAATATTTTTGCAATGGTTGCACTGGTTACATTTAAAAGAGCCCTTGGGTTTGTAGTCAAGCCAAGTTTGAGAGTCACCCGGAAGATAACTGTGGACTAATTTGTCATTTAGGGTAGGACATCTCTTAAAGCTTATGACTGGTGGTTCAGGAAAGACTTGGCGTAGTAGCATATCACTTTGGATGATTCCCCAATTGTTTTTAATGATTCTTTTAATGTTCTCTGCTTCAGTGCTGTATTTTGTAACAAAATACACTCTGATGTATCACAAGGCACTCCTCTTGTAACAAGTTCTCTCTGTCAAGTAATCCAGCCCTTATACCTGCATCTTTCAGGACCTGAACGCTGTAGCCCCGATTCAAAAAGTGATTCTCCAATTCAGCAGATTTGACACCGTAGCCTGTTTCCTGATCGCAAATTCTGCGGACTCTTTGGAATTGGCCATATGGAATATTCTCTTTTAGCCTTTTGGGGTAAAAGTTCTGCCCTCAGAATGGTATTCCCATCTGTAGGCTTCCTAAAGATTGATGTGTGCAAACAACCTTTGTCATTTTTACTAATGTCGAGGTCCAAAAAATGAATGTTATCCTTGCTGTATTCCATAGTTAGTTTGATGTTAGGGTTAATGCTGTTAAGGTTAGGCAATTGATTTTGGATGATGCTTGCTAGTGTGTCAGCTTTGATGTATCTCAGTGACCGCTTTGAGTACCCCCTCCTCCCGAAAGCCTCAAATAATGTGTGTAGCTGTTTTGAAATCCGTCTGTTGAGTGCGTAATCTGTAGAATCGGATGAGTTGTGATTTGACAATCCCCCTAAAGGTATGTTTGGGGTGGAAACTGGATCGGTGGAGTAATGCATGCGTGTCTGTTTGAAATAAACTTTAGTGTGTAGGTTAACTATGGTTGCTTCAGTGTCTGGAAAGAAAACGGTGGTGTCTAGGAAATGTATTCTATGTGGGTGTATGACATATGTAACTGTAATGGTGGGATGGTGATTGTTCAGGATGTCTATGAATGTGGTGAAGTCCTGTAGATTGTATTGCCACACTCCGAAGTTATCATCCAGGTAGCATTTGTAAAACAAGGGAAGCAGTGGGCATTTTTCCAAAGCTGTAGTCTCCCAGTCCGCCATGTATATGTTTGCGTATGCTGGAGCGAACTTTTTGCCCATTGCTGTCCCATGAATCTGTAGATAGTATTGGTTGTTAAATGTAAAATCATTATTTCTCAGCCCCAGTTCAAGTAGCTGTAAGATGTGTTTGTCTGGTCTCCGTCTATCTGGATATCTTCGGAGTGCGGCTTCCACTGCTGCCATCCCTGAGGGGATGTCTATGTTTGTATAAAGAGAGTCTATGTCTATGGTGAAAAGGTATGCCTGTGCTGGGACTGGGATTTTACGAAGTGTGTCTATGAAGTGATATGTGTCCTTGATGTAACTGGCATGTTTTTGTGAAATGGGGTTAAGAAAATGATCTATGAATTCAGCTGCTGGAGATGACTCACTACCACAATCAGAGACGATGGGTCTTCCCATGGGGACCCGAAAGGGGACGGTCCACGTCTCTGGTGTTTTGTGAATTTTTGGTAAGAGGTAAAAGAGTCTCTCTCGGTATATCAGGTCCATCTAAATATTCTCTGTCTATGTGAGATGAATTTATTTTTTATAAAGGTCCGCTATAGTCTGTCTCACTAGTGTCTGCATCTGTGTGGAAGTAGGGATGGGAGTGTGGTAATGTGTATTGGAAAGTTGGCGATTAGCTTCCAAGAGATATTGCTGATTATCCATTATCACTATCTTGGAGCCTTTGTCTACTGGCTTAATTGTTATGTTTGTTTTGTCTTAGCTGGGTTATAGCTAGTCTTTCGTCTTGTGTAATGTTATGTGAAGTTGTAATGGTAGAGCTATGTGAGTCTCTAATAATCTGTGTATTGGTTTTAATWAGTTTTCTGATTGGTTGTGATAGTTTCTTTAGTGGGGGTTCCCATTTAGATCTTTCAGTGAATGGTTGGGTAATAAAATCAGTAGCATAGTCAAAATGGTCTAATAACTTGAGGTTTCTATGGAACCTATGGATGTCCCTTTGCAGGTCCCCATAGTCCGACCGCATCGGTGTTGGGACAAACGTCAGTCCCTTCTCCAGCAGCCGAGTCTCCGAAAGGGACAGAACAAATACTGTGGAGAGATTCAGAATATTGGTGTGTTGGTGGAGGGGCTGCCCTATGCACATACCCTCTCCTACCACTTTAGCTGAGTTGCCCAATGTGTCAGTATTTTGGCTGCTGTAGCTGGTGTCCAATGTATGTAGTCATGATTTTCAGTGGTGAATTCTGAATAGTCTATTTCCAGTAGGGGATTGTAATGTGTAGTGATGTATGTGTTGATATGTTTCAGCATGTCCTTCTGTTGGCGTGTGAGGTTGGGTGAGAAGTTGATGATTGGCCAGTAGATGGTGGCATTGGGGTACATGACTGTGGCTTTGTTGTGGAGTATCTGTAGTTGGCTTATGGGTGTTGATTTCCTTTCCTGATCTTTGTTGTTTATCCCCAGAGACAGCACAACCACCTTGGTGTTGGGGTTTGGGGTGGACTTGGCCAAAACCCCAGTAGTGTGATGAAATTGTGCTCCTGG
The DNA here is from genome assembly GCF_002910315.2 of Salvelinus sp. IW2-2015. Taxonomy (NCBI): domain Eukaryota; kingdom Metazoa; phylum Chordata; class Actinopteri; order Salmoniformes; family Salmonidae; genus Salvelinus; species Salvelinus sp. IW2-2015. Next base: position 42,209,505 of record NC_036848.1, read on the forward strand.
ATAACTATCTGAATGTGTTTGTAAGGGTGTGGTGGAATTCTACTAAGGTTAGAATCTCCTATAATGGTGATCGGTTTATGTGATGTTACATGCCAATCATATGTCTTTCTTGTACTCAAATTATGTCTGGTTGGTACAATAAATCGGGGGATGGTGGAGATGTTGGGGTGGAGTGTCTGGGTATAGGTAGGGGAGAGAGTCTAACCATTGGTTCTTGCCAATTTTTTTTCCTGTACCCAAGATAAGTGGGGTGGGTACATTGTTTCCAATATGTGGAGAGGAAAGTATTGGGGATGTTTCAGAAGGGAACTGGAGTTCCAGTCTCACCATGGGCTCTTTGAGGGGCACATTTTTTGGAGACATACTAGGTGGGGTGGGTAGTAAGGGGAGTCTAGTGTGTGGAGAAGTAAGTATTTTGGAGGGTTCAGACGGGACATTACTGGGATTGAACTTCCCTTTGGTCTGTCCGATCATATTTTTGTCACCCTTAGCCCCTTTTTTTAAATTTTTGTCACCCCTCCTTATCCTCCTTGTTTATGGGTATGTTTGCTTGGGTCTCTGTGGAAACAGAAGTAGAGATGTTAGTGTCTGGGCTAGGTGGACCTGAGATGTTTAAGTCAGAGTACACYGCCACATTACTGAATCTAGGTTTGCCGGGTGGTTGTGCTGTCCCTATTGCTACAGTGGGTGGAGAGGTGGTTGGAATGGCCACTTGGCTCCAAGGTGTATGGATCACTTGGGCCTCAATCGTAACGGTCTTTGGTTTGGCTGTGGTATGTGGGTTTTCAACTACGGTAGATTGTAGGGGTGGGAAGTCCTCTTCTATTAGCTCAAAATTAATCATGAATGGGTGAGTGTCAGATCAGGATGATATACTGGGCAATTGTTTCTAGGGGCTGAGTTGTTGTTGCTTGACTGGGCTGAGGGAATATGAAGTTCTGTGTTCCCCCATCCCTGTCTCCTGTGTGGTGTGTGGAAGGGTTTTGTTTGGCAGGCTGTAAAATGGGGGCAACCTTGTCTAAAGCATATTCCTCATTACTCAGTCTAAAGTCAATGTTTACGGCTCTTCCAGTTTGGCCAGATCTGGGACTGTTGTGTAGTTTGGTCTACCACAGGTTTGGCCCACCTGACAGCCATAAGGGATGGGATTTCTTTGGAAGGTCCTATCGTCTGGATAGGTGGTCTAGGGTTCTTAGTGGCTCGTGGAGGAAGACCTCCCATTTTCAGAGTTGGGGTAGGGGTTGTGAAGTGGTGTAAGATGGCTGAGGTGGGAAGAGGAGCCCCTGTAGCTACTTGGCCCTGTAAAAGGGCTATCACTGTGGGGGCTGTACTATCACACAATCTGTGATTATACCAATGTTCAGCCCAACGAAATGCTGTCTGAAAGGCGCTATCATTGAAAGGAAAGCCTGTAGGGAACATAGTGTTAACTTCTTGTCAATAGGGGGGCGCTGTTTTCACTTTGGAAAAAAATCGTGCCCAAATTAAATGTACTCTGATCTAGATCATACAATATGCATATTATTATTACTATTGGATAGAAAACACTGAAGTTTCTAAAAATGTTTGAATTATATCTGTGAGTAAAACAGAACTAATTTGGCAGCAAACTTCCATAYAGGAAGTGAAAAATCTGAAAATGAGGCTGTTTCAGGGCCTGCCTATTCAACTGGCTTTTATTTGTCGATATGTATGCACTTCATACGCCTTCCACTAGATGTCAACAGGCAGTGGAAGGTTGAATGGRGTATCTAGCTTGATCTGAGGCCGAATAAGAGCTTTGAGTGACAGGTCCGGTATTTTCTTTGTCTTCGACGGCGCGMGAAGGAGCTCCACATTGCCTTCTGAAAAGCGTTCGGTATACACGGCGAATATCTCCGGCTCTGATTTTATACATATGAGAAAAACATCATAAAGTAGGTTCTCAACCGAGTTTTATCAGTTAATTCAACGTTTAATGGTACTTTTGGAATTTTCCGTTCTTTGCGCCAAGAGAGGATGGGAATGTTCGCCAAGGTTGCTAATTGGACAGAAGAAATGGACATTAAAACCAAACAACGATTTATTCTGGAAATAGGACTCCTTGTACAACATTCTGATGGAAGCTCAGCAAAAGAAAACATTTGATGTTATTTCGTATTTCTGTGTAATATGTTGATGCCTATTCTCCTCCGTGTTGGTGAGCGCTGTCTCACAATAACCCAAGCTGTATGTTGTGGTAAAGTTATTTTTAAAAATCTAACAGCAGTTGCATTAAGAACCAGTGTATCTTTCATTTGCCATACAACAAGTATTTTTATGTAAAGTTTATGATGAGTTCTTTGGTCAGATTAGGTGAGTGTCCAAAATATCTCCGGATATTCTGGGGAATTGTTGCTAAGTATTCACAATGTATAACCACGATTTGCAGCTCTAAATATGCACATTTTCAAACAAAACATAAATGTATTGTATAACATGTTATAAGACTGTCATCTGATGAAGTTGTCCAAAGGTTAGTGATTAATTTTATATCTATTGCTGGTTTTTGCAAAAGCTGCCTTTGCGGTGAATAAATTCCTTTRTGTGTTTGGTTATTGTGGTAAGCAAATATAATTCAATATTGTGTTTTCGCTGTAAAACACTTTAAAAAARATCTGAAATATTGGCTGGATTCACAAGATGTTTCTTTCATTTTCTGTACACCATGTATTTTTCATAAATGTTTTATGATGAGTATTTATGTATTTCACGTTGCTTTCTAATTATTCAGGCTGCTTTGGTGCTATTTTGATGGTGGCTGCAATGTAAAACTGATTTATACCTCAAATATGCACATTTTCGAACAAAACAAATGTATTSTATAACATGTTATAAGACTGTCATCTGATGAAGTTGTTCAAGGTTAGTGATTAATTTTATCTCTATTTTGTCGGTTTTGTGAAAGCTACCTATGCGGTGGAAACATGGTGGAAATATGCGGTTGTGTGTTTGGCTATTGTGGTTAGCTAATAGAAATACATAGTGTTTTCGCTGTAAAACATTTTAAAAATCGGAAATGATGGCTGGATTCACAAGATGTTTATCTTTCATTTGCTGTATTGGACTTGTGATTTCATGAAAATTATATTATATGATATCCCTGTCCAGTTAGGCTAGGCTATGCTAGTCAGCTTTTTTGATGAGGATCCCGGATCCGGGAGGGTGATGAAGTAGAGGTTAACTTCTTGTGAATAGGGGGCGCTGTTTTCACTTTGGGAAARAAAACGTGCCCAATTTATTAAGTATGGTCTCAATGTTCAAGCAAGATTTGGATGTTGGCTAATATGCATTTGTTAGTGTTTACTGACACTTTGTTTTGTAGATATGTTTGGTGAAGATGGTTTAATAAAATCTGTCAATTTCCTAACTTGTTTCATCATTCCCACTGGAAAGGTCTGTGTTTCCAGTGCATGTAGGATAATGTGTTTGTGGTGTGTAGCTTGTATCAATTTAAAATAAGTATTGGTTATGTGTTGAATGGAAGGTGATGTCGTAAGTGCTATGTTTTGTTCTATGGTGTGAGCGTTAGTCTCCCCCTCTTCTGGAAGGGTATCTAAAACAGTGAACCTTACTGTGCATATTTAATCCAGTTAATGTTCAATGACATACAAAAAAACTACTTCAGGTGTGCTTAGGGTTAGGTTTCTAGTTTTGAGTAGGTTGATCCACTTCCATCTCTGACACGTGGAAACCGGASGGGGGAAGGGAGGGGGTGCACTCCACATCATATGCGCGTAGGCCGGAGGGGTCCGGGCACAACCGGCCAAAGTTGTAGGCCCCATGGTTGCCCACTTGTAGATTAACCCGTTGGTTGGGTTAAAAAAAACGTCTGTCCGTAGGGTAGGGTTAGGTATAGTTTATAGAATGGTTAAGGTTAGGGTTAGGGTTAGGGTTGGGGTAAGGGTTAGTGTTAGGGTTAAGGTTGGGTATGGGTTTTAGAATGGTTAAGGTTAGGTATAGTTTAGAATGGTTAAGTTTAGGTAGATCTGTCAACTCGATGTAGGATCAGGCAAAATCCCTTGAGTTGCGCACCTTATGCAGGTTTGGTCCTCGGTTGGTTGCCATGTGTCCATATCGAGTGGTGTGGTCATGATGTCTAGGTCCGCTTGTCAACGGATGTGGAAAGCATAGTGCAACCTAGGAGTTTACTCCCCATCGGATCCTTCTCTTTTAGCTCCACGTTGTCTATGTATTTCTTTCCGTGTTCGTCAGTCTTTTGGTCCTGGATTTTTTCAATCATGTGTGTAATTAGGAGTTATTCCCTTCCAGGATCCTAACTCTGAATTAACCCATGTCTAGTCGAATCCAGCTGGTCTGTATGGGTATACTCGGCGTAGGATCAGGCAAAACCGTCGAGTTGCGTACCTTGTGCAGGTCCGGACCTCAGTTGGTTGCCATGTGTCCCTGTTGAGTGGTTAGTCATTGAACTGCCAGTGGTTTGAGCAGACAAAAACCCAGAAGGCAAGCCCTCTCTACTGCTGTCATGCATCCGCCCTTGGAGTTCCGTCCTGCGTTTCGGTAGGTGTATGGAGGGTTTAGGATCAGGCAAACCTCCTCTGGCTTTTGTATCGTACGTCTGCCAGGAGTCAGTCGATTGCCATGTGTCCATCCCCACCATCTTAGTCGTAGGTAAGTCAGTGGTTCGGGTGATAGTGACCAGTGGAGCTACTCCCTTCCAGGATCGTAACACTTCCAGAGGTATATCATCCCTAGACAGTGAATTTTTTCGTAGTCCAGGTAAAAAGGTGGATCGGTTTTCCAGGCTTAGTGCGGTGGGTTAAGGGGTCCCCCAGTGAAAAATTGTTCTGTGGGATCCAATTCTCCGCCAGAAAATCTGGGCACCCCAGGGATTACACGGCCGACGCGAATCCTCCAGCCGCAGCGCCTGACCCAAAAGCCCCACTTTCGAGGACTTAACTGGCCCAACCCGCTAGGATGAAACACGCGTTACTGGACATACTGCCAATCCAATTCTAAACTGCGGTAGATAGTGTTAGGAATTTTATGAATAATATTCCTAACACTAACTAAACAATTTCTAGATTTAGATAAAACTACCTAATTGAACTCTGCATGGTATTATTATATCTGATTAATAATGTTAATTCATAAGGAAGGGATTAGGTAGTATGAACAATGAGGATATAAACACCATTCCAACTTAGTCAGAGAGATTTGTGCTGTGGGTTATATAGTAAGCAAAAAGGGTCGTTMAACYATRGTTKAACTGACCCAATTTAGCCCTGAGATGTTTAGATAARGCAGTGAGTAACTTTAGGTCTTCCATTATCTTGAGTTGTCTGCTAAAGTGGTAATAAATTATAGTGAGCCTTCAGGAGAATAGATGATAGTGTGTCATGTGTACCCTGGGGAGTTGGAATGCACTTTTGAACCTGTTTTATATTGGTCAAGAGGAGGAGATTTATTCTGTAAACCAATGACGTCATATCTTGTATATAAACTGTTGTTTATGGTCAAATGGGAGCGTGCTCCGAGAATAAATACTATTATCTAATTTTAATAAGACTGTATCCTGTCTATTTTATGTTAATAAGTATCTTACAAATTCTTATAAAAAGACAGAATGATTTTAATTAATGAGTACATAGAGGAATTATTMAATTCCCTTGACAATAGTCGTACAGCACRGTACGCGAGTCTCCTGTTCTTGTGGGGCTGGGAGGGTTGAGCCGATTGGTCTGCCAACAGGACCCCGAGAGGTCCCGAAGGAGTCCGGTCAAACCATTTCCTCCGGTCTTCTTGCTTGGTGTATGGAAGGGCCTAATTGCTTAAGGTGTAATCGCTGCAGGGGAGTCGCCAAGGTCAGGGTCCCCAGAGTAGTTGGAGAAAAAAAGTTCTCGTCCGTTGGGGGTGCTGGTGGGTGTCTTCAAAAAAGCTTTTGGAAGGATGGTGGGTTGTTGAGKTTTTTKTTGTTGTTGTAATTTGTTATTTTATGTTCCATTTTATTGTTTTTCATCAAGGGTCCATGGTCATGGTAACCCCAAGTTCAAGAAAATAAAAACTATATATATATATATTTTTTTTAGGAATAATGTGTAAGTAAAGTGGCTAAAGTTAAGTATTTTTGAGAGTCCGTGGTCACGGTAACTCTATAGTGCTATTGGAGGTCTATTTTTGTGGTCTTAATGACCCCCTATTTTTTTAATGGGATGTGGGGTGTGTAAGGTGCAGGTGCAGTGTATGTCCAGGCGTTCCTCCGCCGTACTGAAAGGCTCAGTGGTGGTCCAGCCCGTGGTAATGGTGTTGGTCTTCAAGGGGTTTGGGAGGCCTATCCTTGGCTGTGTGCCAAGGAATCCTTGAGGTTTTTTATTGCTTTTGACGGCCAGGATGGGTGTGTGAAGAGGAAGTAGTTGTTTTGACTTGAGTCTTTTCTGGATACGGGTCGCCACCCGGTAGCTTGGTGAGTTGTATGGTGGGGGAGAGCCACTTTCTTGGGAGAGTTTCTGATGATACTACATGTACTGTGATAGATGTTGAAAGTGTGAAGAATGTAATGGAGTGCTTTGAGGTATATGGCAAGGCATCAGGGGCAAAACTTAATGTTGAAAAATCTGAAATAATGTATGTGGGGATAGATGCAAAGGTAGACTGGATTCCCTTTCAAAAAGGCAATATAAAGACTTAGGGGTCTGTTTGGGGGTGGATGAAGGGACGAGAGATGCGAATTGGACTGAGGTTTTGAATAAAATAAAACATACTCTGTCCTATTGGAAGGCAAGAAAACTGTTTAAGGGAGAAAGTGGTGGTGATTAATTCATTGTTGGCATCCCAATGTATCTATGTTTTAAGTTCGTAGGATATGCCACAATGGGTGTTAAAAGAATTCAATGGTTTGGTTACAGATTTCCTATGGGAGGGGAAGGGGACTAGGATTGCAAGGGCAACTCTTATCTCGGATTTAAAGGATGGGGGGTTGAAATTGGTGGATTTGGATGTGAAGAGAAAAGCAATGAGAATAAAAACTGTGCAAAAATACTTATATGGGGAGATAGATTATGGATGGAAAAGGTTTTTTAAATATTTTTTGTACAGAAGTGGGGGTTGTGAAGAAAGTGGATTATTGATGGAATGGAAGAAGGATATGTTGGAGTTGCCTGAGTTCTATAAGGTGTTCTTGGCATGGGGGGAATTTCTTACTCAGATTGAGTACACATAAGGACAACATATTTAATCAGCCTGTGTTTTTAAATCTGAAAATAGAGAGAGTGGTGGGAAGGTGCTGTACAACAAATTGTTTATGAAGGCTGGGTTATTATTGGTAAGATTTTATTTACGAGGTTATACCTGTTTTTTTAAGGGAGCAGGCAATTCTGGATACTGTGTGGGAGTTTGATGGTACAGTGGAGAGTAAATTAGTATTAAATATATATGAAAGAATTAAATTATGCATTCCGGGTGAGTGGATAAARGTGATAAATGGGGAGGGGTAATATGAGGACTTGTATGTGCTGCCAAGTCTCTATGTGGGTAAGGGATCGGGGAAAAAAWTATTATCAAAAGTAACACAGAAAAGATTGTACAAGTGTATGTTGAAGTCCGTGTGTGTGAGGCCTGCAGCTGAGAGGATCTGGAKAATTTTTTTTGTTGATTTGGATGTTTCTTTGCTGTGGGAGAATTTGGTTTTGTTTGGGAATAAACGAAATTGTGAGAACATGGATTTTATGTTACGGCATAATCGTATATACACAAATATTGTTTTACATCAGATAAACCGTGATGTCCAGCGTGAATGTGATGTCTGTATGATGAAGCCAGAGTCTTTGTTACATTTATTTGTCGAATGTCCATGTCTGACAGATTTTTTCAATTAAGTAAAACTTTTGTTGTGGAGGCACTGGAGAAGAGTTTAGAAAGTTTTGCATGGGACAGGTTAATATTGTTTGGAGTGGTGGGGAAATGTTTGGGTGTGAATGTGTACCTGTTGAATATTGTATTGAGTTGTGAGTTGTGAGGTATGCAATTTACTGTAGAAGGAATATGAAACATTTTGAAGGAAAAAGGTGGAATGTCTGGGTAATCTTTAAAGCAGGTTTAAGTAAGCATGTGGAATTAATGYATAATGCAAAACTAGAGAAATGTGAAAGTATGTTTGTAAAGGGGAGTACTTTAGTGTCTATGGAGGGGGATTTAGGGTTAACTTCTGAAATGGTGTATGTCTAATGTCTATATTAGATTATGTAATTTATGTTGATTAGTGAATATGATGGTATAATTATGTTTTTTTTGTTTTGTTGTTGTTTTGGAAATGTGTTTTTTTCTGATGTAGATGGAATGAAATGAATAGAAGGATTGTTAGTGTTTGTGATTTGGTTGAAAATTACTATGACATTTTAATAATAAAAATAAATTATACGCCTGATCTCCTCTGATCTTGGAAGCAAAGCAGGGTCGGGCCTGGTTAGTACTTGGATGGGAGACCGCCTGGTGCTGTAAGCATTTTGTCCACTAGGGTGTGCTGTTGCATTATTTCATCAGCAACACTGCCTTGTCGTAAGCATTTGATGCTAAAGTATATGTACTTTCTTCCACTTTTTGACCCAAAGTTCAAGCTGCTTATCTAATTGGTGAAAATGCAATGYTTGTTTATCAGACTCACTTTGACTTTATATGGTGTACCAAGAGTTGTTCCTTCGCTTACGGACATACCAGCCTGAATACGCCCCTTTTTGGGATTGAGGAAGTGTTGAGGAAGTTGGTTGTTGAGTGGGAGAAATATTTTTTTTGTTTGGTGATTTTTTGTTAAACAATTCTTGTTGGAATTATTAGTGAAGGTTTTTCCCCCTAGCAGCTTGCGCTGTTAGGGGAAAGGTATTTTCATTTCCTTAAGGGAAGTTTGAAAGACCAAACGGACTTGTAAAGAAGCATGGATGTGAGTAGGAGATTGGTTTCTGATTTGGACCGAAGAGTGGGCGATATGGCTTCGACTACTGGGAAGAATTTGAAGGGGGAAATGAAGACTGGCAGAGGTGCGGCAGGAGAAAAGATGGCTGGGGAGCGGGCTGTTCCCCGAGTATTTTAAAGAAGTTTAACGGTGGCGGTGGAGATCATTGGGGAGGACAAGATAACGATGGAGCTTCTACGGGGGATCAAGGAGGTATGCGGTTTGGTGGTGGGGTGTCGTTTTAAAACGAAGAATAAATATGAGATAACAATGAGTCATGCGAAAGGGAAGGAGAGACTTATGGATGGATTTAAAATTAAAGACTCATGTGTAATGGCTAAGGATTTATCACATGATGAACTGGTGGTGTCCTTTTTGAATTTACCGACGTATATCTCGGATGAGGATATAATAAATAAATTGACTGGATGGGGAGTCGCAGCAGTGTCTACAATCAAGAGGAGAATGTGGCCTGRAACGGAAATTGCAGACGGTACGCGTTTCTCTAAGGTACGATTTACAAACAATGTCCAATCGTTGCCATATTCGAATGAAGTTTGAGACTCTGGAGGGGGCTGAATATTTCAGGGTTATACATGACAGGCAGGTTAGTGTGTAGGCTTTTTATTCAGCCTGGTCATGTAGTACGTGATTGCCCTGAATTTAGGTGTTACAAATGTATGGAGCAGGGGCATTATGCACGGGAGTGTCCTGAGAGAAAGAGATGTGAGGAATGTGAATCAATCAACTGTATATGTGGTGAAAGGGTGGGTGAAGAGCTTGAGATAATGAATTAGAGAGGCTCAGTATCTGAGGAAGGGTGTGTGGAGGAAAGTGATCTGGGAGAGGAGAATGATAGAGGGGATCAGTGGGATGCATGAAGGGGTGAGAAATCCCATTAAGTCTGCAGAGATGGGGGTGACGGAGCTGGGATCCAGTATGGACAGTGCGGTAGAATGGTTAAATTCATCAGAATGTGTGGAGGGAGAAGATGCGAGATGTGGAAGAGCTCAGTTCGATTTTCAGAAAGCTGAGTGTGGCAAGGACCCATGCACAGAGCCTCTAATGGAGGACGTACAACCTGACGGGACTCTTCAGAATGTCAAACCTATTGTGGGGGAAGGGAATGCTCCAACTTCTAACAGTCTGATGGGATCAGGGGATGAGAGATTATGGAGTGCTTCAGGCTTTAGTAAGTCAAAAGAGAATATCGACAAAGTATAAGAAGTGCAGTAAGAAGCTCAAATATCTGAAGAAGGAATGAGGTGAAATCTATGGCAAATGTTTGYGTTAACTAATGTCGGGTATAAAGATATTTTCTTTAAATGCACGTGGGTTGAGTGGGGCTGACAAGCTGAATGTTATTGACGGATGCAGATATTATATGTGCACAGGAGACAAAATGGTCTCCTGTATCTATGGGTTTTGTGAGTAGAGTATGGACAGATCTATGTTTTGTTAGTCATGGGGTAGTAGGTGCATGTGGGGTGGTGATACTGATTTAAAGGGGGGAGTAGTGGAAAATGTACAGAGAGTGAGAACGCCTTATGAAGGTCGACTTCTTGCTGTAGATTTCTCAGTGGGTTCTGTTGACTATCGTATAATTAATGTGTATGCCCCAAATGTAGAAAAGGAGAGGGAGGTTTTTTTTTCAGGGCATTTCGGTCTCTGTGTAATGACAATACAATTTTGGTTGGGGATTTTAATGTGTTTAAGTCGGTTAGATGCGACGAGCAGTGTGCAATTCCGCTCTGACACCTCACGAAAGGAACTGTTGTCAGTTATGGGAGATTATGATTTACATGATGTATGGAGAGAACGTTACCCTGGGAGGGATTTTTCTAGAAGGCAAATAGTTTTAAATAAGGTGAAACAAAGCAGGATTGATTACTGTTTAACAGGAAAGAATGTACAGCATCTAATACATGATCCTGAATATGTTTTCAATGCTTTAAGTGATCATGCTGTGTTGGTATTTTCTTGCGGAGTAAAGACACCTACTAAATCTGGTGGGCTGTGGTGTTTAAATAATAGCTTGCTAGAGGAGGAAAACTATATTGATATGATATCAGAATGTTTTTGGAGGGCCAAAAGACAGCAGTTAACCTCTACCGCTTCTCTCCCGGATCCGGGATCCTCATCAAAAAAGCTGCCTAGCGCGACAGGGATATCATATAATTTTCATGAAATCACAAGTCCAATACAGCAAATGAAAGATAAACATCTTGTGAATCCAGCCTTCATTTCCGATTTTTAAAATGTTTTACAGCGAAAACACAATATGTATTTCTATTAGCTAACCACAATAGCAAAAGACTCAACCGCATATTTTCACAATTTTTCTACCGCATAGGTAGCTATCACAAAACCGACCAAATAGAGATATAATTAGTCACTAACCAAGAAACAACTTCAGATGACAGTCTTATAACATGTTATACAATAAATTTATGTTTTGTTTGAAAACGTGCATATTTGAGGTATATATATATTCATAGTTTTACATTGCAGCTACCACAAAATATCACCAAGCAGCCAGATATAATTACAGAGAGCAACATGAAATACCTAAATACTCATCATAAACATTTTTGAAAATACATGGTGTACAGCAAATGAAAGATAATCTTGTGAATCCAGCACATATTTCAGATTTTTTTAAGTGTTTTACAGCGAAAACACAATATAGCATTATATTAGCTTACCACAATAGCCAAACACACAAATGCATTTATCAGCAGCAAAAGGTAGCGATCGCAAAAACCAGCAAAATATATAAAATGAATCACTAACCTTGACCAACTTCATCAGATGACAGTCCTATAACATCAGGTTATACAATACACATATGTTTTGTTCGAAAATTTGCATATTTTGAGCTGCAAACCGTGGTTATACATTGTGAATATGTAGCATCGATTCACCAGATTGTCCGGAGATATTTTGGACACTCACCTAATCTGACCAAAGAACTCATCATAAACTTTACTAAAAAATACATGTTGGACTGCAAATGAAAGATACACTAGTTCTTAATGCAACCGCCGTGTTAGATTTTTAAAAATAACTTTACCATAACAAACAGCTTACGTTATAGCGAGACAGCGCCCGCAAAAGGGTGGAAAATAGGACTCAACATTTTCCACAGAAATAACATCATAAATTGTTCCTACTTTTGCTGAGCTTCCATCAGAATCTTGTACAAGGAGTCCTTTGTCCAGAATAAATCGTTGTTTGGTTTTAGAATGTCCTTCTCTCCTGTCGAATTAGCAACCTTAGCCATGTGGCGCGAACATGCCCATCTTCTCCTGACGCGAAGAAAGGAAAATTCCAAAACTCGCAATAAACGTTGAATAAACTGATACAACTCGTTTGAAAAAACCTACTTTATGATGTTATCACATTTATCAAATAAAATCAGAGCCGGAGACATCCACCGTGTATACCGGACGCTTTTCAGAAGCCAATGTCGATGTCCTTCCCGCGCCTAGGTAGAGAAAGGAAATTCTGGTCACGTCATTCCAAGAGCTCTTGTTCGACCTCAGATCAAGCTAGACACCCCATTCCACCTTCCACTGCCTGTTGACATCTAGTGGAAGGCGTATGAATTGCATGCAAATCCATAGAAATTAGGCAGGACCTGGAACAGAGCATCGTTTTCAGATTTTTCACTTCCTGTCTGGAAGTTTGCTGCCAAATGAGTTCTGTTTTACTCAGATATAATTCAAACAGTTTTAGAAACTTGAGTGTTTTCTATCCAATAGTAATAATATGCATATTGTACGATCTAGAATAGAGTACGAGGCCGTTTAAATTGGGCACGATTTTTTCCCAAAGTGAAAACAGCACCCCCTATTCACAAGTTTAATGGAGGAGAACATGGGGTTGTGGTGGGAGGAGCTGAAAATCAAATATAAGGAATTGACTATAAAATATGCTGTTAAGAGGAATTATTTTTTGAAAAAGGAGGGAACTACGTCAGAAGGTTCAATATGAACTTGAGTGTATAGCAAATGATGAAGATCATGGGGTGGAGGATTATATACTGGCTAAGGATGCMCTTGATGAATATGAGAAGAAGAAATGTTATGTGGCGATTGTAAGGAGTAGAGTGCAATATGCGATAGAGGGAGAAAGATGTACTTCGTTTTTCTTGAATTTAGAAAAAAGAAGGCAAGAGAAGACTTATATTACGGAGTTAATTAATGATAAGGGGTATAAGGTTAATGATTGTGGGGATTCTGGAAACAGTAGAGAGATATGAATGCTTATTTAAAAAAAGAGGTTAATGTTTCCTGTATGGATAAGGTGCTTGATCATGCGGATACTAAGTTAACAATGATTAATGTTGCATCACTAAATGGGAACAGTTTGAGAAATATGAACAAATTGGAGCAGGTTTTGGTATCTGTTAAAGCAGAAATGCAGTGTTTTCAAGAGACTAATTGGACGGACTCCAAAATGCTGGCGATTAAGAGCAAATGGTCTGAGCTAATTTGTAGTCACAGAAGTGAAAAAACATGTGGAGTGGCTATTTTGGTAAAAATGATGTGGTTCAAAATGTCAAGCAGGTATATGCAGATAATCAGGGCAGACTTATGTCATTGAGTTTGAAGTGCAAAATGTCATTTTTCGTCTAATTAATCTTTATGCTTCAAATATTGAAGCGGAAAGGAGAGATATGTTTAATAACATAAGAAAACTGTGTTCAGAGAACTGTATACAGGTAGGAGATTTTAACGTGAAGTGTACTAGAATGGATGTCTCGAGATGTGATAGTTTCAGACATGATTCGTCTAGAAATGCTTTATGGGACTTAATGAATAAGGAGAATCTTGTAGATAATTAGAGGGCTGAAAATTTAAATAGAAGTGTGTTTGAGAAGGCAGGTGGTGTTAAATGAACTAAAACAAAGCAGAATTGATTTGTTTAGCAAAGGTAGATGTGGTACTACACGTTCAGAAGATGTCATATAATTTTACAGCATACAGTGATCATGCAGTAATGTCATTTCAGATAGGTTTTGCTGTGGAGATGAGGGGGAGGTGGAGATGAGGGGGAGGTGTCTGGTGTTTAAGTGCCAGTCTGTTGAAACTTCTTGAGGATAGGGTGCAGAGTTTTCACTTTGGGAAAAATAGCGTGCGCAATTTCAACTTCGTGCTACTCATCCCCAGAATATAAGATATGCATATTATTAGTAGATTTGGATAGAAAACACTCTGAAGTTTCTAAAACTGTTTGAATCATATCTGTAAGTATAACAGAACTTATATAGCAGTCAAAACCCTGAGGACTAACTTTTTTATTGTTAAGTTCCTGTATGTTCAATGGGCTTTCATGGGCACACCAGAATTCTAATTACTATCCACGCAGTTTCTACTGCTTCCACTRGATGTCGCCATTGTATGGAAAAAGGTTAAGGTTTTTCCTTAGTGAACTGAGAAAGATATTGACCCGGAAGTGGAGTGACGTCGTTTGTTTATGTTTGAGAGTTGAGCAAGACTTGAAAAGTACCGTGAGTTTGTTGATATCCTGTATTGAAAACAGATTGACCCGTCTTCAATTTGATCGATTATTAACGTTTACAAATACCTTAAGGTGTATACAAAAATACTTGAAATGTTTTGCAAAGTTTAGAGGAATTTTTTTTGATATTTTGTCGTGATTTTGCGCAAATTGAACGCTATTTTTCCTGGACAACGGCGGCAAATAAATGGACAATTTGGAATATATGACGGAATTAATCGAACTAAAGGACCATTGTTGATGTTTATGGGACATATTGGAGTGCCAACAAAAGAATCTCGTCAAAGGTAATGCATGTTTTATATTTTATTTCTGCGTTTTGAGTAGCGCCGGCATGGTTGAAATTGTCAAAAAAGAGAGTGTAGCCTCGTATTATACTATCTCAGATAATAGCATCTTATGCTTTCGCCGAAAAGCCTTTTTGAAATCTGACATGTTGGCTGGATTCACAACGAGTGTAGCTTTAATTTGGTATCTTGTGTAATTTAATAAAGTTTGATTTTATAGATTTTTTTTGGGAATCTGGCGCTCTACATTTTAACAGGCTGTTGGGACGCTAGCGTCCCGCGATCCCAGAGAGGTTAAAGGAGGAAAGTTAAAGGAAATTGTTGAATGTATCGATGATGAAATGTCTAATGTACTGTTAAAAGAGAATGTGTGTTTATGGTGGGAGGAAGTGAAAGTTAAAGTAAAAAACAGGAGTATTAGGTACTCTAAAAATCGGAACCGTTTAGATAAGCAGAAAGAAAAAATGCTTAGAAATAGGATGTTACATGAACTTGAAAAGGCTGATGCTGATCCAGACTATGATGTTGTGAACTATTTGAAAATCCATGCAGAGCTAGGGTTTTATGAAAAAAAGAAATGTTTAGGGGCTATTGTTAGGAGTAAGGCACAGTACACCTTGGAGGGAGAGAAATGTACTTCCTTTTTTCTGGGGCTTGAAAAACGAAAGCAATTTAAGAGTTATATTGTATAATTGGAAAATGAAAAAGGTGTAAAGGTAAATGATTTTGTTGACATCTTAGATTCAGTTGAATCCTTTTACAGAAATCTTTATAAAAAGAATGATGTGGACAAAGTGTGTGTTGCAAAAGTGTTGGAGAAAATCAGTGCCAAAGTATCTCAGGCAGATAGAATGATGTGTGATRAAGAGATTTCAATTGTGGAAATCACAGAAGCAATTGAGAACACTCAAGGAAAAAAAAAGTCCAGGTTTGGATGGTTTAACAAATTCATTCTATAAAGCTTTTGTGGATATTTTGGCACCCATTTTATTGAAGGTTTTTCAGTATATGGAAGAGAATAGGGAAATCCCTGAGTCTGTCAATTTGTATGTTAACCATCTTATTTAAAAATAGAGGCAGTAGGTTAAAGTTAAATTATAGGCCTATTAGTCTTCTAAATTCAGATTATAAAATACTGACTAAAGTTTTGGCTAATAGGATGAAAAAGGTGATTGGAAGTATTATTACATCAACACAAGCCTACGGAGTACCTGGAAGAGATGTTGCCGATGTAATTTGTACAATTAGAGATGTTGTTAATCAAATGAAAGAGGTATAGTTTTAAGTTTAGATTTTAMGAAAGCTTTTGATAAAGTGGAACATAGTTTTCTACTACAGACTTGAGATGTTTGGTTTTGTATCTTGGATTAAAACCTCTTAGCACTGGGGTCAGATTTTTTAAATAACGTGAGTGGACATTCTCTGGCCCAGATTGTAGAATATGCATATAATTTACAGATAAAGATAGAAAACTCCAGTTTCCAAAACTGTCAAAATATTCTGTGAGAAAAAGAATACTTATTCTGCAAGCGAAAACCTGAAAAAAAGTAAGCCGGAAATTATATTTTTTATTTAAAATCTGTGTTTCCTGGCCCGTCTAACCTCCATTTAAAGGGGTATCAACCAGATTCCTTTTCCACTGGCTTCCTCAGGCTGTGACCAGGCTTTAGACATTTTCAGGCTTTTATTTTGAAAAATGAGGGAGATGTTTCAAAAGAGGTCAGGTGTCCTCTGAATATTTCCTGCGYGCGAGAAAAGGGCACCCCATTTTCCTTTTCTCTTAAATGAATAGGTTATGCTCCGGTTGAAATATTATCGATTATGTTTATTAAAGACAACCTGAGGATTGATTATAAAAAACATTTGAAATGTTTCAACGACCATTTCGGATACTTTTGGGGATTTGTCGAAAGGAACACGGCTTTTGTTTTCTCAAAATAATTCGCAACCCAAATGGCTTTTCTTTGTGATAAAAGTAATATTTATCGAACAAAAATAMGATTTGTTGTGTAACTGGGAGTCTCRTGATTGGAAACACCCGCTACAGTCACAAAAGCTTGGATTTCTTTCGCTGTAAAATATATTTTCAAAATCTGACACAATAAGTGGATTAACAACAAGCTAAGGTGTGTTTTAGTACATTTCACTTGTGATTGCATGATTATAAATATTTTTAGTAATATTTTTGCATTTGGCGCCCTGCAATTCTAGCGGTTGTTGAGGAAAGTGATCCCGTAAAAGGGATCCGTAGCGCAGAGAAGTTAACTTGTTGTATAGCGGAGCAAAAAGTTGTGTTAAATGTAATGGAGTGTTAACAGATACTTTCCCTATAGGAGAGGTCAGTAAGGCAGGGTTGTCCTTTGTCAGCTCTGTTGTACAGTGTTTCTACGGAACCTTTAGCTGTTTTAATACT
Source organism: Salvelinus sp. IW2-2015 (assembly GCF_002910315.2). Lineage (NCBI taxonomy): Eukaryota > Metazoa > Chordata > Actinopteri > Salmoniformes > Salmonidae > Salvelinus > Salvelinus sp. IW2-2015. Next base: position 42,226,654 of record NC_036848.1, read on the forward strand.
TGGAGACAAAGAGGTGAGGGGTGTTGGAATCCCAGGTGGTGGTGTCAGTGTTATACATTATGCTGATGACACTACTTTTACTGTGAAGGATRTAGGTAGCATTGAAAGCATTATGAAAATCATAGATATCTATTGTAATGCATCGGGGGCTGAAGTTAATATAGAGAAGACGGAAATTATGTTTTTTGGGGATATCAAAGCAAATAAGTGTGAGATTCCATTTAARGTAGCTAAGGATTTTATGAAGGTGCTGGGAGTAAATATTGGTGTAGAGGAGAAAGAGGCAAGGGATATAACTTGGACGGGGATCCTCAATAAAATCAAGCAAACTATGCTCTCCCACAATCCCCCACCACCTCCCCCACCAAATAACCCATGTCACTGCACCGCACTGCACTGTAGGCCAAAATGCAAATACAGTACAGTACTCTTATTACCTTTAGCCATATGGTATAGATGTTGTTTTAGTCTGACCTGTAGTGTATTCTTTGTTTCTCCTATATAAATCTTTTTGCACAATTTACACTTGATTCCATAGATCAAGTTTACAGTGGACAATTCGATCCTCTATCTTACGAGGAACCCCCGCCCGGAGAAGGCATTAACAATATATTTGGGTCTCCCCAAATATTTATCAAATTTATTAGGTGCCTCTCGTCTGGAAGGCAGAGTGGACTAACCTGTCCCCGAGGTTTTTGTTTCTTCTATAGGCTGGGATTACTTCACAATCTCCCAGCCCTTCCACAGCTTGTTGAGCTTCCCTGAAGTTAGACCTCAAGGTCCTATTAAATCCACCCAAGCTCCCAGAGTATGATGTAACAAATGGTATCAAATTGTTTGTTTCTGCTGTTTTATTGTAACCCCCTTCCCTGCCAAATAATTCACCTACCTCTGCCTTTATCCCCCTAAGGAAACGTTTGGAATATCCCCGTGGCCCCAAGGCTCTAAAAAGAATGGTTATGGCCTCCTCCACGTGCGCACCCAATGTACAGATTCTATTGAACCGGATCAGCTGAGATTTAATAATCCCTCTGAAAGTATGTTTTGGATGATTACTTGTTTTATGTAGCAGGGCATGCCTATCGGTCTCCTTAAAGAAGACTTGTGGCCAATGATTTAGTTAACCCATCTGAAAATACAAAGAAGACCTGAGTGTCCAAAAACTCTAGCTTTTCCCTTTGTATATTGTAATGGAAGGATTATGTGTATTGAGGGTTTCTAAAAAACACTCAAAGTCCTGCATAGAACTCACCCAAATTCCAAAGATGTCATCCAAATACCTGAGATATAGCAAAGGAAGGGTCTTACATTTAAGAAAAGCTGTCTCTTCCCAAAAACCCATATATAAGTTGGCAAAGGCTGGAGCAAATTTCTTACCCATGGCAGTG
>NC_036848.1:42230220-42232819 GCF_002910315.2 Salvelinus sp. IW2-2015
AAACTAGTTTTCCCCTGCTCCAGCTCTAGAGCTGGTAGACTGGGAGACGTCCTAGGGGAGATCCTTTTAGGTCTATTTTTAGCCCCACCATTAACTAATCCGCTGTCCGGACTGCTATTTCCCATTCATTCCACGTTACTGGGAGCTGGACACAGGACCCCGGACAAGGGCGGCAAAGCCTCCATAGTCAGTTGGCCTGGGCCTGTCACCTCACAAGCACCCACACTGGCCTTGGGAAGCATCGCCTGTAACGTTGCCACTGATGACTGAGTAAACTTGCGTTTATATCTGGCCCTTGCCCAGGCAACCGCTCGCTCAAAGGAATTGATATCAAATCTCCCCATCTCCCGTAATCCCGCTGTCAGGACTGAATCATAATGGTCCACTAAGATGCACATATTAGTGTCCATCCAGTGGTCCGTATTCTCCTTCACCAGTGCCAGAGTGGTTGAATTGGGTGAGGAAGGTTTAATAAAAGCTGTAAGTCTGACAACCTGTTTCATCATGCCAGGCGGGAAAGACCTGGTCCTTTGCAATTCTGCAAAAAAAATTCTGCATGGTGAACGGCTTGTAATAATTTAAAATACTGCTTAGTCAATTTAGGGTCGAAAGAGGTTTTAAGAGTGTCTGAGCTTAGGGTGGGTGTATTCTCCCCCAAGGCTATAGATTGCGCCTGAGGCCCAAACAGATTTCTAGGAAGCATCATCTTCTACCACTATAAAAAATAACCGCAATCAACAATTATCCCAACTGAGTCTCCACTACACCACAGACCATTTTAAAATCAAAGACAAAGGGGAAGGGAAAATAAGGGGGGGAGAAAAAAATAAATAAATAACATTTTCATAAAAAACCAAAACATGAAACATACAAACAATTAAAATCATGAGTCCCTAGATGTTATGCTACCAACACCTGCTTTGGTAATGGTTCACTAACCAAAGGAAATTGTCCATGAAATTAGCAATGTTCAAAGGTTAAAAGGTTATAAAAAATCCTTCACCTTAATCCTTTCGAGTGAATTGTCAGTCCAAGAGGCCTTCATAAGCTAAATTCCATGGATGTTGTTGTATGGTTTGTTGAAGTAAAAAATCTGTCAAGGGGAACTTCCAGAAGTTTTAAAACAGAAAACAAACAGAGACCTGACGTTTCAGCATCATAGCTTTCTTCAGAGGTAATGAGTAGTCACCAACACCTGTGTTAATATGAGGAATTGAGGGGGCGGATCCATTCTTCCCAAGACCTGTGTATGGCTTAGTCCTCCGTCCATCCCCCCCATTCTCCTCCCATCAACCGTCCCAATTAGGATAGGTGTTCAATCATTGTGACCTACTTGACAAACAAATCAAGACAATAAAAATACTAAAACAATCCAGTCAAAGAAGTCTTTAAAAAAAAAGAAATGTATAAAATGCCAGGCGCGGGCTGGGTTAGGTTAAAAGAATAACAGACGAATCTGATGTGCACTGGCAACCCCTTTAGGATAAATGGTTAGACTTATGTATAAAAATACTTTAATGACTAAAAATATATAAAAAAAGACCAAATCAGAATTTAAAATAAGGCTTGGGTTAAGAACCAGGGATTCAGAACCAAAAATAGAGACCAGGGGCCAAGCTCAGAGCTGTGGTTTAAGAGGTAAAGTTAGGTATGAGGGTCTAGGGGTTAAGGTTAGGGTTGGGAATTAGGGTTAGGATTTAGGAGCTAGGGGTTAAGGTTAGAGTTCGGGTTGGGGTTACGGTTAGGGTCAGGATTAGAGTACAAGTCAGGATCAGGTATGGGGGTCCAACGGTTAAGGTTAGGCATGAGGATCTCGGGGTTAGGGTGGGGGATTAGGGTCTGCAAGGAGAACCACCCAATGAACAAACAAAATAAATAAATAAATAAAAAGAGACAATCATAAGTGCCAACAAACAATGGCTATTCAACCATGTACAAATCATCATACCACACTAAAATATAAAAGAAAGTGCTATAGAAGTATCCAAAAAATAAATAAGGTAAAATCACGTCACACTAAGGAATCAAAGAATATAAAAATAAGTGCCATCATATTTATGGTCAGTGCTTAAAAAATATAAGGAGTAAATCCATAAATAAATAAATAATTGAATATACAAACATTTATAATGGGCGGCTCTCCCACAATCCCCCACCACCTCCCCCACCAAATCTATAGGGAAAGTATCTGTTAACACTCCATTACATTTAACACAACTTTTTGCTCGCTATACAACAAGTTAAACTTCTCTGCGCTACGGATCCCTTTTACGGGATCACTTTCTCAACAACCGCTAGAATTGCAGGGCGCCAAATGCAAAAATATTACTAAAAATATTTATAATCATGCAATCACAAGTGAAATGTACTAAAACACACCTTAGCTTGTTGTTAATCACTTATTGTGTCAGATTTTGAAAATATATTTTACAGCGAAAGAAATCCAAGCTTTTGTGACTGTAGCGGGTGTTTTCCAATCACGAGACTCCCAGTTCACAACAAATTTATTTTTGTTCGATAAATATTACTTTTATCCAAAGAAAAGCCATTTGGGTTGCGAATTATTTTGAGAAAAACAAAGCCGTGTTCCTTTCGACAA
>NC_036848.1:42236839-42247296 GCF_002910315.2 Salvelinus sp. IW2-2015
GTGGGTTAGAATGGAGAGTAACCACCACCCTACAGAGGACTAATAAGCGTCCCAAATGGCCTGAACGAGAGGGTTTAGGAAAATGGGTTTTAACAGATAAGGAAATAAAATGGTGGAGGTAAGATTACACTGGTGGTTTTGACATTATTATTGTTTAATCTTATACTCTATATATTTCATTGTTTTGTGATCGGTTTGAAGGCTTTGGGCATTTCGCTTCTTTTTAGTGTTCTTTCATTTCCTTTTCTTATAACAGAATTTAGGAAAAACAATAAAAATCCAACCTAAATGCACTAATATTGTACCTTTTATGTTCACATATTTAAAGCTACACATTATGCGTTGACATTGTGAATTTCTCACCTACGCGTGGTAACGACAAGCTTGGCGATGCCTGTGACTCGTCACCTAGGAAAAGAGGCATCTCCTTAAACTTACCTTCAGTTTAACATTTATCATCTTTAGCTGAGGAAACACGCTATCGGGTGCCTTTATGGTTCATTTTTAACAAGGTTTTAGCACGTTGGAGAGGCAATGTATAGGAACGCTTTAACTCTTCTATTATATACAGATCATTGCTACAGAAGCACTAAACAGTAATAGGATCGGTGATAGGTCTACGGCGGAGCTCCCACTCTGCCATCTTCCTCACTAGTTCTAGTCGCGCGAGATGGCGACTAATTAAAAGTTGATTAAAATATTTGGGGAAGACCCAAATGCCTGTAATGCCTTCTCCGGGCGGGTGTTCCTCGTTAAGATAGAGGATCGAATTGTCCACTGTTAAACTGGGGGCAATTGTCTATGCGGATGATCAATCCTAAGGGTTCTAGCACATTTAATAGTGGCCAAAAAAGGAATTACATAGGCTGTACGGATTACTACATTTGACTGGTTAGAATAGAGACCAGCCGGTCATGGGACACCGACTAGCAGTACAGCTGCAGACTAATCAACAAACAACATCGTTTCCTTTTCTTCAACTAAGCGGTCAACCAAGTAGCATAGTCACTATCAAGTGGACTATTGAGTAATAAGAGTACTGTACTGTACTTTGCATTTTGGCCTACATGCATAGAGGGCTTGAGAGATATTCTTGGTCTGGAGACAAACGGGAGCTGGTCCAGGACACAAACGACAGGGGATGGAAAGAACTTGTGATATTGTGCGTCGTCAATACGATAGATCCTAAGGGCCTGAATGAAAAATATAACAATTTAGTCTGCTTAGACGTTACCTGATGAGAGGAGGGCACTTCTCCGTGGCCGTGGACATGGTCAGAGAGGTCAGTAAGGCAGGGTTGTCCTTTGTCAGCTCTGTTGTACAGTGTTTCTACGGAACCTTTAGCTGTTTTAATACTTGGAGACAAAGAGGTGAGGGGTGTTGGAATCCCAGGTGGTGGTGTCAGTGTTATACATTATGCTGATGACACTACTTTTACTGTGAAGGATGTAGGTAGCATTGAAAGCATTATGAAAATCATAGATATCTATTGTAATGCATCGGGGGCTGAAGTTAATATAGAGAAGACGGAAATTATGTTTTTTGGGGATATCAAAGCAAATAAGTGTGAGATTCCATTTAAGGTAGCTAAGGATTTTATGAAGGTGCTGGGAGTAAATATTGGTGTAGAGGAGAAAGAGGCAAGGGATATAACTTGGACGGGGATCCTCAATAAAATCAAGCAAACTATGCTCTCCCACAATCCCCCACCACCTCCCCCACCAAATAACCCATGTCACTGCACCGCACTGCACTGTAGGCCAAAATGCAAATACAGTACAGTACTCTTATTACCTTTAGCCATATGGTATAGATGTTGTTTTAGTCTGACCTGTAGTGTATTCTTTGTTTCTCCTATRTAAATCTTTTKGCACAATTTACACTTGATTCCATAGATCAAGTTTACAGTGGACAATTCGATCCTCTATCTTACGAGGAACCMCCGCCCGGAGAAGGCATTACAGGCATTTGGGTCTCCCCAAATATTTATCAAATTTATTAGGTGCCTCTCGTCTGGAAGGCAGAGTGGACTAACCTATCCCTCTTCTGATGATCTGTTATATTAGATGTAGTACTTAAAAAGGCCCGTAGGTGTCCTCCTAAGATCATAAATTAAACTGAAGTAAGTTCTAAAATGCCTCTTTTCCTAGGTGACAGTGCAGGAGAGATTGAATCTCTCACCACACAGCGGTGTGGTGAGAGATTCATTCAACCATAATGTTGTTAAATATGAACATAAAAGCAATATTGTGCATTTAGTTGGTTTTATTGTTTTATTCTGTTAAAAGAAAGGAAAGACCTAAAAAAAGGAAATGCCAAACTAAACCGAACAAAACATAAATATATAGAGTATAGATAAAATATAAATAAAACCATGTTCTTCTCCATCCATTTTCCTATCTGTTAAAACCCATTTTCTAAACCCTCTCGTTCAGGCCATTTGGCGTTATTGTCTGTAGGTGGTGGATCAACTCCCGTTCTACCCTCTTTCGCTGCCCACAGGTCCAGCCTATATGTGACTGTAACCCTGATATGGTAAGGTGAGTGTTGGGGTGCTCCTGGAAGGGGTTATGAGTGCCGTTTGTAGCTGTGCCCTTTTAATGTTATACAGGTGTTGTTTGAGTCTGGTTTCTATGRTGTGTTTGGTTTCTCCGATGTATTGTTTATTGCAGAGTGTGCATGTAATGATATAAATGGTGTTATGGGTGTTCAATGAATAGGATTCTTGTACTGGTGCTGATGTATGGCTGTGTATGTTTGTAATGAACTTTATTTGTCGAAAATGGAAATTGAGAGATTTGGGGTCTTGTGGTGGCTTACTACTGAATCTTAATTTGGTGAGGAGGTCCTTTAACTTCTTATGGCTGCAGGGGCAGTATTGAGTAGCTTGGATGAAAGGTGCCCATTTCAAACGGCCTCGTACTCAATTCTTGCTCGTACAATATGCATATTATTATTACTATTGGATAGAAAACACTCTCAAGTTTCTAAAACCGTTTGAATTATATCTGTGAGTAAAACAGAACTCATTTGGCAGCAAACTTCCAGACCGGAAGTGAAAAATCTGAAATCGATGCTCTGTTCCAGGGCCTGCCTATTCAATTGCCTAATTTCTATGGATTTGCATGCACTGCATACGCCTTCCACTAGATGTCAACAGTTAGTGGAAGGTGGAATGGGGTGTCTAGCTTGATCTGAGGTCGAACAAGAGCTCTTGGAATGACGTGACCAGAATTTCCTTTCTCTACCTAGGCGCGGGAAGGACATCGACATTGCCTTCTGAAAAGCTTTCGGTATACACAGATATCTCCGGCTCTGATTTTATTTGATACATGTGATAATATCATCGTAAAGTATGTTTTTTCAACCGAGTTTTATCAGATTATTCAACGTTTATCGGGACTTTTGGAGTTCTGTTGTTTGTGTCGAGAGAAGATGGACATCTTCGCGCCACTTGGCTAGCTAAGGTTGCTAATTCGACAGGAGAAGAGGACATTCTAAAACCAAACAACGATTTATTCTAGACCAAGGACTCCTTGTACAAGATTCTGATGGAAGCTCAGCAAAAGTAAGAACAATTTATGATGTTATTTCGTATTTTTGTGTGAAATGTTTAGTCCTATTCTCCGCCCTTTTAGCGGGCGCTGTCTTGCAATAACGCAAGCTGTATGTCGTACTAAAGTTATTTWAAAAAATCTAACACAGCGGTTGTCACGATCGTCTTGCTGAGAGAGAGTGGACCAAGGCGCAGCGTGTGCAAAATACATTCTCTTTTATTATAGAGAAAGGAAAAACACGCAACGAACACTTTAACAAACTGAAACAAAACAACAAATGATCGTGAAGCTATAGACGTAAGTGCACACACAAGCTACAAACGTACAACATAGACAATTACCCACATTAACCTAGTGCCTATGGCTGTCTTAAATATGGCTCCCAATCAGAGACAATTAATGACATCTGTCTCTGATTGAGAACCATTCAGGCAACCATAGACACAGCTAGACACCTACACTAAACACAAACCCATCTACTCTACTTAACCCCCTAAACCATACAACCACCCTAGACAATACAAAAACACATACATTCCCCATGTCACACCCTGACCTAACTAAAATAATAAAGGAAACAAAGAATACTAAGGCCAGGGCGTGACTGTACCCCCCCAAAGTGCGGACTCCGGCCGCAGAACCTGAAACAGAAGGGGAGGGTACGGGGTGGCCCCATCATGGCGGCGGCTCGGGCGCGGACGAGGCCCCCACTCCCACCATTGTCAATACCCGCTTTGGTGGCGCCTCTGGAGCGGCGACCCGTGTAGCAAGTCCCGGACTGAAGACCATCCCAGAGGGCACCACCGGACGGATGGGTAGCTCCGGACTGAGGGTAGCTCCGGACTGAGGGGTAGCTCCGGACTGAGGGGTAGCTCCGGACTGAGGGTAGCTCCGGACTGAGGGGTAACTCCGGACTGAGGGGTAACTCGGACTGAGGGGTGTCCGGACTGGAGGGTAACTCCGGACTGAGGGGCAGCTCAGATGGAGGCAGCTCATGGACTGGAGGGCAGCTCATGACTGGAGGGCAGCTCCGACTGAAGGCAGCTCCGGACTGGAAGCAGCTCCGGACTGAGGAGCAGCTCCGGACTGAGGGACGGCAGCTCCGGACTAGGACCAGCTCCGACTGAGGGACGGCAGCTCCGGACTGACGGACGGCAGCTCCGGACTGAGGGACGGCAGCTCCGGACTGAGGACGGCAGCTCCGGACTGAGGGAATGCAGCTCCGGACTGAGGGACTGCAGCTCCGGACTTGAGGGACGGCAGCTCCGGACTAAGGCGGAGCACGGCTGACATGGCTGCTCATGGCTGGCTGACGGATCTGGCTGCTCATGGCTGGCTGACGGATCTGGCTGCTCATGGCTGGCTGACGGATCTGGCTGCTCATGGCTGGCGACGGATCTGGCTGCTCATGGCTGGCTGACGGATCTGGCTGCTCATGGCTGGCTGACGGATTGCTGCATGGCTGCTCGGATGGCTGCTCATGGCTGGCTGACGGATATGGCTGTCATGGCTGGCTGACGGATCTGGCATGCTCATGGCTGGGCTGACGGATCTGGCTGCTCATGGTTGGCTGACGGATCTGGCTGCTCATGGCTGGCTGACGGATCTGGCTGCTCATGGCTGGCTGACGGATCTGGCTGCTCATGGCTGGCTACGGATCTGGCTGCTCCTGGCTGGCTGGCGGATCTGGCTGCTCCTGGCTGGCTGGCGGCTCTAGCGGCTCGGGACAGACGGGCGCGGCTCAGACGGCGCTGGGCAGACGGGCGGCTCAGACGGCGCGGCAGATGGATGGCTCAGACGGCGCTGGGTAGACGGATGGCTCAGACGACGCTGGGCAGACGGATGGCTCAGACGGCGCTGGGCAGACGGATGGATCAGACGGCGCTGGGCAGACGGATGGCTCAGAGGCGCTGGGCAGACGGATGGCTCAGATGGCGCTGGCAGACGGATGGCTCAGATGGCGCTGGGCAGAACAGATGGCTCAGATGGCGCTGGGCAGACGGCAGACTCTGGCCGGCTGAGGCGCACTGTAGGCCTGGTGCGTGGTACCGGAACTGGAGGTACCGGGCTAAGGACACGCACCTTCAGGCTAGTGCGGGAGAAGGACAGGCTAACTGGACCCTTGATACGCACATTAGTATTTACTTGTGGCGCTATGCTAGGCTATGCTAGTCAGCTTTTTTACTGACGAGGATGCTCCCGGATCCGGGATGGTGACCAAGTAGAGGTTTTAAACTCTCCCTAAACCCCACGCCTAACCTTAACCTCTCCCCAAACCCCACGCCTAACCTTAACTTCTATTTGGTCACCATCCCGGATCCGGGAGCATCCTCATTATTTTAATCAGAAATAATGCAAGAGCACACCCTAGTGGACAAAAATGCTTACAGCACCTGGTATTCCCAGGTGGTCTCCCATCCAAGTACTAACCAGACCAGACCCGATCCTGATTAGCTTTCCAAGATCAGACGAGATCGTGCGTATTCAGGCTGGTATGGCCGTAAGCGAAGGAACAACTCTTGGTACACCATATAAAGTCAAAGTGAGTCTGATAAACAGACATTGTATTTTCTCCAATTAGATAAGCAGCTTGATCTTTGGGTCACTCAAAAAGTGGAAGAAATTACTGAACTGTAGCATCAAATGCTCACGACAAGGCAGTGTTGCTGATGAAATAATGCAAAGAGCACCCACCCTAGTGGACAAAATGCTTACAGCACCTGGTTTCCCGGCGGTCTCCTATCCAAGCCCGACCATGCTTAGCTTCCAGAGCAGATGAGATCGAACGTATTCAGGCTGGTATGGCCGTAAGTGAAGGAACAACTCTTGTTACACCATATAAGTCAAAGTGAGTCTGATAAACAGACATTGCATTTTCACCAATAGATAAGCAGCTTGAACTTTGGGTCAATCAAAAATTGGAAGAAATTACATGTCCTGTTAGCATCAAATGCTTACGACAAGGCAGTGTTGCTGATGAAATAATGCAAGAAGCACACCCTATTGGACAAAATGCGTACAGCACCTGTTATTCCCAGGCGGTCTCCAATCCAAAATACTACCAAAAACCCAACCTGCTTAGCCTCCAAGAACAGAAGAGTTCAGGCATATTCAGGCTGGTATGGCCGTAAGTGAAGAAACAAATTCTTGGTACACCATATAAAGTCAAAGTGAGTCTGATAAACAGACATTGCATTTTCACCAATAGATAAGCAGCTTGAACTTTGGGTCACTCAAAAAGTGGAAGAAGAAATGTTCATATACTGTAGCATCAAATGCTTACGACAAGGCAGTGTTGCTGATGAAATAATGCAAAGAGCACACCCTAGTGGACAAAATGCTTACAGCACCAGATATTCCCAGCTGGTCTCCCATCCAGGTACGACCCTGCATAGCTTCCAAGATCAGACGAGCTCGGGCAATTATTATTATTTATTTTTTTTTATTATAAAAATGTCAAAGTAATTTACAACCAAATCACATTAATACTAACAATCCTTCAATTAATTTCATTCCTTGTACATCAAGCAAAAAAAAACATTTTCCAAAACACCAACAACCCAAATAACAAAAAAACACAAAATCAACAAACGAAACAACAAATTAAAAACTAATTACACCATCACACCTTTCAGAAGTTAACCCTAAATCCCCCTCCTCCCTCCTCCATAGACACTAAAGTACTTCCCTTTATGAACATACTTTCAAATTTCTCTAGTTTTGCATTATACATTACTTCCATCTGCTTTCTTAAACCTGCTTTAAAGATTACCCAGACATTCAACTTTTTCCCTTCAAAATGTTTCATATTCCTTCTACAGTAAATTGCATACCCACAAAACTCAAAAACAGGTACACATTCACACCCAAACATTCCCACCACTCCAAAATAATCCCATTGTTCTCAAACCATTTGCCATTTATTGACATTATATGACCATTCTAATGAATAATAAAATTATAAATATAATTCATTATCCTTACCTTATCCAGTTTTTTCCTTCTCCACCCTTTCTCTCCCCTCTCCCCACCGCTTTCCTCTTCCTGTATCCTTCCCGTCGTTCTTTCCATCTTTTCCCCATCATCCGTGTCCGATATCTCCTCCAAGTCCATGCTATCCAGCCAACTCACACCTTGTCATCCACCTCCGTTGTGCTCCCCGTTTATTCATCTCCGTTTCTTGGTATAGTCGTTGTGCTCCCGTGTTCATCGCCCCGTCTCTGGACATCTCTTTGTTGCTTCCCCGTGCTCATCTCCGCCTCCTTATTGTCCTCAATCCAAAACCCTCTCCATTTCTTCACCCCCGAGGTACTTGTTAGTGCTGTGCTTTCCCCCAAAACCTGTAAGTCTCCCGTGCTTCCCCCCAGTCCACTCCCCCCCTCCTCCTGAAAACTCCCTCTTCTTATTTCTGAGTCCATACTGCTCCCAATTTCATTCATCTTCTGGTCCTTCTTCTCCCTTCTTCCTTCCTCCTTCTCTCCACCTTCCACCACGTCCCTCCTCCATCTTTCTCCCTTCTTGCGACAATACACCTGCTTCCTCGAATAGTGCTTGACTCCCCTCTTCAGCCAATCACTCTCCACAGTGCACTCCGCCATTCTCTTTCTGCATCCACCACAAAAATTCCTTTCCTTCTCTCCGACACATTCTCTCGCATAGTGGCCTTGATTGCCACACTTGAAACACTTAAATTCCGGGCAGTCTTTAACTATGTGCCAGGGTTGAATGCAAATCGACAAACTCTGACATACTGTAGCATTCAAACTGTTACACAGCAGTGTTGCTGATGAAATAATTGCAAGAGCACACACCTAGTGGAAAAAATGCTACTACAGCACCTGGTAATTCCCACTGTGTCTCCCATCCAAAAACACTAACCAGGCCCAACCCTGCTTAAGTTACCAAGATCAGACCGAGCCTCAGGGCGTATTTTTTTTCTTTTTAATCTTTTTATTATGAAAAAACACATTAAATTTACAACATTCATCAATAATAAAAAAGGAATGAAACCAATTCATCCTTTTACAATTCTAAAATAAAATAAAATAAAACTATTAAACACCCCAATCATCCACCAAACCAATTACATAATTAAAAACCAAGTTTTCCATTCGACTTAATTTCAATAAAAGTGCTCCCCCACACAAACAATTTTTCAAAAAATTACATCCACCATATTATATATTACTTCTATATCTTTCTCTAAAAATACTTGCTAAAAATAAAACCTCCACACTCACAACTTTCCCTTCATAATGCCCCAAATTTCCTTCTTAGTCTTAGCGTATCTGACATGACTTAAGAACAAAATTATCAAATAAAATTAAAACTTAGCTTTTCCCTGTTAACCCAAAAGAGAAACAACCTCCCTCCACTCAACCCCAGCAACCAATTCTCTTCTCCCCAAGTTGTACTAAAATCCCTTTAAAAAACTTATGAAACTCTGTCTAATCTACTACATTCAACAAAAAAAAGTACATAAAATGTTCCACCCCCGTACCAACAAACTATCACATCTCTTTTAATATCTCTATTTATATGATGGTAAAAAGCCACTTCGGTTAAAAATTCTTATTATGTGTTTCAATTTTTTAAATCATTTGTCTTCACATTCTATAGAATTATATTTTACCATTTAAATTCTTCCATATTGATTTCACATCTATATTTGCAAAAACACCCTAGACCACACTTTTTCCGACAAGCAGGAGTTTTTTATCTCTCTTAAAATACATTATTACATAAACCTTTTTTAACTTTCAAACCTGACAAATCATACTTTCTTCCTACTTTCATAATATAAAAACCGGTACCCCTAGCCTCCTTAGCCACCTCTTTATTTAATTAAACACCCCATTCCCCAGGAAGACATCCTAATATTCTCTTATACATGTTCTCCACAGTAGTTCTACTTATTCATCTTTTTCTTCAACCACATTATCAAAGATATTGCCTGCATGGAAGGAACGCGCGGCGGAAGATCCTCATATAAAATGTCCACAATTCCTGTCTCATCCCAGCCCTCATAAAATTATTTACAAAACAATATCTGATATATTATACTGTACGGGATTTTAAAAAAAATGGACCGCCTCACACACAGCCTTTGTGAAACATTTTTAAAATATTGTCTAAAATGGTGTACACTCATAACAATATTGGTTATAGGTTTTTAATTTAATTTTTTTTTAATTAATTTTTTTTATTTTATTTATTTTTTATTGTTTTACGGTAAATTATTTTTAATTAATTTTTTAAATTTTTTTTATTTTTTTTTTTGGTATTAAAATTAATTAATATATTTAAATTTGTTTTAAAAAACTCCCGCCCCAAGCTCAAACAACTTTCTCTATTAAACAAAAAAGGTTTATATTACCTAACATTCCTTTTCTAATACACATCAAATAAACCATTGTCCCCATCCTTTCCTACTCCTTGCCAAATACTCCTTTAAAAAATCTTTTCCATCCATTAATCTAATCACCATATAATATTCTTACCATTTTGACTCTAAATGCTTTCCTTCACATTTAAATCCCCAACTTCAAACCCCCCTCACTCCATAACCTGCAATCAAAGTTTTAAAAGAAAATTTCGCACCCCCATCCCATTAAAAAATCAACTAAAATCTTATTTATTTCCGATAAAACCCATTCTGGTACGTCTAAAACATCATGACATGAATAAAATTTACATCAGCAAGGAATTTACAACAATTATTTCCTTCTTTAATTTCAAAGGACCTCCCCCTCCACATATTTACCACCTTTCTATTATTATTACACCATCATGTCAGATCCTAGCTTTCCTGTTCCTTTCACCCTAAAAAACACACCTAACACCTTAAAACATTAATAATTTACCATTTTAAAAGGAAAAGTCCCCCATTAATCTTCCCAA
>NC_036848.1:42247321-42251988 GCF_002910315.2 Salvelinus sp. IW2-2015
AACTAATCTTCCTTAAAACCCCCCTAGATACGTCACTTCTAAAAATATCTCCCCTTGACAATATCTAATCTATTCATTTTAACATTAAAATCCCCAACTAAAATACAGTTACCCTGCACCATTCCCTAATTCTAAAAATAAATTCTCTCGCTCTTCTCATTATTCGGCGCATAAATATTTATAATCCTAAAAACCTATTACTATATTCAAAATCCAAAATTAAAATCCTCTCCATTATATCATTATATATCTTCTTCACATTTTCTACTACATCCTTCCTTAATAAAATTGCAACCCCACTTGAATTCCCTCTGCCATTGTTTACATAAATAAAATCCCTCCATATTTTTTTTACTTCTAAAACACATACATTATCCCAGTGCGTTTCTTGAATACATAAAATATCTGAATTCTTCATTTGTTACTATTCTATTACATTTTCCCATTGTTCTCAAACCATTTCCATTTATTGACATTATATTGACCATTCTAATAATAATAAAATAATAAAATATAATTTCATTATCCTTTACCTATTATCCAGTTTCTTTCCTCTTCCACCCTTTCTCTTCCCCCTCTCCCGCCGCTTTCCTCTTCCTGTATCTCCCGTCGTTCTTTTCAACTTTCCCCATCATCCGTGTCCGATATCTCCTCCAATGTCCATTTATCCAGCCAACTCACACTCTTGTCATCCACATCCGTTTTGCTCCCCGTGTTCATCTCCGTTTCTGGTATAGTCATTGTGCTCTCCGTGTTCATCGCCGTCTCTGGTATTGTCATCGTTGTGCTCCCCGTGTTCATCTCCGTCTCCTGTATAGTCGTCGTTGTGCTTCGTGTTCATCTCCGTTTCTGTTATTGTCATCAAACTCAAAACCCCCTCCATTTCTTCACCCCCGAGGTACTTGTTAGTGCTGTGCTCCCCCAAAACCTGTAAGTCTCCGTGCTTCCCCCAGTCCACTCCCCCCTCCTCCTGAAAACTCCCTCTTCTTATTTCTGAGTCCATACTGCTCCCAATTTCATTCATCTTCTGGTCCTTCTTCTCCCTTCTTCCTTCCTCCTTCTCTCCACCTTCCACCACCTCCTCTCCTCCATCTTCTTCTCCTTCTTGCGACAATAACCTGCTTCCTCGAATAGTGCTTGACTCCCCTCTTCAGCCATAACCTCTCCACAGTTGCACTCCGCCATTCTCTTTCTGCATCCACCACAAAAATTCCTTTCCTTCTCTCCGACACATTCTCTCGCATAGTGGCCTTGATTGCCACACTTGAAACACTTAAATTCCGGGCAGTCTTTAACTATGTGCCAGGGTTGAATGCACAATCGACAAACTCTGACCTGTCTGTCATGAATTACCCTGAAGTATTCTGCTCCCTCCAGCGTCTCAATTTTGTTTAGAATATGGCAATGATGTAACTTTTTCTGTGAATTTGACCTTGCAAAATCGTGTCCCGTCAAACACCTCCGTTCCTGGCCAAACTCTCCTCCTTATCTCCGAGGCGGCCGCTACTCCCCAGCTACTCAGCTTGCCCAGTATCGCACTATCCTCTATGTATACTGGGAGATTCATGAAAGATACCACCAATTCTTCACATTCATATCTCTCACCAGAATCCTGGTGTGTCCTTTATCTGTAATCCATCCATTAGACGTTCTTTTCCTTTTTCGTTTCTCATCGTAATTTCATACTTCTTATCCCCTTTCATTCGGCATCCCACCACCTCTCCACACTCCTCCTTAATTGCTCGTAGTAGTTCCATTGTCGTCACCTTTTCTTCTCCTACCAACTCAATTGCCACCGTGTATTCTTTGCTATATTTCATTCCTCCTTTATCTTCATTTTTCTTCCGTTGCGCATTTCGTTGTCTTTGTCCATTCCGTTTGTCTTTTCCATGTTGTCCGTCATAGTACAAAAATGAATACAAAAAAACTCTCCCCCAAGCAGCAAAACTGCAAGGGGGAAAACTAACCAAACTTAAATCTATTCAACTGAAGAAAACAATATATTATATTGCGAAATCCAAAAAATAAACTAACAAAGCTCTCGAGCAAACACTCTCAAGCAAACATTCGCTCACAGCTCAAAGCTCGCACCTGTCGTCACTTCTCCAATCAGGAATGGCGTATTCAGGCTGGTAATGCCATAAGCAAAGGAACAACTCCTGGTACACCATATAAAGTCAAAGTGAGTCTGATAAACAGACATTGCATTTTCACCAATTAGATAAGCAGCTTGAACTTTGGGTCGCTCAAAAAGTGGAAGAAATTACACATACTGTAGCATCAAATGCTTACGACAAGGCAGTGTTGCTGATGAAATAATGCAAGAGCACACCCTAGTCGACAAAATGCTTACAGCACCTGGTATTCCCAGCCGGTCTCCCATCCAAGTACTAACCAGGCCTAACCCTGCTTAGCTTCCAAGATTAGACGAGATTGGGCGCATTAATTATGGCTGCAACCCTTGTTCTCAATTTCCGCCTGAAGACATACCCTAATCTAACTGCCTGCAGCTCATGCCTAGAAGCAAGGATATGCATATTCTTGGTATCATTTGAAAGGAAACATTCTGAAGTTTGTGGAAATGTTAATTGAATGTACACAGAATATAACACAATAGATCTGGTAGAAGAAAATACAAGGAAATAAACATAAGTTTTCTGTTTTTATTGTTGTAGCATCATCTTTCACATGTACTGGAATAGCCAAACAGTCAGATAGGATGCTGGGGATAATTTAAATGGAGAACACAAGAGGGCAACTGTAGTTGTGCAAAGTTTTAGACTGATAACATCAGGAATGGGTGAGCTACATGACATTTAGCATGAAGTCACCCAGGTGTCCCACACAAGTTGCCCAAATGTACCCAAGTGGCCGAATTGGTGATATGATATATAACTATATACAACAGTGCAAATAACTATATWCAACATATCAAAAAGAAATTCTAACACACMAAAAAATTATAAAAATGTTAAATAAAATATTAGAAAAAATAAAATAATAAAAAACAGGGGTAGAGCCTTTGGAAGTCCTCTACACAATATTTTGCTGCCTGTGCCATGTCCCATAGCAGTCTCTTTCTGCTGTAAAGCAGAGGCAAACTGAACAAGTGGTGCAGGTGATGGGGGACTTCATGTGACACAGAACACAACGACGCCTCCATGCTGTAGCCTTTTGGCCCTGAGGCACAGTCATGCCTGCAGTAATGAACTGTGGCATATGAACACCACTGGAGGCAGAAGTAGACGGGGCAGAGGTAGAGCGGGCAGAGGTAGAGCGGGCAGAGGTTGAGGGGGCAGAGGTAGAGGGGGCAGAATGTGATGCAGTGGACTTTGTGCTATAGCCAGCAAGCTCCCGGATGAGCAGCTCCCTGAAGGCTAGCTGTGAGATGGGGGGCTGTCCACAGCTCTTCGCCATTTCCATCTGCAGGATGAAGGAATTCACCACAGCAATGTCAATGAAATGGTAAAACAATGTCTTGTACCACTTCTTTGTCTTATGTAGAACATTGTAGTACCCTATCAGTGCGTCTGATAGGTCTACACCTCCCATGCTCTTGTTGTAGTCCTTGATGGCTGCAGGAATGGGGACATTTTTGGTGGTCCATGCCCCCATAGCGTCTTTCACACGCCTACTGACATGGTCGCCACTGAAGGGCTTGTGAATAGTGGAGCACATCACCACCTCTCTGGTGTCCATCCACTTCACAAACAGCAGGCCATCTTCACGGATCCATCGTATGGTACCCCGCTCAGCCCGCTTAGGCATGTCATTTACCTTGGTCTTCGGAAAGCCCACTCTGTTGGTCCGAATAGTGCCACAAGCCCACACCTCTAGCTTCCTCAGGTCTGCAAACAGGTTAGGGCTTGTGTAAAAGTTGTCCATAAAGAGTTTGTAGCCCTTCCCCAGCAGTTGGAAATCCAGTAACTCCATCACAGAGTCGTAGCTAAGTCCTTTACCAGTCGCACAAGTGTTCTTCCCCTCATAGACAAARAAATTGCATGTGTATGCACACACAGAATCAGCCAAAACAAACAGCTTGTAACCCCACTTAGTTGGCTTGTTACGCATGTATTGTTTTAGGCCAATTCTGGCCTTTGAGGCTACCATCCTCAAAGGTCATCTATGGAMAAGTTCTGGGCGGGCTGAAAATGGGTCTTAAAAGCCTCAACCATGCTGTGGTAGAGAGGTTTGACTTTGCAGAGCCTGTCAAACCTTGCGGTGCCTCTCCTCCTGTCATTCTCCTCATCAACTTCTGGGTCACTGATGTGAAGCGCCCGTGAGATATTTAAAAACCTTGTAGAGGACATGACAGTGGGGGGGAAAGGCAGTTGATAGAGTGGGGATGTTTTCCAGTAATCCTTTAGGGTTTTGAACTTCACCAGCCCCATGTAAATTACCAGTGAAAGGTAGCAGAAAATGTCTGACATGGAAATGGGCTTCCATGCCTGTTTCTTTCCTGCTTGCTTCCTAGCCCCATACTTGTTAGTATTGCACACCAGGGAATCAACAACTGCCGGGGTGAAAAACAGTTGAAAAAGTTGCATGGGGCTATACTTCGATGTCATATCGAGCTGAGGTCCTGGTTGCCTTTTAGGTCTGAAAATTGGAGCACGAGGCTCCACATCTTCCTCCAGCACAGAGTGCCATTGCCCCTCTACCTCTCT
>NC_036848.1:42256360-42281938 GCF_002910315.2 Salvelinus sp. IW2-2015
GAAATTAGGGAGCTGGATAGAGAGGAGTCTGTCTGTCTGCCTCTCTCTCTCTGTGTGTGTGTGTGTTGTGTGTGTGTTGTGTGTGTGTGTGGTGTGTGTGTTTGTGGTGTGTGTGTGTGTGTGTGTGTGTGTGCGTGCGTGCGTGCGTGCGTGCGTGCGTGCGTGCGTGCGTGCGTGCGTGTGTTGTGTGGGAGAGAGAGAGAGAGAAGAAGAAAGAGAGAAGAGAAAGGAAAGAGAGAGAGAGAGAAAGAGAAAGGAGGGAGAAGAGAGAAATAGAGAGAGAGAAAGAGAGAAGAGAAAGAGAGAGAGAGAGAGAGAGAGAGAGAGAGAGAGAAGAGAGAGAGGGAGAGAGAAAGAGAAAGAGAGAGAAAGAGAGAAAAGAGAGAAAGAGAGGGAGAGCGAGAGAGGAAACTTTCACTGCTACTCTCCACACAGGACTGTTTTCATGCGGTCCATGAGGCTGCTGCTCCTGTTTCTGCTGAAGCTCTGCCAATCAAACTCTCCATGGTGAGCCAGCAGGAGAGCTGGAAAACACACACACTGCCTGCACCAAACAACACACACCTGCTTGCACACACACACACACACACACACACACACACACAACACAACACACACACACACACACACACACACACACACACACACCACACACACACACACACACACACACACACACACACACACAACACACACACACACACAGAGGGAATAAACAACATCAAGAGGGAAAGAAAAGAGAGAGAGAAAAGTAAGGTAGAGAAAGAGAGGGAGAGAAGTGAAGGGTTATGACTGAATGGAAGGAGAGGGTGGCGGAGGGAATTGAATGTGACACACTGAGAACCCCTCATCGACTATTCCAGTCAACACAGTGCCAGTGAACCAGCTGCTCTCACCCTGTTATGAAAGTCCTCTGCCTCCTCTCACTACTCTCTACACTCTACACAGTACACTCACGTACACTCTTCGCATACATACTTTGCTCCCATGGCAGTTAACGCCCCTAGACAAGGCATTCACATCCACATTACGATTCTCTTCTCCATGGAGGTAGTTAACGCCGCCTAGACAAGGCAGTTCATATCCACATTACGACCCTCTTCTCCATGGTAGTTAACGCCCCTAGACAAGGCAGTTCATATCCACATTACGACCCCTCTTCTCCATGGTAGTTAACGCCCTAACAAGGCAGTTCATATCACATTACGACCCTCTCTCCTCAGGTAGTTAACGCCCCTAGACAAGGCAGTTCTATCCACATTACGATTCTCTTCTCCATGGCAGTTAATGCCCCTAGACAAGGCAGTTCATATCCAATACGACCCTCTTCTCCATGGCAGTTACGCCCCCAGAAAAGGCAGTTCATATACACATTACGACCCTTTTCTCCCATGGCAGTTAACGCACCTAGACAAGGCAGTTCAATCCACATTACGACCCTCTTCTCCATGGCAGTTAACGCACCTAGACAAGGCAGTTCATATCCACATTACGACCCTCTTCTCCATGGCAGTTAACGCACCTAGACAAGGCAGTTCATATCCACATTACGACCCTCTTATCTCATGGCAGTTAACGCACCTAGACAGGCAGTTCATTTCACATCACGACCCTCTTATCCATGGCAGTTAACGCCTCCAGAAAGAGCAGTTCATTTCCACATTACGACCCTCTTCTCATTGGCAGTTAATGCACTTAGACAAGGCAGTTCATATCCACATTACGACCCTCTTCTCCATGGCAGTTAACGCACCAAGACAAGGCAGTTCATATCCACATTACGACCCTCTTATCCATGGCAGTTAACGCACCTAGACAGGAATTCATATCCACATTACGACCCTCTTCTCCATGGCAGTTAACGCACCTAGACAGGCAGTTCATATCCACATTTCGACCTCTTTCTCCATGGCAGTTAACGCCTCCAGACAGAGCAGTTCATTTCCACATTACGACCCTCTTTCTCCATGGCAGTTAACACACCTAGGACAAATCTCGCGAATTAGCTGAGGTAGTGTAAGGTCTGTAGTAGAGAGGAGTGTGTGGGATGGAGCGATACTGACAAAAGCACAGCGGCCTCGTGGTGCTTAGGGTCAGTAAGTAATCCCTGTGGTCGTCAAGGTGAAGCGATGGTCATTAGATCTGCTCCATGGGGAGGAATGGAGGGTTGCCATCACCCGCTGCTGTCTACTCTGTTCCACTCTACCGTACCTTGACCCCCACCTCCATCACCCACTTCCATTCAACCTTCATGCTTTCAACTCACAGCTCACTGGAGGCCCATTACCTAGCATGTTATAACCTAGCTCCTGTAAGTCGCTCTGGATAAGAGCGCCTGCTAAAACATGAAAGCAAAGTACCAAAATCAAAAACTGTGTCAATGATTTCCCTTTTGCATAATGAAATAGCTGAGAAAGTGAATAATTCCCCAATATGTGCTTTTCTCTCTATATTTAGACACTTCTTTATCCCAGAGAGCTTTATAGTTTAGTGGGGGATTAAGTCGTACTCAATTGGTGCTTTTTGGCTTCTTTATGACTTTTGGTAAAAAAACTCTAAGGGAAGGATTTAAAAGAGTAAATGAGTACATCATTCTGAAGTGTGACTCACACTGACTGATACAGGGATCTAGTAAGCTCAGTGGTCTTTCTCCTGTGTGTTGCAAGGGCACTACTGTACGTCATTACTTCTCTTCTGCCAGCAGGCAAGCTCAACCAAGTTCAGACAAAGTATTTGAAAGAAAACAGATGCTATTTGAACACACTTTGGAAATAAGTGTTTTAATGAATGCTTTCAAGTAATATCCTCTGGGATCAAATGCATATTTTGTTTGTATGTATTATTTTATTATTTTTACCCAACATCAAATTGAATTCAGCAGGGCCACGTTGTTTGCTCCCTGTGTGTGTGGGCCTGGGTCCATGTGGTGTATCGGTCAGACCATCTTCCTCAGAGAGGTTCTGATCAGAGGATCAGGGGGGAGAGGGATTTAGGGCGCATCCCAAATAGCAACCTATTCCCTAGAGTACTACTTTTGACCAGAGCCCTATGGTAGTGCACTACATAGGGAATAAGATGCCATTTAGGACACAATGAATAAACACCCTGCAGGGCTGGTACTGATGCTAGTCTGATTAATGAGATCTGGGTCTTTACTCTGCAGTGGTGTCTTTACTCTGCAGTGGTGTCTTTACTCTGCAGTGGTATCTCTACTCTGCAGTGGTGTCTTTACTCTGCAGTGGTATCTTTACTCTGCAGTGGTGTCTTTACTCTGCAGTGGTATCTTTACTCTGCAGTGGTGTCTTTACTCTGCAGTGGTGTCTTTACTCTGCAGTGGTGTCTTTACTCTGCAGTGGTGTCTTTACTCTGCAGTGGTGTTTTTACTCTGCAGTGGTGTCTTTACTCTGCAGTGGTGTCTTTACTCTGCAGTGGTGTCTTTACTCTGCAGTGGTGTCTCTGGTGAATTAGACCTAATAATGACTGGCTGGGTCAAGCATTACTAATAGCTTAAGGGGTACGTTCATTCTTCTCTTTAGTCTGTGTCTGTAGGGAATATGTTTTTATTTCTCTGTGGGCTTTATGTGTGGTGTGGGTTTGTTTGTGTGTATGTGTAGGTATGTACAGTTATATTTCTGTTTATATACATTTGTGTGCAGTATCAATGAGTGTGTGGGTTCACATAATGTGTGTCTGTATGTGCATGGTTGTATAGGTGACTCGACACTGTGTTCTCTCCATGTGACTTAATAATAGATAGCCATGGGGATGTCTAGCTGTATGCTGTAGTATATAGTCTGTCTAACTGTGGTCCCGTGGGAGCTCAGTTTCACCTTAATTAACATCCCCATTATTAGTTGGGATTACTCTGCTCTGGCGCTGCATGGGCAGCCCTCCCTCCCTGGTTAAATAAAGTACACCTGCCGCAGGCTGTTATGGCCATTAGGGGTTCAGGAGGGTTTTTTCTTTCGTTCTGTTTACTCATTAATATTTGGTTTGTGGAGCTCACTGAGATGTAATTTGTTAGCCTGAGTAGGGGGACAGGAGAGGAGGAGGGAGAGGAGAGGAGAGGCTGCAGGGAGGTTATCTCCATGGCCTCTTGCCCTACCAGCTAGGCTCAGAAAATGGATTTATAGTAAGAATTAATGCACTGGAAGATTAGCATGGTAACATCAGTGCTGTGTCTGTGACTGTGACCTCAGCCAGTCATTATCTTCTTATGGCTGCAATCCCGTTAACAGGATCGATATGACAACAGCCAGTGAAAGTGCAGGGAGCCAAACTCAAACAACAGAAATCTCATAATTAAAATTCCTCAAACATACAAGTATCTTATACCATTTTAAAGGTAATCTTGTTTTTAATCCCACCACCGTGTCCGATTTCAAAAAGGCTTTACAGCGAAAGCACCACAAACGATTATGTTAGGTCACTGCCAAGTCACAGAAAAACACAGCCATTTTTCCAGCNGTGTCCGATTTCAAAAAGGCTTTACAGCGAAAGCACCACAAACGATTATGTTAGGTCACTGCCAAGTCACAGAAAAACACAGCCATTTTTCCAGCCAAAGACAGGAGTCACAAAAAGCAGAAATAGAGATCAAATGTATCACTAACCTTTGATGATCTTCATCAGATGACACTCATAGGACTTCATGTTACACAATACATGTATGTTTTGTTCAGTAAAGTTTATATTTATATAAAAAAATCTCAGTATACATTGGCGTGTTATGTTCAGTAGTTCCAAAAACATCCGGTGATTTTGCAGAGAGCCACATCAATTTCCAGAAATACTCATAATAAACSTTGATCAAAGATACAAGTTTTATACATGGAATTTTAGATCCACTTCTCCTTAATTCAACCGCTGTGTCAGATAAAAAAWKTAAAAAGCTTTACGGAAAAAGCAAACCATGCAATAATCTGAGTACGGCGCTAGAGCCCAATCAAGACAAAAAGATATCCGCCTTATTGTGCAGTCAACAGAAATCAGAAATAACATTATAAACATTCACTTACCTTTGATGATCTTCATCAGAATGCACACCCAGGAATCCCAGTTCCACAATAAATGTTTGTTTTGTTCGTTAAGTCCATCATTTATGTCCAAATAGCTACTTTTGTTAGCGCGTTTTGTAAACAAATCCAAAGTCACGAAGCGCGTTCACTAGGAGCAGACAAAATGTCAAAAAGTTCCGTTACAGTCYGTAGAAACATGTCAAACGATGTATAGAATCCATCTTTTTATGTTTTTAACATAAATCTTCAATAATGTTCCAACCGGAAAATTCCTTTGTCTTCAGAAAAGCAAATGGAACAGAGCTCGCTCTCACATGAACGAGCGCCACGAGCTCAAAGCATTCTGCCAGACCTCTGACTCAKTTCCCTCTCATTCGGCACCACTTCACAGTAGAAGCATCAGACAAGGTTCTAATTACTGTTGACATCTAGTGGAAGCCTTAGGAAGTGCAACATGACCCATATCCCACTGTATCTTCAATAGGGAATGAGTTGAAAACCTACAAACCTCAGATTTCCCACTTCCTGGTTGGATTTTTTTCTCAGGTTTTTGCCTGCCATATGAGTTCTGACATCATTCAAACAGTTTTAGAAACTTCAGAATGTTTTCTATCCAAATATACTAATAATATGCATATATTAGCAACTGGGACTGAGTAGCAGGCAGTTTACTCTGGGCACGTCTGGGCACCTTATTCATCCAAGCTACTCAATACTGCCCCCAGCCATAAGAAGTTATGGGAACTGACTGATGGACAATGGACCTATAGACTAGTGATAGTCTAATTTAGCCCTAAGCACTAAGGATCGATGACACCATTGGATAACACTGATGTGCACTTGGTTCCTTGTGTGTGTGTGTGTGTGTGTGTGTGTGTGTGGTGGGTGTGTGTGTGTGTGTGTGTGTTGTGTGTGTGGTGTGTGTGTGTGTGTGTGTGTTACATACCATTGTTTCCGTTGGGAAAATGTGTTGTTTGACAATATTTGAATTGAATGGACATTGGAGAAATGTACCGGACACCTGCTGCATTGGGTGCGTACCCTGATTAGGGTGTCCAACCACGGTGCTCAGAATGACACAAATCACATTTAGATGATGGTCATTCATATTAACAGAACATGCAAGTMCAGGATGCAACGATGTGCGTCCTTCTTACCAAACTCTGATGTGCACTTTGAAGATGTTAGTATAACTCTCCACATGTACTTTTCCTCAGCCAACATGACCAGTAACCAACAGCAACATTACTAGCCTGTCAATCACCTATCCCCCATAGTAGAAAAGTGKACCTATTCTATTGGTCAACTTGTCATTCCGTGTGAGAAAGAAATGGCCTATTCCAAATGGACTCTGGGACAGTTGTGGGATGATAGATCCCAAATTCATACAACCCAGTAGCCCTAGGCTGACAAAAAAAATGAGTCTGATGCAACAGATCAGAACATTTATCTTAAAATGTTCGTCCACTATTATTTCTTGACATTATAAGTGCAGCAATGCACACCAGGCAGTAGTCTATGCACAAATCCTGATTTCCATAATGCAATTAGCGGAAAACACTGTTGACAAAAGGGCACATGCGAGCGGTTTCATGTGACAGAGATGAAAATGTCCATTAGAAATGTAGAAAGAGAGGAGATCTAATAGGCTACTTTGAAGCAAGATAAGACATGTCTCATAATACTGTATGTATTAAAACAAACAATGAAGTATGTTTTAAAAATGCATACTGCCTCCAGCTCATTGTGAAGTGGTGTGTAATGATGAAGTCGGCCTTCAGTTGCACTTTGAGATGCTGCAGAAGCAGCTCTCGCGCTGTCTGACAGATTCTGCGCTCAAAGGCTCTGTATCTCTATGCTGTACGTGTGTGATAAATAAGATACATRACGAATATACTGTACACACGCGGCATTTTAATTCCACTAAATTATGCAAATTAACCCATAGCATGACCAGTCAAATGTATTCTACACCTGCATTGCTTGCTGTTTGGGGTTTTAGGCTGGGTTTGTGTACTGCACTTTGAGATATCAGCTGATGTACGAAGGGCTATATAAATACATTTGATTTGATTTGATATTTACATCGACTGGTATTTCCATCCATGAATAGGCTAAAAAGCATTATTTCGCAATGGGATTTTTTCTTGTTCTCCCAGACAATAGGCCACTGCCAATTTTATCTATCGGATTTATAGACCAAAAACCGTCTATTACTGGCTAACGGAAACGCTGGTACATTCGTGTGTGTAGGTCACTAGGGAGGGAGAGAATGTTGGTCAGTGGTAATCATGTCAGGTCAGCCATCACACGGTTAATCTGTCTCAGATTTTGCAACAGGGTGACCCCTCGTGACCTTTTCTTGTTATCGATTGTGGGGATTGTGGGAGAAGCCATGGCTAGGTCAGTTAAGCTTTCTCTCTCTCTCTCTCTCTATATATATATATATATATCTATCTCTATCTCTCTCTCTCGCTCTCATTATTGTAATGCGTAATGTTGTTGTGTTGAGGTTTGGCGGTGGGGGGGTAATGTCATTTTCTTAGTACAATTAAAGATGGCTCATCAAAGTCTCTATCTGTCTGTCTCTGTCTGTCATGGCTTTGACATTGAGTAGTGGAATGATCTATGGAAGCGCTTTTCCATTCCACAACGGCGCTTACTGCAATTATCCTTCAAAGTACTGTTTTATGGACCTTCAGATCATTATGTTTGATATAACATTGGTGATTAACACTATTATAGAACGGAGAATGGATACTGGATACGTTATGCTCACTGCACCAATTAAAATATTACCTTCCACTCAAGCGCTCTAATGGTGAGGCAAGTTGACTTAAAGAAGAGCAGCAATTGGCCCTGTCAGTCTGTCTTTCTCTGTGGGTCTCTGGCTCCATGGCGGTGTTTATCATCAGCTTACCATTCCTCAGGAGTGGCTATGGGGCCTTGGCTGGGCCAGAGAGGGTAGAAGGGTGGGGAAAAGCAGGAGAGGGAGAGGGAACTGGGTGGGAGCGGAGGCTTCATCATATCTGTCAACTCATGTGAGCCTGTTGTTCACCACTCAGCAGTCGCAGTGGTTCTCCATCGAGCCTTATTTGTCACCTCGTAAATACCAGGACACTCTCKGAACATCGCACTGAGATGAGGGAGGGAGAGAAAGAGAGAGCTTGTTGTTGAATTAAGGAGTGAGGAAGAAGCAGGAGTGAAGGAGGGAGCATTTGTRGAGAACGGTTGTTTGGCGTAAGTGTGTTGTGTGTGTGAGAGAGAGAATATGAAAGAAATAGAGAGAGAAGCTCACACCCCGTGAGGCTGTGGATAAGGAGTGTGAATTGAGCCGACTGAAAATGCGACTCAATTTTGTATTTGTTGTTTGCTCGTTCCAGTCTTCTCTCTTTCTCTCTCCCCCTCTATTTCCCTTTATTCTCTCTTTCATGATTTCCTCATATTTTTGCTAAACCTCAAACCTCATCTTAAAAGAATACAAGGCAGATTGCCCTCCAGGCTTTCACATTTCTGTGACCCACGCTTGGCCCTATTGGCCCTAAAGGTTCAGTGACTAATAACATTTGATTTGATTTGAACTCCAGGGTCCTGACCACTGACCTCTGAACCCTCAGCCAGACCCACTACCCTACACCACGGTGATACTACCTGGCATAAATTAACACACTTCCACCCCCACTAATTAACAACACAGATTCATCCAAATATCCAAGAATCCAAACAAGCTGAATTTTGTGTTTTAAGTATGTCAGAACTTAAGAGGATTCCTTCGTCAAACCCCGGCTGTTAAATATAGCCCGACACTAACACAGTGGAAAGTGGGTTATCTGGCTGAGAAAGAAAGTGGGAATAACAGTCTGTTCATGGTGAGGCCCCCTCGAGTAAGAAAGCAAGACGAAGAAGAAAGGAGTTGACCGGGATGGAGGATGATGGGAAGAATGAGAGGAGAGAGAGATGAGGGAGAGGCCGGAGGGGCTGAAGGGGAGGCCGGGAGCTTGTGTTTAATTGGCAGGCAAATGTGCGGCTGGATGACCACCAAGTGGGACTAGCAGAGATGACCAGAGGGCGAGCGGACGGGCGTACTGCCACATGGCGCTCTGCTCTCCTCACTCCCTCCACCAACCACCAAATGCCTAGCTAGTGCTTCTTCCTGAGTATTCCCACAATCCCACAGGCACTCCCATCTGCTTCCTGGCTCCTCCACCCTTATTAGGAAGAGGCAGGCTGGAGCTGAGATGTGGAGGGTCTTGGTCTGGGACAGCAGGGAGGTGTGTATCACCCACCACAGACATGGACAGGGTCAAGGCCAAGCCAAGACAGCACACATGGCTTAAACAGGCCTACCCCTGTACCCTGGCTCAGCAGGCTGAATGAACCATTGGTGAGCCATAGAGAGTCAGCACGTTCAGACTGCTACTACACACCCTCAGGGAAAATAGTGTTGGAYTAATTACTTATTCTCAAATGCTGAATGAACAGAGCTGATATTCTGTATGTGCTGTAACACATTGGTGGTGAGACAGGCAGCACCCGCCGCAAAACGACACAGGGACAGACAGGGACAGGGCCAAGAAGTCACACATAGCTTAWAACAGGCCTAACCCTGGTAAACCCGCCAGGGGACTGAATGGKAGACATGTTGAGCCATGGAGAGAGTCACAGCACACTCTGACTGGTACTAGCCACACACCTTAAGGGAAAATAGAGTTGGACATCTCTCACATGCTACTGAGCAAAACTGAGTGGATATTCTCCCTGTGCGTTGATCTGTACATTGACCCACTGGTGGCGAGTCTAGGTACTGTTACAGTATTGACGTCTTGGATGGAGGTCTGTTTATGCCATGGCTGTGATTCACCCATTGTGCTGGTATTAAAAAAAGCGTAAAAGCTTCAGAGGCAAAAAATGGTCCAACGGACTGTAAAAATAAAAAGTGTGTGTGTGTGTTCCTGGTTATTTAAGTTACAATAATATCATCCCTTGTGTGTGTGTGTGTACAGTGTGTACTGTGTGTACAGTGTGTGTGTGCATATGTGTGTGTGCATGTGTGCCTCACAGGTTTTTAGTTACATCAATGTCCCCCATATAAATGCGTGGTGAGGTGGTGAGGTGCAGTTCTGACTGCCCTCATCCTGCACTGTAACCAAAGCA
Organism: Salvelinus sp. IW2-2015; assembly: GCF_002910315.2. Classification (NCBI taxonomy): domain Eukaryota; kingdom Metazoa; phylum Chordata; class Actinopteri; order Salmoniformes; family Salmonidae; genus Salvelinus; species Salvelinus sp. IW2-2015. Next base: position 42,266,533 of record NC_036848.1, read on the forward strand.
CAAACACAGCCTCATGGTCCAGGGCTCTGCCACCATCTATTGTCAACTGTTTATTGAAGTTGTGGCCAGCAGACAAAGCAGAAGATGTAAGGAATGAGTTGTTTAGGTTTGACTTGTGAGAACCACCTAGGAGAGACTACCAGTAGTCACTAATCATGACTAGCACTGAATGAATGGGAACAAAACTGTAGATCCACTGCCCTCTGTTCAATTCTCTCTCCCGGGACCACCCCTACGTATATGTCGCTTTGGATAAAAGCGTCTGTTAAATGGCATATTATTATTTCAGTATATTATTATCACCAGGCTGAAGGGGAGTGTGGGTGACATTTGGGACAGGGGTGGGGGGGTATATGATAATATGTATGTTAATATCACAAGGTTGACGGTGTGTGGAAGATTAATTAGCAGTTGAAAGAAAACTGTRGTTAGCACTGACAGTCTATAACACAAAAGCTGGGCTGGAGCTAAAAGGATATAATTATTCACTTGTTCCTCAGGAGGAGAGATGGTGGTGTGTGGTTTTTTTTGTCTCTTTTTTTTGCTCGTTGCACGTTTGTTAAATAAATGTATCTTAGACAAATGGTCTGCTTCACTGGGCTCCGTTTCATAAATGAATAACAATGCTAATCAGTGAAGGCTTTCTTCTCTGCTGGTTGCTTTGTAATGTTATGCAGACCTGAGTACCTCACCCCCTGTATCACTTCAACATAGCCTCTTTCTCTCTCTCACTCTCCCACTCTCTTCCTCTCTCATTTCTCTCCCTTTCTCCTTTCTTCTCTCCTCTCTCCTTTATCTCTCTCTCTCTCTCGCTCTCTCTTTCTGACTCAATCACTAACACTCTCCTCTCTAATTTCTCTCTCTCTCTCCCACGTGCTCTCTCGCTCTCTCCTCCTCCCCCTCTCTCTCTCTCTCTCTCTCTTTCTCTCTCCTCTCTTTTGCTCTCTCTCTTTCTCTCTCTCTCTCTCTTTCTCTCTCTCTCTCACTTTCTCCGCTTCTCTCTGTCTCTCTCTCGCCTCTCTCTGTCTCTCTCTCTCTCTCGTTCTCTCTCTCTCTCTCTCTCTCTCTCTCTCTCTCTCTCTCTCTCTCTCTCTCTCTCTCTCTCTCTCTCTCTCTCTCTCTCTCTCTCTCTCTCTCTCTCTCTCTCTCTCTCTCTCTCTCTATCTATCTGACAGGGACAATATGGAAATATGTTGTCATAGTCATTCACATGTCATTCTCCAAAACAAAGTGATGTTTTAATTAAACAGCGCTGATTGAGTTTGTGTTTATAAGAGCTTCCTATTGAAAATGAGCACTTGTCAGAAGCATTTCAAACAACCCCTGTTAACTATGGCGCCAGGAAACAAGCCACACAGAATTTGTCTGAATATCCTAAAAACAGACAGTGCAAGGAATTATTTTGTTTTTTCAGCGAAGTGAAGACATGGATTTATAACCGCACYGTCTTATCCCAGTTTTCATTGGCAGATCTCTTTTTTTCAATTAGTAGGAGTCAGCTTCAACTGTCAGCCTCTCCTTAAAGCCACAGCTACTTCCTATTTCACCCCGACTGTTGAATAGAACAGCAACTGATTCATCAGAATGGTACCTTTCTCCTTTCCTGCTTGCTCGCTCAATCCTCTTATTCTCTTTATTTATCTCTCCCTCTAACGCCAATATTTTTATCTATCTATCACAACCCCCCCTTCCCTCTCATTCTCCCTCTACCTTTCCCTCACCCCCTCCACCATCCTCCCTCATTGCCTCATTTCATTTAAGCTATTTCATCATTAGCTCTGTAGGTAGTAATGTACAGTACAGGGTGCTTATCTGGGCAAACAACACAATACAGAGTTGTTGTTCAATGTTCAAGGTACTGTGCTGAGAGTCGTACATTAGGCCTAGGCGAGGCGAGAGGAAAATATCATCACCATGCCACCACTTAGAGATCTACTTTGTGTCTAACTTCCTTAACATACTCAATATGACAGTCACGCAGTGACTCAGAGCATTTTGGAATCATGAGACAGCCGTGGMAGGAAACAAGCCTTGTATTTAATTCTGTCCGAGAGAGAGGGGTTTGTGCTTGTTTCATGTGTCAAGCACTGTGTAGTGTAGCCTGAAAAATCCAATTGATGTCTCTATTTAGCAGCATCACACAAAGCGAGAGCGTGCGGCGGGGGGCAGCACAAAGACAGCTATTAAACAGCATTAACATGCTGGCTCTGTTCGAACAAAACCTCAAACCTGAGAACAGCCTTTAAGCCAAGAGTGTTTTAATCCTGTAAACAAAAAGGGGTCTGTGTAGTTTGTCAAACCAGCTTTAAACAAGGGCTTTGTGTGTGCATTCCTGTGATCAAGTGTGTCAGAACTGTATGCCTGTCAGACTTCATAGCCTAGTATAGAGTAGACAATGAACACTGAGTGTACAAAACATTAGGAACACCTGCTYTTTTCATGACATAGACTGACCAGGTGAATCCATGTGAAAGCTATGATCCTTTATTGATGTCACTTGTTAAATCCACTTCAATCAGTGTAGATGAAGGGGAGGAGACAGGTTAAAGAAGGATTTTTAAGCCTTGAGACAATTGAGACATGGATTGTGTATGTGTGCCATTCAGAGGGTGAATGGGCAAGACAAAAGGTTTAAGTGCCTTTGAACCTGGTATAGTTTCCCGTGTGTATCAAGAATGGTCCACGACCCAAAGGACATCCAGCCAATTTGACACAACTGTGGGAGGCATTTGAGTCAACATGGGCCAAGCATCCCTGTGGAATGCTTTCGACACCTTGTAGAGTCCATGCCCTGACGAATTGAGGCTGTTCTGAGGGCAAAAGGGGGTGCAACTCAATATTAGGRAGGTGTTCCTAATGTTTTGTACACTCCGTCTATAACCTAAAGGCAAAGATTGTTCCCACCTGTAAGAGAATGTACTAGATGGACAGACGATGACCATCCCTGGCCGACACAGTGACAGGCACACAGGTAAACACTGCAGATTATTTTGGAACCATGGGAATGCATTGAAATTCTTAAAGGCAGAATAACCTGTGGAATATGTGGATAAGAAAAGATGATAACAGCAACCTGGAAAATCCTGGAGGGAGAAAAGACAAAGAGAGATGAGAGAACAGAGGGGTGAGGAGAGGAAATAATGGAGACAGAGAGAAGAGAGATATGCCTGGAGCGTGACAAAGAAACAAAACGTGGTGTATTGGCATTACTGACCCGCGGAAAGAGAGAGAGACAGGGAAATAAACGACAATAACATCAGCACACATAGAAAAGGAAGAGAAAAAAAGTTGATAGCAGCAGCATATCATCATTACTGCAATTCCATCATGCGGTGACAGAAGCATATTTCTGTGTGTGTGTGTGTTTGTTTGTGTGTGTGTGAAGGGTTGTTCCGAGGTCATCCAATCAGACCCTGATTATGGCCCTGCAGGGGTTCTAATGAGGGGCGGGGCCTATCCCTAACGAGGCAACAATCCCACCGCAGTGGATGATGGAGAGGGAAATGAGGGAGAGAGAGAGACAGAGAGTGAGACGGAGATGGAGAAGAGAGACAAAGCGGGAGAGAGGGAGACGGAGAGGATGAACAGAGTACAGCTTTCTCCATTGGTAGCCTAGTGTAGAGTCTGTCAGGGCTGCAGGGAAAAGAGCTGACTGAGGAGAAATAGATGGGATCAGTGGGATTAGCCTGCCTTGTTACAGCTCAGAATGGATTTCAGCACCATAATGGCCTTAGTCACTACCTCCACCCTACCACACACACAACACACACACACACACACACCACACACACACGCACACGCACAGCACCACCACGCACACACACACACACACACACACACACACACACACACACACACACACACACACACCACACACACACACACACACACAACACACACACAAAACACACACCCTACACACACACGCACACCCTACACACATACACACACAACTCACACAATCACACATACACATGCTACCTATAACTGCTGTATCTTACCAACACCATTTGCCTTGCTTTATAGGAAAAAGTTATATTTTGGTATTTGTTTCATTAGTCCATTGTTGACATAGTCCTAAAATGTTTTACTTGTGAGCAATCAAGTTTTCAAGATATGTAACTTTACAAAATACAGAAATCATCACCGTGTGATGTAAAATGCAGCAACATATGATGCAAAATGCATCATACAGGGATGATTTCTGTATTTTGTAAGTTACATACCTTGAAAACTTGTATTATACCATAACTCTCTCTAAAACTCCATACCAGATCACTTTAACACCCTCTTCATCGTACTGTCAGCCTACCAGAGGGAGAGTGGGTGAAGTCCCTGCTGCTCCAGCCTGCTACTGTCTCGATTGGACCAGGTCTCTCTTGAAAAATATATTTTATTTCAATGAGACTTACCTGGATAAATAAAGGTTAAACACATCAAAATAAAAAGGTCTCATCCTATTTGCATAGCCAATAGCTGCCTCACACAAATTAACTGGAATCACCCCCACTCCCCCTTCTCCCTCGCCTCTCCTTTTCCTGCCACCCTCTTTTCTCTTTCCTCCAATCCCTTCCCCTCTTTTCTTTCCCCTCCATCCTTTTCCCTCTTCCCTCCCTTTCCCTCCAATCTGTGGAAGAAAAGGGGCCAGAGCGTTCTACTTCCTTAATGGGATCCTATCACCTATAATGTGCACTACTTTTGAAAAGGGCCAGTAGTCCTTTGGTCAAAAGGACTGCACTATATAGGGAATAGGGTGCCATTTGCAAAGTACCCGTAGAGATAAGGGCACTCTAGTGTCCAGGGCGGTTCGGGTTGGCATTGAGATGGTACTGGTCCTCCTATTAGTGGATTATAGGGCAACTGTCAACCAGCATACCCTGGGTGCCTAATATACCCATGGCACGTTTCGAAAAGCCATGATCTCTCACTGAGAAACAAAACAGTGGAACAAGGAGAGAGTATGTGTAATTCCAAGAATAATCAATGCTAAATAGGCTAAAGTGCTAAATAATAAGTCTGTAGAGTTTCAACTCCAGCTCGGGGTCACTGGTATTGACGTACTGTATAGAACTGTCTGTATATAATGATATATTACACGTAATTCTGTATTATTTTTGAATGCATAAAGCGTAGTTGTTTGCATTCCTTTCTTATGAAAAGGCTTATATTCAATGTCTTCCACCTTGGCACGGCAGAGATAATGGCATTAAATGTTGTTATGTCCTAGTTCTTAGAGGTAAGCACAAGTCTCCCTGACGCAAATACTCCATCCATATAATAGAACCATGTCAATGTAATTTTCTCCACAGAGAAAGAAATGTACGAAATGTTGATAACTTTGTCATTATTGAGTGTATGGAACAGTTGGGCAACTAACTTCTATGTTCACCATCAATAACAGCTAGGGTAAGTTAACGTGGACTGCATGGCCAATGTTCTCTCATCCTATAACATAAGAGTAAGCTCCTTGGGAATGTATCTTGGGAACCTAATTGTGTCTATTCTAACCGAGTACGATTTGTGCCTACAGGACACAAAGCTAATAATATGGTGGGTAGCGTACACGCTGGGTTCAAGCACCACTTAGAGGCTTATCCAGAGGACCCTTCACTAGGTACATTTCCTCTCACTCTCTGGAATGGTCCACTGGGCATGGCATAGCAAGTCCCCTGCCTCCTCAGTCAACAGCCTGAAGGTCTACCTCTCTCTCTCTATAGGAAGTGGCCTCTTCAAGATGTAAATCAATCAGCTGAGAGGCTAGTCCCAGTAAATCACTTGCTTATTGAATGACATGGCAAATTAAATTACTTTCTGATTTAAAGAGCACTACAACTTTAAATTCTCAGGCTTTGTCACAAATGGCACCCTATTCCTTACAGAGTGCACTATTTGTGAATTGATTCCTATGGGTCCTGATCAGAAGTGGTGCACTATGTAGGGAATAGGATGCCTTTTGGGAGAGACTGCAGAACAATGCAGGATTACTGTTAGTTTAGGGCCATGGATGGACGAGTATGGTTTTGTCAAACTGCAGGTAAATATAGCAAATGTATTACAGAAAGGCATAGGAGGAGAGTAAAGATGACATAAAGCCAGTCAAAATGGCTCCCTAAACCTCCCCTTGGCCCTAACCCTTTAAAAAAAAAAATACTTACCCCCTTTTTCTCCCCAATTTTGTCATATCCAATTGGTAGTTACTGTCTTGTCCCATCGCTGCAACCCCCGTACGGACTCGGGAGAGGTGAAGGTCGAAGCCATGCGTCCTCTGAAACACAACCSCGCCACACTGCTTCTTGACACAATGCCCGCTTAACCCGGAAGCCATCCGCACCAATGTGTCAGAGRAAACACCGTACAACTGGCTGTGTCAGTGTGMRTGCGCCCGGCCCGCCACAGGAGTCGCTAGAGCGCGATGGGACAAGGACATCCCGGCCGGCTAAACCCTCCCCTAACCTGGACGACGCTGGGCCAATTGTGCGTTGCCTCGCGGACGTCTGAGACACATCTGTAGTAACGCAGCTAGCACTGCGATGCAGTCCCTTAGATCGCTGCGCCACTCGGGAGGCCCCTTGGCCCTAACACTTTAATGGAATAGTGTGAGATTTGGTCAATTAWGGCCTTTTTCTATTTACCCTCAGGGGTGCGTGCTTGGTCCCGTTCTGTATTCCCTGTTCACCCACGACTGCGTGGTCGCGCATGACTCTAACACCATCATTAAGTTTGCTGACGACACGACTGTAGTTGGCCTGATCACCGACAACGGTGAGACAGCCTATAGGGAGAAGGTCAGGGACAACAACCTCTCCCTCAACGTCAGCAAGACAAAGGAGCTGATCGTGGACTACAGGAAATGGAAGGCCGAGCACGCCCCCAGCCACGTCAACGGGGCTGTAGTGGATCAGGTCGAGAGCTTCAAGTTCCTCGGTGTCAACATCACTAAGGAATTATCATGGTCCACACACCAACACAGTCGTGAAGAGGGCACGACAACGCCTCTTCCCCCTCAGGAGGCTGAACACGTGTATGTGACAAATACAATTTGATTTGATTTGAAAATATTTGGTATGGGCCCTCAGATCCTCAAAAAGGTCTACAGCTGCACCTTTGAGAGCGTCTTGACTGGCTGCATCATCACTTGGTATGGTAACTGTTTGGCATCCGATCACAAGGCGCTACAGAGGGTAGTGCGTACGGCCCAGTACATTATTGTGACCAAGCTCCTTGCCATTCAGGACTTCTATACCAGGCGGTGTCAGAGGAAGGCCCTAAAAATTGYCAAAGACTCCAGCCACCCAAGTCACAAACTGTTCTCTTTGCTACYRCACARCACCAAGTCTGGAATCAACAGGACCCTGAACAGCTTCTACCCTCAAGCCATAAGACTGATCAATAGTTAGTTAAATATCTGCATTGACCATTTTTGCATTAACTCTTTTGACTCAGAACACGTGCTGCTGTTACTGTTTATTGTCCAGCCTGCTAACTAGTCACTTTACATTTACCTATATGTACATATCTACCTCAATTACCTTGTACCCCTGCACATCGACTCAGTACCGCTACCCTGTGTATACAGCCACGTTATCGTCACTCATTGTGTATCTATTCCTTGTGTTATGAATTTTCTATTATTAAAAAAAAAATCTCTTTCTGCATTGTTGGGAAGGGCCCATAACTAAGCATTTCACTGTTAGTCTACACCTGTTGTTTACGAGGCATGTGACAAATAACATTTGATTTGATTGATTTGATTTATTCAGCAGTTGTTGGGTCACAGTGTTCAGTAACAGAGGTTATAGTATGACGCACACACACACGTACGCATGCATGTACGCACACACACACACCACTTTGTCCTTTGACGTGTGGGCCACTTTCCAATTCTCAATGACCACACTTTGACAAATGTCTCTAAGGAAATGCCAGTACTATATAATAAACAAAGAGAGTTATGAAAGCTTTTCAGTGGCGATAGTCGTCAATAACGAGTCTCGGCGTTAAAAACTTCATTAAACACAAGGACAGGAGTAGAAAATCAAAGGCCAGTCTAAACAAAACAAAATGTCTTCTCTGAATCTTAATGGGATTAAGGAGCTACCATCCGCCGAGTGGGAATCAACACACACACACACACACACACACACACACACACACACACACACACACACACACACACACAAACCTGTTCTCTCTGGACAGACAGAAACAATGTTCTCTCTCTCAAATTCAACAGATGGTCATTAAAAGTATAGATCTGAATTTAAATAGGTACGCTGTTTTACAATTCTACTACCTTTTTCCTTAAATCAATCAGACAAAAGAACCTTAACTCACTTGAGTGGCTCTGTGGGAGGAAAAGCTGGTTTTGGAGAGAAAGAGAGAGGGAGTAAGCACCAAGGGGAATTTCACACCACATTGGTTTGGTGCAGTTTTTCCCGAATTCTGGTGCATTTAACCCCTTAGTTTGGTTAGTTTGGACTGGTGTGAACACTCTATCCGCACTCGGGAGCACACTAAACAACACATCGTGGTTTACTCAAAAGGGTGGTCTCGGTCCAATTAAATTTGTACTGTGGTGCGGTTTGCTGCAGGTGAGAATGCAGTATGGACCAAACTCAGGAAAAGAAGAGTCGCGCATTATTATTGGTTGTTTGAATGCTAGCATTTAATGAAATGCATGCAGCATCATAACTTGAGACCGATTACAGGAGACGGGGGCTATACCGGGGTTATACAGTGAGCTCCAAAAKTATTGGGACCGTGACACATTTTTTGTCGTTTTGGCTCTGTACTCCAGCACTTTGAATTTGAAATGATTCAATGACTATGAGGTTAAAGTGCAGACTGCCAGCTTTAATTTGAGGGCACAAATATCATACCCCCAAGACATGCTAACATCTCACCATTTATAATTACAACAGGGTAGGTTAGCATTTTTKGGGGGAGGTATAATATTTGTATGTCTGTAACTTTCTCACTCATCATTATTCACGATTCATTCAGGATTATCTGTAATCATGGTAGCATCCACATTAATGTAGAAGTGTTTAAAAATATAAAAATACAATAAAATTGATTCCAAAATGACTCAATACATCATTTACCATTAATTTCTATAGAGCACAAAATAATCTGAAACACAACCAAAACAAACAGCAAATGTGTGGTCAGAAGCATGATGTATTCATTGAATATGGGACAAAATAGTTCACCTTTTACTACTTTAATACACATATACTGTAAGTGCATTTGTCCCAATACTTTTGTTCCCCTAAAACAATGTGATTTCTAAAGGGTTCTAAACGGTTAAATGGATGAAAATACCCTCAAATTAAAGCTGACAGTCTGCACTGTAACCTCATAGTCACTGTATCATTTTAAATCCAAAGTACAGAGCCAAAATAACCCAAAATGTGTCACAGTTCCATTACTTTGGGAGCTCACTGTATGCTGCTGAATATAGCCTGTTCACCTCACCGTTAGAGTGGCCACTGTTTCCTCCCGCATGTTGTTGGAAGACCAAAGCAAAAGTAATATGACGATTGGAACACACAAGTGATGTGTCATAAATGGATTTTTGTCCAATAAACAAATGACTTGCATGGACACGTGGTTTGCTTAGAAATGTTTGTACATTTGACAKTTGGCATTGTGAAACCAACCGGACCAAATGAAAAAAACACAACGTAACAAATAGTGAAACTCTGATTCGAACTTTAGCTCAAGACTATGTGTGACAACACCCTAAGAAGAGATTGCTCCCTTGAGATCAGAGTCAAAGAACATCCCTCCCTTGTTTAAAAGTTCTGCCATCTCTGGGTTGGCATGTATATGTGGCTCCAGCGCTATCATCACAATAAGACACCATGCCATTCCATCCTGTGGTGGTGGAATGGAGAATGACTGGAAAGAGCATCGCTAGCTCATCTGCTTCAGTTTTACACCAACCGGGACATATATTCATAAACCTTCTCAAAGTAGGAGTGCTGATCTAGGATCAGTTTAGCATTTTAGTTCATAATGAATGAGACTACATGGACAATGAGATACCTGATCCTAGATCATCACTCCTATTTTGAGACGATTACAGATGTTCCTCTAATTACAGAGTCTTAACCAGAACATCTTGAATCACCCCAGGGATGACAGGACTGGTGAAGACAGATTCAAAGAGCAATTTAAAGAGTCAATAAGATTAATTAAAATTAATGAATAGCGAGACTACGCCAACAGATGCCACCATTTTATTTGGGCTGTTTGACAGGTATCTAGTCCAATGCAATTAAATTAGTTGATTTTAATTGTATCTTAGCCATCAATTATCTCTATGGATCCTGCTGCGTATATATATGTTAGTTTGTAAACACACAACATGCATGCATAGCTTAAACACAACACGTGTGCTGCTGTCTGTTTCTGTCAGTGGTAATGTGGTTGGTGTGTGTGTGTGTGTGTGTGTGTGTGGTGTGTGTGTGTGTGTGGTGTGTGTGTGTGTGTGTGTGTGTGGTCGTGTGTGTGTGTGTGTGTGGTGTGTGTGTGTGTGTGTGTGTGTGGTGTGGGTGTGTGGTGTGTGGTGTTGTGTGTGTGTGTGTGTGGGCCCTGTATGTGTGTGCTGTATGCCTGTGTTGCACATGGACTGCATTCTAACCAAGCTTAGGGCACCCTGGGATAGAGCACAGAATGGATAGGTGTGTGTATTGAGGCGTGGTGCATGTGCTCGTGTGTGTGTAGTTGTGTGTGTGTGTGTGTGTGTGTGTGTGGTGTTTGTGTGGTGTGTGCTGTGTGTGGTGTGTGGTGTGTGTGTGTGTGATGTGTGTGTGTGGTGTGTGTGTGTGGTGTGTGGTGTGTGTATGTCCAGGCGGGGTTCAGGCATTGTATGTATTGGCAAAATCGTAGGGTGTTGAAGTGTCAAAGAGCCAGGTGTGCTAGGTTATGGCTTGTAGATTAGGCTAGAGGAACTACAGTGTGTGTGTTGTGTGTGTGTGTGTGTGTGTGTGTGTTTGTGTGTGTTTGTGTGTGGTGAAGCTGTATTGGGATGGAATTACCTTTATGGACTTTAAGTGACCAGGGAGGTTTCAGAGGCTCAGCTCAGTGAGGCTTTAAGCTCAATACTGTTTAATTAAAATACACGACAGATTATTGCTCTGCAGATTGGGAAGATTGGGGCGTAATCCCATGAAAATAACCAAAATGTCTGTAAAGCGGGATTAGGATTGAGACTGTGACCAGGGTGGTGTGGTAGGAGGGGGAGGAAGGTGTGGAGGGCTGCTGTTCAGGGAACAGGGTAAGAAATATTGCTTTGTTTATTGCCACAACCYGAGGTGGGTGGTATTTGCTTTCAGTAAGCGTGGTAGAATAACTCTAACAAATTGTTCAACGTGACATACAATACAAACATGTAGGGGAGGTGGAGAAAACAGACACTGAGGATGTCGAAAGTGAAAAACAGCAGCCATAGTAGCCTAATTGACGTCTGCCTGTGGCTTCCTTTGAGCAAGCACACAATATTATTACGTTCCATATCATGTGTTACTGATGTGTTACTGATGTGTTTTTGGTTACACTTCATAGCGGTTGGTGCTGAATTATCACACAATTCATTTGAACCAACACAAGAGTCCTCCTTCCTCCCTCACATCTGACTATTTCATGGGGAAGATGGATGAAAGAAAATAAGAAAAACCACACACCTCAGATTGACTCTGTTTCTATAAATCTGACTTTGATTTTGTAACTCTGACTATAAACCCATCGTGCTAAGCTTTGGGAAGGTCACCTTTTAGAGTAGGTTTTGATATCTGATCCTTTGTAACTAACCAGTCATTTCATGAAAAGAGCATTTCATTTAGCTTCTCTCTCGCCTGCTGTCCTGCTGTCTTGGTTGACACGGACGACTGCATGCAGTCAAAGGCAGCGAGGATAGGAATCAGACATCACGTTTCCAGATGTTGAGTGCCTGGTCATGCAGCCATTAAGAGATACCTTTCAATTAGCCAGGGAGTATTTCCCAGGAAGCCCCAGCTTAGGCTCAGACASCATCTAGGAAGGCTTTATACACCAACGACCACATTGATGAGCAATTAACTACCGARGTGGAATTAGAGCCATGAGAGCCAGTGGACCGTGTAAGTCCCTCTAACACGGAAACTTACCATCTCTGTCACCACTTAAAGAGCATTTGTCAAAGAGGTATGGGTCTTTTATTTTTGGTCAAACAGCAGGGAGGAAGTAGGTGAGAGGAGGGGCAGGAGGGTGAGGGGTTGAGGATGAGATTGAGAGGAGGTAGAGGATGTAGGGGAGGAGGATGAGAGGTACATGAGTAAGAGGGCCACCTGGTGCATCTCACTGCATTGCCCTTAGAGCTCATCAAGATGTTTTTATTGAACTGTGGAAATGGTACATGCTAGTTAGGAGAAGTGCAATAATCCTATGAGATATGCGGAAATCCAATTCAATATTTACCGGATGCCCATCTTGATAAAATAAATAATGACTTAAAAATCTAAACATTTCACTATTAGAGGAAAAATAATATCCTCAAGCTACTAAATAGATGGACATCTTCCTCTCGGATTATGGCTAAGCTATGCCTCTTTCAGCCTCCCCAAGAGGATAAAATCTCTTGATTATGTTGCTAGGTGTTGAACTAAGGTTGCTATAGTATTTTAACAAGAGGGTCTACTTTAGTATTTTTTTATTTGCTCCATCGTCTCACACAAAAAAAAAAAAAAAATGTGTATGGCCTTAAGTGCTGAAGTTCATGGATCGATAGACCAAGGCTTGAAAATCCCTCTTTTAATAATGGTTTCTTGATTGAGCAACATTGAGAAAAATCTACCTCTCTCTTTCACAGCACAATATAACCAGGGGGTATTATGAGATAGACATTSAGCCAGATAAATAGTCCACTCCAGCTGACAATGCAGCTCCATTTCATTAACTCAATATGCTGGTTTGCTGGGTCAATGTGAGAGTCATATACAGGCGCAGATATGCATGATATATACAGCTTGAAAGTCCCAATTGAATTCTCCCTCTCTCTGTGAAGAAAGTGGCCGAGCAGTATAATAACTGATTTAATCATTCATTCATTGGGCTGTGGTTTTCACAATCCAGAAGGCACAAGGTTGGGATCGTATGGGGCGGATGTAATAAATTAGTCTGATTTGTCAATCTGTTACTATTCTGGGGTACAGGGGGATAGATAGCCCATAGATAGCCCATTACTCTGATTGGAAGCTCACAAAGAGGGTTTTCATCTGAAATGGCACCCTATTTCCTACATAGTGCACTACTTTTGACCAGAGCCCTATGGGAGATGAGGGGAGATGAATTAGGTAAGTGAAGCTGAGTGGGGATATGGTGCAATATGGTGGGCTAGGATAGTTCAGGGAATAGAGGGCAGGGTAGTGAGGGATGAGGTAAGGTAGGGAGTGGAGCAGTGTGGTCGGCCGGGTGGAGGTTAGGGTAGGAATCAGCGGTGTAGTGGAGGATAAATGCATGTAGACGCGAGTGTTTACCCACCTTTTGCAGAGAAATTCTTTGAAAGTATAGGGAGTGTTATTTTACTCCCTGCGAACGGTGATCAGCGTTTACCCACCCATTTCTTTACCACTACATCACTGGTAGGAATCCCTCCAGCCCTCCAGCCCTCCAGCCCTCCAGCCCTCCAGGGTAAGAAGACTTCCATATGGTCTGAATTAAGGCTCCCACCAGGAGGTGTAAATAAGCCTTTACTGTGCACTCTGGATCAGGCACTGATCCCACCTACATTACCCTAAAGCTTCTAACCCCACCCATCAGCCTGTGAAAACAAGCCCCTTGGCCAATAGGGAGAGAGGCCTGTGGACTGTGTATCGCCTGAGGACATTAGTAGTGGCAGTAGTGACGAAAGACAAGGTAATTGCCTGCTGTTTACTGCCTCTTGCAGTGTTTCACCAACCGCCTATTTTTCATTTGGTGTGACGCCAGCGTGTGCCTGTGTGAGTCAGTCTGCATCAGCAGTTAAGGTGAACCCCATCGGAGAGAGTCTGGGAGTCTGAAGGGTCCTTTAGAGCAACCTAACCAGGAGGAACAGAATGCTAACAGTGGAGATGGGCAGGACACTCACAGTCACAACAGCAAAGCTATTGTGGACTTCACTGTGATTACAAGCCCACTCTGCACTCTACGCTTGACTACATCACTTGTCACTCGTTCTCCACAAATATATTGCTTTTCTTTTCTGTTTTCCTGCCTAGGGACTGGGACTTAGGAGCTTTCTACAGGTTTTAAACCCTCAAGCTGTTGATTCCTATCACACTCTTGGGCATTTTGTTTTAATCATCATGTCGTCCGCAGTTCTGCTTTGGCTCAATCAGCTGTTTATCTATCCATAACGAGGGACTTTGCAGTGACAATCACGCTTGTAGCCTGATTGTGTTTGTATGAAATACAGGAGGTCTCTCTCAGGAGGTTGGACCGACTGCATTAGCCCACAATATCTACCCTGCCCACTACCCTACCTTATTTTACCTTATTCTACCTTACTCTACCTTACCCTAACTTACCCTGCCCACTACCGTTACCCTTGATTTTCGACCTGTTTTTCTTATCCTTAGCTCTACTTACCCTAACTTACCCTGCCCATACCCCTACCTTATTTTACCTTATTCTACCTTACTCTACCTTACCCTAACTTACCCTGCCCACTACTACCCTTATTTTTTTACCTTATTTCTACCTTACTCTACCTTACCCTAATTTACCCTGCCACTACCCTACCTTATTTTACCTTATTCTACCTTACTCCTAAACCTTACCCTGCCACTACCTTACGACTTATAATTTTTACCTTATTCTACCTTATACTTATTCTACCCTTCACCCTGCCCATTACCTACCTTATTTTACCTTATTCTACTTCTCTACCTTACCTACTTACCCTGCCCACTACCCTACTTATTTTACCTTATTCTACTTACTCTACCTTACCCTATATTACCCTGCCCACTACTACTTATTTTAACTTATTCTAACTTCTTACCTTACTCTACCTTACCCTAACTTACCCTGCCCACTACCCTACCTTATTTTACCTTATTCTACCTTACTCTACCTTACCCTAACTTACCCTGCCCACTACCATACCTTATTTTACCTTATTCTACCTTACTCTACCTTACCCTAACTTACCCTGCCCACTACCTACCTTATTTTACCCTATTCTACCTTACTCTACCTTACCCTAACTTACCCTGCCCACTACCCTACCTTATTTTACCCTATTCTACCTTACTCTACCTTACCCTACCTTACCCTAACTCCTTCTCTTATCCCTCCCCTCTTCTCCTCCCTTCTCCTAACCCTACCCTCTTCTCCTCCCTTCTCTTAACCCTCCCCTCTTCTCCTCCCTTCTCCTAACCCT